>NC_088216.1:7541848-7814348 GCF_036934945.1 Oncorhynchus masou masou | reverse complement strand
GTGTCTCATGTTAATACTACTCCTAAACACAACCCACCATCACTGTCTCATGTTAATACTACTCCTAAACACAACCCACCATCACTGTCTCATGTTAACACTACTCCTAAACACAACCCACCATCACTGTCTCATGTTAATACTACTCCTAAACACAACCCACCATCACTGTGTCTCATGTTAATACTACTCCTAAACACAACCCACCATCACTGTGTCTCATGTTAATACTACTCCTAAACACAACCAACCATCACTGTGTCTATTGTAAAGACATGTTAATTCTTATGCAGGTGACCATCTTATGCAGGTGACCAACTTACTGCTATTGCCTTGCTGTAACTTAGACAACAGATAGCAACGTATTTTCACAGACTCACTTAAATCATCCACAACACTGTCAAAATAGGATACATCCTAGCCACAGGTGCTAGCCTTCAGTTCGGCCACAACATCCAGTGAGGACACGAACGCACACACATTACACACTAACTACCGAGGACATACAGATAAGACTCCTATACACATTGGCAGGGAGAAACAGAATAGGGAGAGACAACCTTGACTTGGAGACAAACCAGCGCACACACATAACCTCCTTTTTCTAGCTGAACATTGTGTGACTGAGAACAGGCATGGAGGGATTCTACGATGACGAACAGACAACTGAGCCAATGACAGAAGACTACACCCCAGCCTGAGCCTGAACCAATCCGAAGAACCGAACTTCTAGAATCAACCTACTTTCTGTTCTGTATTAATTGCTTGTGCAAACGATTAGCGGGGCTTTTTTTGTTGGTTCCTCATGAGCTAATAGAAGGGCCGGTATATACGCTGTACCAGATATCTTTACTCTGAATAAACTGTCGCTTGTCATACAATCTACCACCTTGTCTGCATCGATCCTTGACCGGCTCACCCTTCATCATATCTCTTTATCAACACTATACTACTCCTAAAGCTCTTACGAAGCATTCATTCAATCACGCATAACTCTTACTTTAGGCCATTTTCAAAATGTCTCCACAACAATCTGTTGCTCTCAGAGCACTTAAAATAGCATGCACAAGTCTTTATGTGAAACCACATGTCCAACGAACATCCCAACTTTTGTGGCAGACAATAAAGCTCAGTACTTGTGCCAAAAATGTTGGTCATGACTGTATATCCCACAATTTGATTAATATGTAAAAATACATTTACACACACACACACACACACACACACACACACACACACACACACTGTGACGTAGAAGTCCGTCACTGGCCGCGGGCAGCATTTGGTTCTTTAACGCACACACATTTTCATCACTCCTCCCTGCGCCATTATAAGATAAGTTAACAATGTGGGTCGACACACAAATTAACTTCTGTCTTGGTGCATGCATTTCACACTTGTCAATGTTCATATTTGAGAGATACAATAATTATTATACTTATCAATGTTGTGGATGAGCGCATTGTTTTTTGTTCTGTTCCTCTCTCTCCATCTCAGTAGCTTCCGGGTATGCTGGAAAAGGACCCGAGCTAAGGGAATTGGGTTGGCTTTATAGTGCCTGTCCCAAATGGCTCATTAATGCATATGGGCATATTGAAAGATATTGTTAGTAGTGATGTAATGTTGTAAATGTTATGTTGTGATATTGTTTAAAACCGTGTTGCAATCTATATCCTTTAGTATGTTTAGTTCATGGAAAATGTAGGTTTGTATTGTTAATTGATTAATTAATTAGGGTTAATTGTTCTGAGGGGAGGGGCTAGCCTTACAAAAGGAGCCTCTCTTTCAGTCATGGAGAGGCAGTTTGGATTGAGCTGTGGATGGGGCAGCATTGTTTTTAAGCTGTCCCATAAGGTAGACGTTGATGGCAGTACTGTTGTTTTTTGTTCCGGAATCACTTGTAAATAAACACCTTTGCACAGAAGAACTTTTGCGGTTCCGCCATCTTTTTATTTTTGATAGAGGTTAGGTTATCCAGTTTAGCCTTCTGGCCTACTCTACGTGACACACACACACACCCTATTGAATGGAGATCTGGGTATTACTGGTATACTCTACTGATCATGTTTTAAACATGCAAATGAATAAACTGAACAAAACTAAACACATGAAACCCCAGTCCAGGGTCAGTATTCACAATGTGTATCAGAGTAGGAGAGCTGTTCTGGGATCAGTTTAGCCTTTTAGATCATAATTATATGGACCGTCTGAGACACTTTATGAATACAGACCCTGATGTAACAACCAAAACACAGTTCAAAATAAACCAACAAGTACAAAGATACAGGCAGTCATGTGATGTTTGGCTAAAAACGTCAAAACTAAAACT
Source organism: Oncorhynchus masou masou (assembly GCF_036934945.1). Classification (NCBI taxonomy): domain Eukaryota; kingdom Metazoa; phylum Chordata; class Actinopteri; order Salmoniformes; family Salmonidae; genus Oncorhynchus; species Oncorhynchus masou. Next base: position 7,812,019 of record NC_088216.1, on the reverse strand, counting down.
ATATTTCAAGATATCATCAAGGGTACTTACAGAGTGAAGTGAAGGGGAGAGGTCTTGTACAGTTAGTTAACGTACTGTCACTGCGTGTAAACAAGAAGTAGTCTACTGTAAGTGTTAGTAGAAGCAGGCGTAGCCTAAGTGTGAGTTCTGTGGTTGACACATTTTAAAGTAGCCTAGTCAGGTCATTAACATGCAGGAACAGCATGTCACATAAGGGATGTTACTGAATCTAAATAGAAAATGGTCTAAAGTCAGAATACTGTAGTTGCATTTCTTTATTTGAGGAGTGGACCTACATGTTTTACAAGAGACAAAATGTGACCCATTCCCATCACTCCTCATCAGCTGGTACTGAAGGTTCCAGAACAGATGAAAGGGGAGTATCTTTGGTTCCAGTGTTTTAGACTAGAGCTCTCCCTACTGACATCTCAACATTACTGCAGCTTCCAGGCTTCATATGTCCCTACAAGTCTGATGAAAATATACAAAATAGAAGGTAAAATAACATTTGAAAATGTCAAAAATATATATAGAATGAAACAGTCACGCACGTAAAAATACTGTGTAATTGGGACTTATGTTGAACTGGCGTTTGTATTGAGTGAACTAGTGATCTCAGCTAGCTTGTTAGCTACATGAAGCTGCTGTTATTCAGTGATAAACAAGCATTTTTGTGCATCACACAGCTACTCTGAATGTACTGGATTGTGAACAATATGATGCACTGCCACTGAATTACAGCAAGACCCCATAGTTAACTAGTGAGCTAGTTAGTTAGCTGTCATTTAGCTATCAATATTAGCTAGCTAGAAACAACAGATAACAGTGAGCTGTCATTATGCAAATGCCAAGGAAAGCTGCTCTGAATATCCAGTGTGTTCTTGTGTGAAAGAGATCTCTTCACTCCTCTTCACTTTGATTGACACTTCACACACTCATTATATATGTCCAGTGTTCTGTCTGGGATCTGTGGCCGGTGCCATGGGACGACAAATGGGGTGACACCTCCCCCAAGCCTCCTGTTCCCTTTTAAAGTAGGGACACAGTCCCTCATCCTCTTCCTTAATCTTCATCATTCTACTCCCTCTCTACTATCCAGTCGATGCGTGGTGGTCAGGGTTGTCATGGTGGACAGGGTTGTCATGGTTTCCTGTCTCTTCCTCTCTGGTCAGGCTTGTCTTTGAAGCAACACTTGTCACCATAGAAACAGCCGGTGGTCCTCCAGAAGAAACACTCGTCACCATTGATGGGAGCCGTCCTCCTGGTCCTGGGAGAGAGAGAGACAAACAGCATGAAAACACAAACACCTGCACCTGAGCTCCTGCTTCCTCCTTCCATCACTTTGTACATTTCAAAAGTGTATATGAGTTGATTGGTAACACTTTAGAATAACTCATAATGATGTTTTGAATGACAGACAGATGGATGTCTTTACCCTGTGGAGGCGTACTGGGAGGCTGAGGAGGTGTTGAGGCCTATAGGGTTGGTCCTCTGAGGAGAGGGAGGGGTTCTCTGGATCTAGTGGTCTGGGTACCTGATCACCAGCCTGGTGCCCTCCAGCTCCACCCCCTGGACAGGAGGACAAACCGCAGATGCTGTCCAAATACATACAATGGAACAAATAGCATAGTCCCAAAAGTACAATTGAATTAATAGCATCGTCCCAAAGTACGATGAAACCAATAACATTATATTGGGTTTTATTACTGGCTTGTTTTTCATTTCCCGACAGAAAGGAGTTGAAACGTTGTACTTTTCTCTCTGTGTTGGACAATGATGATACTATTTATGTGCAAGACTCAAGCTCTCCACTGAAGGCTCTTGACTCTGTGTATGACGCAGAGACGTCTAACTCACCATTGTGATCTCTACAGTGCTGTCAGGTGGACATCAGTAGCAACACCCAGGCTCTAACACTGGTACATTCTTATTCAGAAGACCATCTAAGGAAAACTGATATATTATATCCTCTCTTCTAGCATGAAATGAGAACACATACAAACTCAGATCTCAATCTTGTTCTGTGATAACAGTGCCGAGAATTGGAAAAAAGTCCTTTCATTATTCAGCCCCTTGATCTTGGAATATGTCCTCCATTGGATGAGTTCAAAGAACATATAGATGAACAGGTTATGGAGACATGTAGCTGTTTCTAGTTGTCAGCACGTCACTCGTTTGCATTGCCTTTTTTAACCCCCGTTCCCACAGGAGACCTTATGCCTCTTGAAAGGCCACCATTGTAAATAAGAATGTGTTCTTAATTGACTTGCCTGGATAAAATAAACATTAAATAAAGATTATCCCAAAAGAACAATGGAACCAATCGCATAGCCCTAAGCGTACAATGGAACAAATAGTAAAGTCCCAAAAGTACAATGGAACCAATGGCATAGTCCCCAAAGTACAATGGAACCGATGGCATGGTCCCAAAAGTACACACTCCTTAAGTTCAAGCTAAAAAATTGAAAGCACAATTTCACATAGTTAAATGCATATGACAGCATTAGTTTCATCCCACCTCTCACCTTTAGCCTCTCCAAGGTGCAAGTGGACATGTTGGGATTCTTGAAGTTGACAGAGGCATATAATCTCTCTTGTCGAACTCTGACACTCTCTCTCTCCACACCTACAGTACATAACCTAGATTTAGAATGTAGAACTCTGATACTCTCTCTCTCTCCACACCTACAGTACATAACCTAGATTTAGAATGTAGAACTCTGATACTCTCTCTCTCTCCACACCTACAGTACATAACCTAGATTTAGAATGTAGAACTCTCAATACTCTATCTCCACACCTACAGTACATAACCTAGATTTAGAATGTAGAACTCTCGATACTCTATCTCCGAACATTTACAGTAGAGAACATAGAGTGTATCAGAGTTCTACATTGGTTTAATATTGAAGTCATTGTACCCAGTGGAGGACGAAAACTAGCTGTCCTCCGGTTACACCATGGTGCTACCCTGCAGAGTGCTGTTGAGGCTACAATAGAAATTCATTGGAAAAAAGCTGTTTAAGTGAAAATAAATACTGGCTGTGCTTATTCAGCTGAATACCCTTCACTGGAGGAACAGACAAAGGGATAAACAAGAGTCATTTCAGTAAATATAAATGATATTTCTGAGGTTAATAAGACAACTAAGCAGCACTGCCTCTGTGTTTGAGTAATCAACTCGACAGTAAGATTATATTATTTGAATCAGCTGTGTAGTGCTTGGGCAAAAACCAAAACGTTCACACCTTGGGGTCCCCAGGACTGAGTTGAGGAGACGCTGGACGAGCCGCTCATGGTTAAATGATTCAATGTCGCCATCATGTGTCTAATAGGCAGAAATACAAGAAACAAGAGCTGAGTGGAAATAGTTATGAATCAATGTATTAATAGTTGATCAAATAATGTGTGTATTTATTGTCTTAAATGTTGATCTTATTTACAACATGATGCTTATACTGTATTGACACTAAACCACGCTGTAAAAACTGCAAATGTAAACATGTATTTAACGTATATAAAATACATAATAATGATAGTTAATAATGAAAAATGTGATGACAAAACACGTGATATCATGAAACTGAACAATATATTATTATGTAATATAAAATTATAATTAATATAAAATGTAAAAAACTGCAAATGTTTAAATGTATGTAATGTGCTGATTACATGTTTTTAAACAAAAAAAATCTAAAATCTAAAATCTAAAATAAGTAATAATGTCTAACAGCAATACAAAGTAAATCATCCTTAAACACATCAGGAGAAACTTAGTCGGGGCTCCTGAGTGGTGCAGTGGTCTAAGACACTGCATCACAGTTACTAGCTGTGCCACTAGAGATCCTGGTTTGAGTCGGCCGCGACCGGGAGACCCATCAGGCGGTGGATAACTGGCCCAGCGTCTTCCGGGTTAGGGGAGGGTTTGGTAGGCAGGGACGTCCTTGTTCCATTGCGCTCTAGCGACTCCTGTGGCGTGTCGGGTGTGACACAGTCGCCAGGTGCAAGGTGTTTCCTCTGACACATCAGTGTGGTTGGCTTCCAGGTTCTGTGTGCAGTGTGGCTTGGTTGGGTTATGTTACGGAGGACGTGTGGCTCTTGACCTTCGACTCTCCCAAGTCCATACGGGAGTTGGACTGGACATGATAACAGGCTACACTAGACTATATATGGATAACAGGCTACACTAGACTATATATGGATAACAGGCTATATTAGACTATATATGGATAACAGGCTACATTAGACTATATATGGATAACATGCTACATTAGACTATATATGGATAACAGGCTACATTAGACTATATATGGATAACAGGCTACATTAGACTATATATGGATAACAGGCTACATTAGACTATATATGGATAACAGGCTACATTAGACTATATATGGATAACAGGCTACATTAGACTATATATGGATAACAGGCTACACTAGACTATATATGGATAACATGCTACATTCAACTATATATGGATAACAGGCTACATTAGACTATATATGGATAACATGCTACATTAGACTATATATGGATAACATGCTACATTCAACTATATATGGATAACAGGCTACATTAGACTATATATGGATAACAGGCTACATTAGACTATATATGGATAACAGGCTACATTAGACTATATATGGATAACAGGCTACATTAGACTATATATGGATAACAGGCTACATTAGACTATATATGGATAACATGCTACATTCAACTATATATGGATAACAGGCTACATTAGACTATATATGGATAACATGCTACATTAGACTATATATGGATAACATGCTACATTCAACTATATATGGATAACAGGCTACATTAGACTATATATGGATAACAGGCTACATTAGACTATATATGGATAACAGGCTACATTAGACTATATATGGATAACAGGCTACATTAGACTATATATGGATAACAGGCTACATTAGACTATATATGGATAACAGGCTACATTAGACTATATATGGATAACAGGCTACATTAGACTATATATGGATAACAGGCTACATTAGACTATATATGGATAACAGGCTACATTAGACTATATATGGATAACATGCTACATTAGACTATGGATAACAGGCTACATTAGACTATATATGGATAACATGCTACATTAGACTATATATGGATAACATGCTACATTAGACTATGGATAACAGGCTACATTAGACTATATATGGATAACATGCTACATTCAACTATATATGGATAACAGGCTACATTAGACTATATATGGATAACAGGCTACATTAGACTATATATGGATAACAGGCTACACTAGACTATATATGGATAACATGCTACATTCAACTATATATGGATAACAGGCTACATTAGACTATATATGGATAACATGCTACATTAGACTATATATGGATAACATGCTACATTCAACTATATATGGATAACAGGCTACATTAGACTATATATGGATAACAGTCTACATTAGACTATATATGGATAACATGCTACATTAGACAATGGATAACAGGCTACAATCGACTATATATGGATAACAGGCTACAATAGACTATATATGGATAACAGGCTACATTAGACTATGTATGGATAACATGCTACATTAGACTATGTATGGCTAACAGGATATTTTAATGTGCGTAAACATACAGTATACTTAACAGTGATGTAATGTATTCTCTAACTACTAGTTGGACAAAATGGTGGACTGTCATTCTCTAACTACCAGTTGGACAAAATGGTGGACTGTCATTCTCTAACTACCAGTTGGACAAAATGGTGGACCGTCATTCTCTTACTACCAGTTGGACAAAATGGTGGACCGTCATTCTTATATCAGGCAATAATCTCACTGCCTGGTCTGAACTCGTTAACTGTCAGATATATTATTGTCAATCATCGACATTCCAGAATGTTCTATCTCTCAGTGTTCTGGATTGGAATGCCATCACTGACTGAATTACCCTCCACACTCCAAACATAGATGTTATGTCATGTTGTGTGTTTTAAAAATGACAATGAATAATATGTAATGTAACTGGTTGTGTGTCTAGGTGCTGGACATTGCTCCTTCTGAAAGTGTCTGTGTATATTTTGTACTGACATGATAATAATGATGAAGATGAATGAACCACTATTGCTATACAAACTAATGTAAATGTCTTATTTGTAGTTACTGTATGTAGTGTAAAGTACAAGAGGTGTGATTTTGAAAGCGTTTCACTTTCTGTCCACTGAAGATTCTGTTATAACAAGGTAAAAACAATGACAATGAAGTTCATTCTTAAAAGTCTATTTTTTTAAATGTCACAACACAGTTTACAAAAAATAAAATTTGATAAAAGCAATAAGAAACGTTGCATCAAGCAGAACTCTTTCCTGGACGTTGAGGCAAAAGTCTCACAAGTTTGATGATTGTTTCAGAAACATAACATAAAAAAGATAGAATTATATACAATGCATTGGGAAAGTATTCAGACCCCTTGACTTTTTTCAAATGTTGATATGTTACAGCCTTATTCTAAAATAGATTAAATAAAAATATACCACACTATCCCCATAATGGCAAAACAAAAACAGGTTTTTAGAAAGGTTTTCAAATGTATTAAAACTAAAAAACAGAAATACATTATTTAGATAAGTGTTCAGACCTTTTGATTTGAGACTCGAAATTGAACTCAGCTGCATCCTGTTTCTATTAATCATCCTTGAGATGTTTCTACAACTTGATTGGAGTCCACCTGTAGTAAATTAAATTAATTGGACATGATTTGGAAAGGCACACACCTGTCTACAAGGTCCCAGAGTTTGCAGTGCATGTCAGAGCAAAAATAATGAGGTCGAAGGATTTGTCTCTAGAACTCCGAGACAGGATTGTGCTGAGGCACAGATCTGGGGAAGGGTACCAAAACATTTCTGTATTTTTTTAATGTCCAAGAAAACAGTGGCCTCCATCATTCTTAAATAGAAGACGTTTGGAACCACCAAGACCCTTCCTAGAGCTGGCCGCCTGGCCAAACTGATCAATCGGGGGAGAAGGGCCTTGGTCAGTGAGGTGACCAAGAACCCGATGGTCACTCTGACAGAACTCCAGAGTTCCTCTGTGTAGATGAACAGCTCAGGGCTGTTCTTATGCACAATGCAACGCAGAGTGCTTGGATGCACCACAAACCCAGAGGTGCCTTATTTTAAACTGGTTACCAATGTCCTTAGACCAGTAAATACAAATGTTAATACCCATGGTATACGGTCTGGTATACCACACCTGTCAGCCAATCAGCATTCAGGGCTCCAACCACCCAGTTTATAATGGTCAATATTCCACACCTCCACAGGCATTATATCACTTAGTTTAGATATACAGGTCCAGATATACAAGGTTTTTGTCAAACTTGTTCTGTTCAGGTCTTCTTCTTTCTGGGTTTGTTGCGTTCAGGTCTTCTTGGTTCTGGGTTTGTTGTGTTCAGGTCTTCTTGGTTCAGGGCTTGTTGTGTTTGGGTCTTCTTGGTTCTGGGTTTGTTGTGTTCAGGTCTTCTTGGTTCTGGGTTTGTTGTGTTCAGGTCTTCTTGGTTCTGGGTTTGTTGCGTTCAGGTACTCTTGGTTCTGGGTTTGTTGTGTTCAGGTCTTCTTGGTTCTGGGTTTGTTGTGTTTGGGTCTTCTTGGTTCTGGGTTTGTTGTGTTCAGGTCTTCTTGGTTCAGGGTTTATTGACTGTACTGTAGAGAACAGAGGAGTCCTCCTCAGCTGCTTGTGCTGCTGCAGGTCTGAAGAGAGAAACAGAAATGAAACAAAGACAGCGTCCCAAATGGTGGCACCCTATAGGGCTCTGTCTAAAGTAGTGCACTAAATAGGGAATAGGGTGCCATTTGGAACAGAAGAACAGTTCCTCAAAACCATCATCACATCTCTCCCTCATTATAGACATGTCATAGTAACTGTCCTGAGATGTCCATTGTTGGGTTCATAGTTTGGGTTCATAGTGGTCACTAAGGGTCAACTGTTTTGCTCATTGATGACATCTCCTACAATAAACTGCAGCATATGAATGACCTTAATGCAGAATATGCTCACCGGGTGGCAGCACTGGGGAGGTTGAAATTCAGAGCAGCGTACTGGACATCCTCATCCTCTTTCTGGGGCTGAGGCACTTGGACGGTGGAGTACAGAGGCACTTCCTGGTTTTTGGAGCCAGAGAAGTGGACGCTGGCGTAGTGAACATCATCCTGGTTGTCTGTGTCAGCTGTCTGTGCTGCAGTAGAGGTCATGGCCATGTTTGAGATGTTGTCATACACTGGACTAGAGTCTCCCTGATGGAGAGAGAGGACAGACAACATGAGGAGTGGAAATGTTCCACAAAGAATACAGTCATCACAGTCTCCTTCTGATTCCAACAGACTCACCTGTCCATCATCTGCTGTGTCTCTTGTGTTGGTGGGTTTGGAGGCCTTCTTCCTGTTTTGCACATTAATAATGAATAAATAAATTAATAAATTAATGAAGTTAACAACAAATCAGAGGGCTACATTTAAATAATGAACAAAATAAAAAGATACATTTAAACAAATCTGAGTGTTAAGGTGAAAGAATAATACAAATATCAGTTTTCCTTCTTCACTCACCTGAACAACATGAGTCCAGAGAGACAGAGGATGAGAACCAGAACAACCACTATGATTCCTACAGCTGCAGTCACAACTGAGGTTTGTTTCCCTATGATACAATATGGATGATATGAGAACATGGCATTATATAATAAACTAAAAATAAACTATAATACAGGACAGTAATGCAATACTTGTTAAGGGATCTTATAACCCAATGTATAGTTATAAACTAAGGTGTAATAAGCCAAAACATAATGATTAAAATTAGCTTGAAACATGTAGTTTTGTATTGAAGATGTAACTTTACCTGCTACAATGATCATCAGAGCTGTAGAGTTCATAGATCCTCTTCCATTCTGGGCCTCACAGTAATATTCTCCTCTGTCCTCAGAGATGATGTTAGTGATGTTGTAACTCTGTCCTGATGCTTTTGGTGAGGTTACGTTCTTCTTGTACCAGGTGTATTTGTCCACAGGTGGGTTGGCATCACTGCTGCAGGTCAGAGTCACTGAACTGCCCTCCACTATTTCACCAGAGGGACTGACTGACACTGAGGTGTTCCTTGGTCCATCTGATGTATAATACAGTGGATTTAAAAATAATTTAAATTTGATCAGGTAAAAAATATTACACAAACTTTCCACAAATGTACTTTTCCACACACTGACTTTTAGCTCCATCCTCTTATTGAAGATGATCAATTCAAGTATCATGTGGAGCCAATATCTGTCACTACAATGTTATTATACCAAACTAAAGGGTTAATCCCCCATGTACTTACATGTGACAGTGAGAGTCTCTTCAGCAGAGGGGAGATCCTCATGTCCTTCTACAGAACAGGAGTATCTGCCTGTATCCTCACTGCTGACTGAGAACAGGATATAGACAGGAGAGGAGGTGTTGCTGTTTGGTAGAGACTGTCCATTCTTATACCAACTGTAGGCTGTGATGGGGTCCAGTGTACAGTTGGTTCTACATCTCAGTGTGACATTCTCCCCCTCTGACACAGATGTAGGATCCATCTCCAACACAACATCTAGAGTAAAAGGCACCAAATCATTATTCTCCTCCTATATATGTCCTCTTATGTGAAATACTACATTCGGTATTTTTCCATCACATACCACTACTGTGTCTGTATGACTTCCCTGAATAAGGTCATTACACTAACAGATGTGAGATGAGTGACAGATTACCTGTGACAGTCAGGGAGACAGGTGAGCCAGAACCCCTTCCTCCATATGTTATGAATCTGAACCTGAACCCAGCAGAGTCACTCAATCTCAGGTCTGTGATTCTCAGGGTACAGTCACTCTCCTTATCCCCAAGGTACTCTATATGACCCTCATACCCTGGCACTGAGCTCAGATCTTCAGCCTCCATACCAGACCATTTAGTAAACCAGAAAGCTTGTTTGATCTCATGATAACTGGGATATGTGTAAGAGCAGGATATGTCCACTGTTGACCCCTTCAAAGCACAGATCTTCTGATGGGTGTAAGTCACACTCCAACACTTCTGACCTGAAATACAAGACAATATAACAACTTTATAAAATTCTTAATTACAATATCTACTGTATACATTTATGCTGTTATGTTCCCCAGCAAGAAAACGTCAAATTTAAACAAAACAAAAATGGGAATTAATAAAAGAGTCACTGACAAAGACAAAAATGAGACCAGTGGGCTCTGAAAGACACTCATGGGGGAGTCCATTGAAAATGTACTATCAACAACAACTGGAACAAAAAGACATGAGCTTCCACAACATTTACCCAAGAAGAGGCAAACAAAATAAAACCCCCCAGTTGTAACACATTCTGACTAACGAGTGACACCAATCAGGGCACCTCACCTCCAAGTGTCAATGAAAACAACAAAACAACAATGTTTAAATCATATGCTGTGAAAGTAACCAGGAAGTGACTATCAGCTTTGTAGTTTTTAAACTTTAGTAGTTATTTTTCATGGGTCTTCAGTGCTCAAAAAAAGTAGTGCAATGGTGTACAGGCTCAACAACATAATGAAAGGTATTTGGTAGTAGTAAATCCATCCATTGACTGCATTTTCATGAATTTGATTATATATCTTGAAGCCCATTCAACACTGCGTGGCAAAGCATACAGAACTAAAGCAGAAGTGGACGTCACATTCACAGCAAATTAAATAATGATCGTCTGACAACCTGAAACAAATGTTGTATGTAAAAGTCCACACTCACACACTGCAGGAGAGAGGAGATCCTCATGGCCTTTTACAGCACAGGAGTAACTGTCTGCATCACTAAAGGAGTCTGAGTCCAGGCTGGAAGTGTCCTCCTTTACTTTGTGTCCGTTCTTGTACCAGATGTAGGTGGGGTTGTCAGTCAGAGTACAGGTGGTGCTACAGGTCAGTGTCGTCCAATACTCCCCTCTTGTTCCCCCAGTCACCTTTAGATCTGTAGTTATGAAACAACAATGGAGAACATCTGTCAGTCAGCACCATTCCAAGTTCTCATTGAAAATGTAATACATCATTAGAAGTGGTAACTGTTCTCTTTATGTCAGATTACAGAACCTGTGACAGAGAGAGTGACAGCTGAGCCAGATGTCCATGAGCCTGTTGAAAATGAGAAGTAATATGATGCTGAATCCTCCTCTCTCAGGTCTGTGATTCTCAGGGTGCAGTCATTCTCCTTATTCCCACGGTACTCTATACGATCCTCATATTTAACTGGGATGTGAGTCCAGGTCAAACTCTTCCTTTTATACCATGTGGTTGCTGTGACTGTATGACCTCTGGGATATGTGTAAGAGCAGGATAGATCCACTGTTGACCCCTTCAAGGTACAGAAACTATTCTTGGTGTAGGTCACAATCCTGCTATTCTGACCCAGAATCACTGAAACACAGTCACACAACAAAAGGGAATCAGAATGAAGTCAAGGTCTTTCGGATCACACTGACAGTAAGGTTTGTCCACACTTTGTTGCCATAGTTGCTGAGTTGAGTGTGAATGGAAACCACAGATAAGGGTCACTCAGTGAGGTGTGAAAGATCACTTTAAATAGTTAAGTGGAGACTCCTAACAGAACACACCAGAATAACATCATGATTCATAACCTTTTAGAAATGTCTGTAGATTGATACATAGAGCAACTAAAACATAAGAATGAGACCATACCTGCTACAGACCAGAGAAAGACCACCAACACACTTCCTGCTGTTCTCAAGGCCATTGTTGCATCTCCCACCCTGCAGTCTTAGAAACATAAACAACAACTCACTCTATAGCTGGTGAATAACTCCACCTGATACATTGAAGTAGAAACTGTAAATGGGGTACAGGGCCTCATTACTGAAAATGAACCAGGCTCATATTGTGTTGTGTTGTATTGTGCTATATGATTGTCTATGTGAATACTGTCAGTATGTAATGTGTGTGACGAGTTGCATGTCTGTCTACATCTGTCTATTTAAGCTGACATGATGTATGATGCAAAAATAATTTCCTAATGTATACAACAGTCATCATCATTATAAACAACAACAATCACTAATTGAATAAATCTGTAGTACTGTAAACACATATTTCTGACCACAAGGTTCAATGATAGGAGCTACCTCCAAGCTGTGAGGCTAAACAGCAAGTGACTCACAAACATGCACACCCAAACACACCCCCAAACACACACCCACAGACACACACACACACACACACACACACACACACACACACACACACACACACACACACACACACACACACACACACACACACACACACACACACACACACACACACACACACACACACACACACACACACACACACACACCCAAACACACAGACAGACAGACAGACAGACAGACAGACAGACAGACAGACAGACATACCAGCCTTCGCTTTGGCAAATTTGGTAAATGTTGCTTGTTGTCCTGCTTTTTCCTGAGTACTTTATTATTTTATGACATTTCAGTAGTTCTAAACCTGCAACTGCCTCCTGACTCTCTACACTTGTGACTGTGTGAGTGGCCGAGACGGACACATTTCAGTGCCACCAGCTTGCACCTCCACCCAGGCTGTCCAAGCATCACGAGGGGCTGGTATTTAAGACCTGCTCTATGTTGATGTTAAATGGGTAGCCCACTTCAACAATTAGTACCTCCCCCTGCACCCCCCCAACAACAATATCTGGAGTATTTGGCACACAGGAAAACACATCATAATCAACATTAAACCAGCTTCAAATCAAATTGTTTTTGTCACATGTGCCGAATACAACAGGTGTAGACCTTACAGTGAAACGCTTACTTACAAGCCATTAACTAACAATGCAGTTTTAAGAAAAATACAACAATTTTTGTTTTTGTTTTTAAAGTAACAAATAATTAAGAGCAGCAATAAAATAACAATAGCGAGGCTATATACAGGGGGTAAAGGTACAGTGTCATGTCTTATTATGTCTGTTCCTGTCCTTTCTCTTCACTCTGTCTCTCTCTACTGGTCTTATTAGGTTACCTTCTCTTTCTCTCCTTCTCCAGCTGTTCCTCATCTCCCCTAACTACCTCGTTCACCCTTTCCCCACCTGTTCCCTTTTTTCCCTCTGATTAGGTCTCTATTTCTCTCTCTGTTCCTGCTACTTTCGGTGTCAGATTCTCGTTTGTGTTTCTCATGCCAGAAGCAAGCTATCGTCTCGTTTGCTTCCTCCTAGTCCTATCCTGTCGGAGTCTGCCTGGCAGGTGCATCCTGTACTCTACTAACTATCTTTTGTTTGCACCGTGTCCAGTTCATCATATGCTACGTGTGATCAGCTACCACCGTTCCTCTGTGACCCGCACCGACCCAGAGCGACCTGCAGCCTGTCGCCGCTACCCAGCTATTCATCAGAGGGACTTTATGTTTCATTTGTCACCCTCTCTGCGGGTATTCTATTGTGCCATTGACAACGTCGGAAGAGGATCTATGCCATTCCTGTTTTTTCATTAAAAGAACTCTGTTTCTGTTAAAACCGCTTTTGGGTCTTCACTCAAGTACATAACAGAAGAATCTGACCAAGAATGGACCCAGCGGCTCCGGACCCTTTTCACTCCGCCGTCGAGATCCAGGGAGCGATGCTAGGCAGACACGAGGAGGAATTGTCTGCTGCTCGACATGCCGTTGAGACCCTGGCCGTCCAAGTCTCCGACCTCACAAGACAGGTTCACCAACTCCACCTCGATTCACCGCCCACTTCCAGGGTTTCCGAGTCTCCGGAGCCCAGGATCAATAACCCGCCGTGTTACTCTGGGGAGCCCACTGAGTGCCGCTCATTCCTCACTCAGTGTGATGTGGTGTTCTCTCTCCAGCCCAACACTTACTCCAGGAGCACAGCCCGCATCGCCTACGTCATTTCTCTCCTTACCGGACGGGCGCGTGAGTGGGGCACGGCAATCTGGGAGGCGAGGGCTGAGTGTATTAACCAGTATCAGGACTTTAAGGAGGAGATGATACGGGTTTTTGACCGTTCTGTTTTTGGGGAAGAGGCTTCCAGGGCCCTGTCTTCCCTATGTCAGGGGAATCGATCCATAACGGATTATTCTATTGAGTTTCGCACTCTCGCTGCCTCTAGTGACTGGAACGAGCCGGCTTTGCTCGCTCGTTTTCTGGAGGGTCTCCTCGCCGAGGTTAAGGATGAGATTCTCTTCCGGGAGGTTCCTTCCAGTCTGGACTCCTTAATAGCTCTCGCTATTCGCATAGAGCGACGGTTTGATCTTCGTCGCCGAGCTCGTGGAAAGGAGTTCGCGTTCTCCGTTGCCCCCCTCTCCGCATCACTGCCACCTGCCGCATCACTGCCACCCTCCTCCGCCGGCTCGGATGCTGAGCCTATGCAGCTGGGGGGTATCCGCATCTCGGCCAAAGAGAAGGAACGGAGAATCACCAACCGCCTCTGTCTCTACTGCGGCTCCGCTGGTCATTTTGTCACCTCATGCCCAGTAAAAGCCAGAGCTCATCAGTAAGAGGAGGGCTACTGGTGAGCGCAACTACTCAGGTCTCTCCTTCAAGATCCTGCACTACCTTTCCGGTCCATCTCCGCTGGACCGGTTCATCTGCTTCCTGCAGTGCCTTGATAGACTCTGGGGCGGAGGGCTGTTTTATGGACGAGACCTGGGCTCGGGAACATGACATTCCTCTCAGACAGTTAAGGGATCCCACGGCCTTGTTCGCTTTAGATGGTAGTTCTCTCCCCAAGATTCAGCGTGAGACGCTGCCTTTAACCCTCACTGTCTCTGGTAATCATAGCGAAACCATTTCTTTTTTAATTTTTCGTTCACCTTTTACACCTGTTGTTTTGGGTCATCCCTGGCTAGTTCGCCATAACCCTTCTATTAATTGGTCTAGTAATACTATCCTATCCTGGAATGTTTCTTGTCATGTGACCTGTTTAATGTCTGCTATCCCTCCTGTTTCCTCTGTCTCTTCTTCACAGGAGGAGCCTGGTGATTTGACAGGGGTGCCGGAGGAGTATCACGATCTGCGCACGGTGTTCAGTCGTTCCAAGGCCACTTCTCTCCCTCCACACCGGTCGTATGACTGTAGTATTGATCTCCTTCCGGGAACTACTCCCCCGGGGTAGATTATACTCTCTGTCGGCTCCCGAACGTAAGGCTCTCGAGGATTATTTGTCTGTATCGCTCGACGCCGGTACCATAGTCTCCTCCTCCTCTCCCGCCGGAGCGGGGTTTTTTTTTGTTCAGAAGAAGGACGGGTCCCTGCGCCCATGCGTGGATTATCGAGGGCTGAATGACATAACAGTTAAGAATCGTTATCCGCTTCCTCTTATGTCTTCAGCCTTCGAGATCCTGCAGGGAGCCAGGTTTTTCACCAAATTGGACCTTCGTAACGCCTACCATCTCGTGCGCATCAGGGAGGGGGACGAGTGGAAGACGGCGTTTAACACTCCGTTAGGGCACTTTGAATACCGGGTTCTTCCTTTCGGCCTCGTTAACGCTCCAGCTGTCTTTCAGGCACTAGTTAACGACGTCCTGAGAGACATGCTGAACATTTTTGTTTTCGTTTACATGGACGATATCCTGATTTTTTCACCGTCTCTCCCGATTCATGTTCAGCACGTGCGACGCGTCCTCCAGCGCCTTTTGGAGAACTGTCTTTATGTGAAGGCTGAGAAGTGCACTTTTCATGCCTCCTCTGTCCCTTTTCTCGGTTCCGTTATTTCCGCTGAGGGCATTAAGATGGATCCCGCTAAGGTCCAGGCTGTCATTGATTGGCCCGTTCCTAAGTCACGCGTCGAGCTGCAGCGCTTTCTTGGCTTCGCGAATTTCTATCGTCGTTTCATCCGTAATTTCGGTCAGGTGGCAGCTCCCCTCACAGCCCTTACTTCTGTTAAGACGTGCTTTAAGTGGTCCGTTTCCGCCCAGGGAGCTTTTGATCTTCTCAAGAATCGTTTTACATCCGCACCTATTCTTGTTACACCTGACATCTCTAGACAGTTTGTTGTTGAGGTTGACGCGTCAGAGGTGGGCGTGGGAGCCATTCTTTCTCAGCGCTCCCTCTCTGACGGCAAGGTCCATCCTTGCGCGTTTTTTTCTCATCGCTTATCGCCGTCAGAACGTAATTATGATGTTGGTAATCGCGAACTGCTCGCCATCCGCTTAGCCCTAGGCGAATGGCGACAGTGGTTGGAGGGGGCGACCGTTCCTTTTGTCGTTTGGACTGACCATAGGAACCTTGAGTACATCCGTTCAGCCAAACGACTTAATGCGCGTCAGGCTCGTTGGGCTCTGTTTAGTCGCTCGTTTCGAGTTCGTTATTTCTTATCGTCCGGGCTCAAAAAACACCAAGCCTGATGCTTTATCTCGTCTCTTCAGTTCTTCTGAGGTCTCCACCGACCCCGAGGGGATTCTCCCTGAGGGGCGTGTTGTCGGGTTGACTGTCTGGGGAATTGAGAGGCAGGTAAAGCAAGCACTCACTCACACTCCGTCGCCGCGAGCTTGTCCTAGGAACCTTCTGTTCGTTCCCGTTCCTACTCGTCTGGCCGTTCTTCAGTGGGCCCACTCTGCCAAGTTAGCCGGCCACCCCGGCGTTCGGGGTACGCTCGCTTCCATTCGCCAGCGTTTCTGGTGGCCCACTCGGGAACGTGACGCGCGTCGATTTGTCGCTGCTTGTTCGGTCTGCGCGCAGACTAAATCTGGGAACTCTCCTCCTGCCGGCCGTCTCAGACCGCTTCCCATTCCCTCTCGACCGTGGTCTCACATCGCTTTAGATTTTATCACCGGACTGCCTTCATCAGTGGGGAAGACAGTTATTCTTACGGTTGTCGATAGATTCTCTAAGGCGGCTCATTTCATTCCTCTCGCTAAGCTCCCTTCTGCTAAGGAGACGGCTCAGATCATTATCGAGAATGTTTTCCGAATTCATGGCCTTCCGTCAGACGTCGTTTCGGACAGAGGCCCGCAGTTCACGTCTCAATTTTGGAGGGAGTTTTGCCGTTTGATTGGGGCTTCCGTCAGTCTCTCGTCCGGCTTCCATCCCCAGTCTAACGGTCAAGCCGAACGGGCCAATCAGACTGTTGGTCGCATCTTACGCAGTCTTTCTTTTCGTAACCCTGCGTCTTGGTCAGAACAGCTCCCTGGGCAGAGTACGCCCACAACTCGCTTCCTTCGTCTGCTACCGGTCTATCTCCTTTTCAGAGTAGCCTCGGGTACCAACCTCCGCTGTTCTCATCTCAGCTCGCCGAGTCCTGCGTCCCCTCCGCTCAGGCTTTTGTCCAGCGTTGCGAGCGCACCTGGAAAGGGGTCAGGTCGGCACTTTGCCGTTATAGGGCGCAGACTGTGAGGGCCGCTAATAAGCGTAGAACCAAGAGTCCTAGATATTGTTGCGGTCAGAGAGTATGGCTCTCCACTCAGAACCTTCCCCTTAAGACAGCTTCTCGCAAGTTGACCCCGCGGTTCATTGGTCCGTTCCGTATTTCTCAAGTCATTAATCCTGTCGCAGTGCGACTTCTTCTCCCGCGATATCTTCGTCGCGTTCACCCGGTCTTCCATGTCTCCTGTGTTAAGCCCGTTCTTCGCGCCCCCGCTCGTCCCCCCCCCCATCCTTGTCGAGGGCGCACCTATCTACAGGGTTCGTAAGATTTTGGACATGCGTCCTCGGGGCCATGGTCATCAGTACCTAGTGGATTGGGAGGGGTACGGTCCTGAGGAGAGGAGTTGGGTTCCCTCTCGGGACGTGCTGGACCGTTCGCTGATCGATGATTTCCTCCGTTGCCGCCAGGTTTCCTCCTCGAGTGCGCCAGGAGGCGCTCGGTGAGTGGGGGGGGTACTGTCATGTCTTATTATGTCTGTTCCTGTCCTTTCTCTTCACTCTGTCTCTCTCTACTGGTCTTATTAGGTTACCTTCTCTTTCTCTCCTTCTCCAGCTGTTCCTCATCTCCCCTAACTACCTCGTTCACCCTTTCCCCACCTGTTCCCTTTTTTCCCTCTGATTAGGTCTCTATTTCTCTCTCTGTTCCTGCTACTTTCGGTGTCAGATTCTCGTTTGTGTTTCTCATGCCAGAAGCAAGCTATCGTCTCGTTTGCTTCCTCCTAGTCCTATCCTGTCGGAGTCTGCCTGGCAGGTGCATCCTGTACTCTACTAACTATCTTGTGTTTGCACCGTGTCCAGTTCATCATATGCTAAGTGTGATCAGCTACCACCGTTCCTCTGTGACCCGCACCGACCCAGAGCGACCTGCAGCCTGTCGCCGCTACCCAGCTATTCATCAGAGGGACTTTATGTTTCATTTGTCACCCTCTCTGCGGGTATTCTATTGTGCCATTGACAACGTCGGAAGAGGATCTATGCCATTCCTGTTTTTTCATTAAAAGAACTCTGTTCCTGTTAAAACCGCTTTTGGGTCTTCACTCAAGTACATAACATACAGAGTCAATGTGCGGTGGCACCGGTTAGTCGAGGAAATTGAGGTAATATGTACTTGTAGGTAGAGTTATTAAAGTGACTTATGCATAGATAATAACAGAGAGTATTGTAGCAGCAGAGTAAAAAGAGGGGGGAATGCAAATAGTCTGGGTAGCCATCTGTTCAGGAGTCTTATGGGTTGGGGTAGAAGCTGTTCAGGAGTCTTATGGGTTGGGGTAGAAGCTGTTCAGGAGTCTTATGGGTTGGGGTAGAAGCTGTTCAGGAGTCTTATGGGTTGGGTAGAAGCTGTTCAGGAGTCTTATGGGTTGGGTAGAAGCTGTTAAGGAGTCTTATGGGTTGGGTAGAAGCTGTTAAGGAGTCTTATGGGTTGGGGTAGAAGCTGTTCAGGAGTCTTATGGGTTGGGGTAGAAGCTGTTCAGGAGTCTTATGGGTTGGGGTAGAAGCTGTTCAGGAGTCTTATGGGTTGGGGTAGAAGCTGTTCAGGAGTCTTATGGGTTGGGTAGAAGCTGTTAAGGAGTCTTATGGGTTGGGTAGAAGCTGTTAAGGAGTCTTATGGGTTGGGGTAGAAGCTGTTCAGGAGTCTTATGGGTTGGGGTAGAAGCTGTTCAGGAGTCTTATGGGTTGGGGTAGAAGCTGTTCAGGAGTCTTATGGGTTGGGGTAGAAGCTGTTCAGGAGTCTTATGGGTTGGGTAGAAGCTGTTAAGGAGTCTTATGGGTTGGGTAGAAGCTGTTAAGGAGTCTTATGGGTTGGGGTAGAAGCTGTTCAGGAGTCTTATGGGTTGGGGTAGAAGCTGTTCAGGAGTCTTATGGGTTGGGGTAGAAGCTGTTCAGGAGTCTTATGGGTTGGGGTAGAAGCTGTTCAGGAGTCTTATGGGTTGGGGTAGAAGCTGTTCAGGAGTCTTATGGGTTGGGGTAGAAGCTGTTCAGGAGTCTTATGGGTTGGGGTAGAAGCTGTTCAGGAGTCTTATGGGTTGGGGTAGAAGCTGTTAAGCAGTCTTATGGGTTGGGTAGAAGCTGTTAAGGAGTCTTATGGGTTGGGTAGAAGATGTTCAGGAGTCTTATGGGTTGGGTAGAAGCTGTTAAGGAGTCTTATGGGTTGGGTAGAAGCTGTTCAGGAGTCTTATGGGTTGGGGTAGAAGCTGTTCAGGAGTCTTATGGGTTGGGGTAGAAGCTGTTCAGGAGTCTTATGGGTTGGGGTAGAAGCTGTTAAGGAGTCTTATGGGTTGGGGTAGAAGCTGTTCAGGAGTCTTATGGGTTGGGGTAGAAGCTGTTCAGGAGTCTTATGGGTTGGGGTAGAAGCTGTTCAGGAGTCTTATGGGTTGGGGTAGAAGATGTTCAGGAGTCTTATGGGTTGGGTAGAAGCTGTTCAGGAGTCTTATGGGTTGGGTAGAAGCTGTTCAGGAGTCTTATGGGTTGGGTAGAAGCTGTTCAGGAGTCTTATGGGTTGGGGTAGAAGCTGTTCAGGAGTCTTATGGGTTGGGTAGAAGCTGTTCAGGAGTCTTATGGGTTGGGGTAGAAGCTGTTCAGGAGTCTTATGGGTTGGGGTAGAAGCTGTTCAGGAGTCTTATGGGTTGGGGTAGAAGCTGTTAAGCAGTCTTATGGGTTGGGGTAGAAGCTGTTCAGGAGTCTTATGGGTTGGGTAGAAGCTGTTCAGGAGTCTTATGGGTTGGGTAGAAGCTGTTCAGGAGTCTTATGGGTTGGGGTAGAAGCTGTTCAGCAGTCTTATGGGTTGGGTAGAAGCTGTTCAGGAGTCTTATGGGTTGGGGTAGAAGCTGTTCAGGAGTCTTATGGGTTGGGGTAGAAGCTGTTCAGGAGTCTTATGGGTTGGGGTAGAAGCTGTTCAGGAGTCTTATGGGTTGGGTAGAAGCTGTTCAGGAGTCTTATGGGTTGGGGTAGAAGCTGTTCAGGAGTCTTATGGGTTGGGTAGCCATCTGTTCAGGAGTCTTATGGGTTGGGGTAGAAGCTGTTCAGGAGTCTTATGGGTTGGGGTAGAAGCTGTTCAGGAGTCTTATGGGTTGGGTAGAAGCTGTTCAGGAGTCTTATGGGTTGGGTAGAAGCTGTTCAGGAGTCTTATGGGTTGGGGTAGAAGCTGTTCAGGAGTCTTATGGGTTGGGGTAGAAGCTGTTCAGGAGTCTTATGGGTTGGGGTAGAAGCTGTTCAGGAGTCTTATGCGTTGGGGTAGAAGCTGTTCAGGAGTCTTATGGGTTGGGGTAGAAGCTGTTAAGCAGTCTTTTGGACCTACACTAGGTGCTCCGGTACTGCTTGCCGTGCGGTAGCAGAGAACAGTAGATCAAATACTTATGTCATGCAATAAAATGCAAATTAATTACTTAAAAATCAAACAATGTGATTTTCTGGATTTTTGTTTTAGATTCCGTATCTCACAGTTGAAGTGTACCTATGAAAAAAAAAATACAGACCTCTACATGCTTTGTAAGTCGGAAAACCTGCAAAATCGGCAGTATATCAAATACATGTTCTCCCCACTGTATGTAAACAGCTACGAAAAATAAAGACGAAAACTCTCTAGGTAGATAGTGTGGTCTACAGGTTATCATGAGATACTCTACCTCAGGCAGGCAAAACCTTGAGACTTCTTTAGATATTGTGCACCAGCTGTTGTTTACAAATATACATAGACCGCCACCCTTTGTCATACCAGAGGCTGCTGTTCTATCCTGCCGATACAGTGTATAACCCACCAGCTGTGTTATTCATGTTGTCATTCAGCCACGACTCAGTGAAGCATAAGATGTTTCAGTTTTTAATGTCCCATTGGTAGGATATATGTGATTTTAGTTTGTCCAATTAATTATCCAGCGATTGCACGTTGGCTAACAGCACAGGTGGCAACTGCACATTAACCACTCGTCACAAGGCACCCGATCTTCTTCCGCAAAATCTTTTCCGTCTCTTTCTCCTACGAATGACGGGGATGAGGTCCTGTTCGGATGTCTGGAGTAAATCCCTCTCGTCCAACTCATTAAAGAGAAATTCTTCAATAAGTTCAAGGTGAGTAATCGCTGTTCTGATTTCCAGAAGTTATTTTCGGTCATAAGAGATGGTAGCAGCAACATTATGAACAAAATAAGTTAGAAACAACAAGAAAAAACTAACAAAATAGCACAGTTGGTTAATAAGAGCCCATAAAACGTCAGCCATCTTCTCCAGCGCCAACAAGGTGACCCCTTACACAAGAATGTTTATGCATGTGTGCTGTTGGTGAGACTACTGGTCTCACCTCGCTGGCTATCAGGTCAACAAGGCCGTCATGTCTAGCAATGTAGAAATCCCCCGCACACACACACACACACACACACTGCAGTATTACAATGTTTGTCTGCATGTCTTTTTTACCCTGGTTAATCATCTCATCCCTATGTAGATCAACACTCCTACACTGAGACACTTTATGAATACTGACCCGGATGTAACAACCAAAACATAACTCAAAACATAACAAGGAGTAAAATGATACATTACCCTCAAGTATGTGTCTTATGTATATATTACTAAAAACAAAGAACCAAAAAACTATATTTCAAGATATTGTCAAGTGTACTTACAGAGTGAAGTGAAGGGGAGAGGTCTTGTACAGTGAGTTAACTGTCTGGTAGTGTGTGGGAACTGCTGAAGTGTCAGTTCTGAAGTGTCAGTTCTGTGGTTGATACATATTTATAGTAGTCAGAACACAAGTAGCTGATCCAGAACTGTCCTTTCCTTCCTTTCCTTCCTCATTAACATGCATGAGGACCAGAACATCATGTCAGAGAACGGAGGTTACTGTATTAGAGAGGGTCCTACGTTTCTATAATGGACTAAATGTTCCCCAAATCCACTTTTATTTAAATACAGAACCATGTTAACAATATGTTGACTATTCTATATGGAATTTTTATAATATCTTAGAATGTGTTGCCTTGTCCCTCTGAGTTCTACATGGAACAGGTCAAAGTTCCATTTACATTTGGTCAGTTCCATGATGTCATTCATTCTATTCTACAAACACATTCAATTTACACTCCTCATCAGCTGCATCAACGTGGTACTGAAGGTTCCAGTGTTCTGGACTAGAGCTCCTCCTACTGGCATCTCAACATTACTGCACCATCCTAATAAAAATGTCCTCAATAATGTTGGGCGAATAACAACATTACAAACTGACAATACATCAGATAGAATGGTGAAACACAACACTGTCTACTTGACAAAGTCACATTGAAGCACCAAAACACTGATGTCTGTAGTACAACATGCCTCTATCATATTATGTTACACTGTTAACCCTTGTACTGGTAGTAGCATTAGTTAGCAGAGGAATCAGTATCATCATCACCATAGTCTGCTGTATTGACTGCTGCTGTCCATATACTGTATAGTCTAATGTAGCATGTTATCCATATATAGTCTAATGTAGCCTGTTATCCATATATAGTCTAATGTAGCCTGTTATCCATATATAGTCTAATGTAGCCTGTTATCCATATATAGTCTAATGTAGCCTGTTATCCATATATAGTCTAATGTAGCATGTTATCCATATGTAGTCTAATGTAGCCTGTTATCCATATGTAGTCTAATGTAGCCTGTTATCCATATATAGTCTAATGTAGCCTGTTATCCATATATAGTCTAATGTAGCCTGTTATCCATATATAGTCTAATGTAGCCTGTTATCCATATATAGTCTAATGTAGCCTGTTATCCATATATAGTCTAATGTAGCCTGTTATCCATATATAGTCTAATGTAGCCTGTTATCCATATATAGTCTAATGTAGCCTGTTATCCATATATAGTCTAATGGTAGCCTGTTATCCATATAGTCTAATGTAGCCTGTTATCCATATATAGTCTAATGTAGCCTGTTATCCATATATAGTCTAATGTAGCCTGTTATCCATATATAGTCTAATGTAGCCTGTTATCCATATATAGTCTAATGTAGCCTGTTATCCATATATAGTCTAATGTAGCCTGTTATCCATATATAGTCTAATGTAGCCTGTTATCCATATATAGTCTAATGTAGCCTGTTATCCATATATAGTCTAATGTAGCCTGTTATCCATATATAGTCTAATGTAGCCTGTTATCCATATATAGTCTAATGTAGCCTGTTATCCATATATAGTCTAATGTAGCCTGTTATCCATATATAGTCTAATGTAGCCTGTTATCCATATATAGTCTAATGTAGCCTGTTATCCATATATAGTCTAATGTAGCCTGTTATCCATATATAGTCTAATGTAGCCTGTTATCCATATATAGTCTAATGTAGCCTGTTATCCATATATAGTCTAATGTAGCCTGTTATCCATATATAGTCTAATGTAGCATGTTATCCATATGTAGTCTAATGTAGCCTGTTATCCATATGTAGTCTAATGTAGCCTGTTATCCATATATAGTCTAATGTAGCCTGTTATCCATATATAGTCTAATGTAGCCTGTTATCCATATATAGTCTAATGTAGCCTGTTATCCATATATAGTCTAATGTAGCCTGTTATCCATATATAGTCTAATGTAGCCTGTTATCCATATATAGTCTAATGTAGCCTGTTATCCATATATAGTCTAATGTAGCCTGTTATCCATATATAGTCTAATGTAGCCTGTTATCCATATATAGTCTAATGTAGCCTGTTATCCATATATAGTCTAA
Source organism: Oncorhynchus masou masou (assembly GCF_036934945.1). Lineage (NCBI taxonomy): Eukaryota > Metazoa > Chordata > Actinopteri > Salmoniformes > Salmonidae > Oncorhynchus > Oncorhynchus masou. Next base: position 7,787,845 of record NC_088216.1, on the reverse strand, counting down.
TGTAGCCTGTTATCCATATATAGTCTAATGTAGCCTGTTATCCATATATAGTCTAATGTAGCCTGTTATCCATATATAGTCTAATGGTGCCTGTTATCCATATATAGTCTAATGTAGCCTGTTATCCATATATAGTCTAATGTAGCCTGTTATCCATATATAGTCTAATGTAGCCTGTTATCCATATATAGTCTAATGTAGCCTGTTATCCATATATAGTCTAATGTAGCCTGTTATCCATATATAGTCTAATGTAGCCTGTTATCCATATATAGTCTAATGTAGCCTGTTATCCATATATAGTCTAATGTAGCCTGTTATCCATATATAGTCTAATGTAGCTTGTTATCCATATATAGTCTAATGTAGCCTGTTATCCATATATAGTCTAATGTAGCCTGTTATCCATATATAGTCTAATGTAGCCTGTTATCCATATAGAGTCTAATGTAGCCTGTTATCCATATATAGTCTAATGTAGCCTGTTATCCATATATAGTCTAATGTAGCCTGTTATCCATATATAGTCTAATGTAGCCTGTTATCCATATATAGTCTAATGTAGCCTGTTATCCATATATAGTCTAATGTAGCCTGTTATCCATATAGAGTCTAATGTAGCCTGTTATCCATATATAGTCTAATGTACCCTGTTATCCATATATAGTCTAATGTAGCCTGTTATCCATATATAGTCTAATGTAGCCTGTTATCCATATATAGTTTCATGTTGTGGTGAAATCCTGCACAGATCCTTCACTGTGCGCTGCCACTTTAAGAACACATCAGCAGTCAGGAAGGATGAAATAAAGCTCTTCTGGCTCTCTGTGTGGAGCTGTTGGTTGGACCACAGTGTGTGCAACTCTGCAGAAGTCCTGTTTATTTTCAGCGTGCTTAGTTGTAAAGTGTTAAGTTGATCGCCGGTGTTACCTCTCCAGGTCGTGGTTTTAAAATGCTTGTTTTTCCTGACGTTGAAGTTAGGTTCACTTTAGGTTCTTAACAGACAAACAAACTGTATGTAGGTCTACATTATTTATATCTAGGTTAACAGACAAACTGTATGTAGGTCTACATTATGTATGTCTAGATTAACAGACAAACAAACTGTATGTTGGTCTACATTATGTATATCTAGGTTAACAGACAACAAACTGTATGTAGGTCTACATTATGTATGTCAAGGTTAACAGACAAACAAACTGTATGTAGGTCTACATAATGTATGTCTAGGTTAACAGACAAACAAACTGTATGTAGTCTACATAATGTATGTCTAGGTTAACAGACAAACTGTATGAAGGTCTACATTATGTATGTCTAGGCTAACAGACAAACAAACTGTATGTAGGTCTACATTATATATGTCTAGGTTAACACACAAACAAACTGTATGGAGGTCTACATTATGTATATCTAGGTTAACAGACAACAAACTGTATGTAGGTCTACATTATGTATGTCAAGGTTAACAGACAAACAAACTGTATGTAGGTCTACATAATGTATGTCTAGGTTAACAGACAAACAAACTGTATGTAGTCTACATAATGTATGTCTAGGTTAACAGACAAACTGTTTGAAGGTCTACATTATGTATGTCTAGGCTAACAGACAAACAAACTGTATGTAGGTCTACATTATCTATGTCTAGGCTAACAGACAAACAAACTGTATGTAGGTCTACATTATATATGTCTAGGTTAACACACAAACAAACTGTATGGAGGTCTACATTATGTATATCTAGGTTAACATACAAACTGTATGTTGTTCAACATTATGTATGCCTAGGCTAACAGACAAACAAACTGTATGTTGGTCTACATTATGTATGTCTAGGCTAACAGACAAACAAACTGTATTTAGGTCTACATTATGTATGTCTAGGCTAACAGACAAACAAACTGTATTTAGGTCTACATTATGTATGTCTAGGCTAACAGACAAACAAAACAGCAATATAAAAACATTGTCATATCAGAAGTTTGAGGACTAGAAACCAATAATAATGAAAAGATAGACATCATCAAGTGTACTTACAGCGTGAGGAGAGAGAGGGGAGGTGAGCTCACTGTCCAAGCAGAGAATGAAACAGAATGCTGTGAGTTCTGTGGTTGACAGCAACTAGATGTACTGAGGGGCTGAAAGGTGCTGCAGAGCTGGCTTCCTGTCTTCATGATGCCTCTTCCTGGCAACCAACACGCCAGTGAAGGGCTTTAAGAACGGTGTGGACATCTTCATGAGGAGAGAGAGGGACTTTACAAGAAATGTCTGTCTGATATGTCATAGGCTACTTGTATTTCTTCATTGGTGGCTCCAATATGGAGAGTGGATAGATGGGTCCCTCCTGAGAGGATTGAGAAACACTAGTTCTGGTGGGGGTGCTGTTCATTCCCCAAACATGTTGCTAAAACTGTTTTTGGGTTTTAGAACACCAGTATCCATAGCATTTCTGAATAATGACATTACATTAATAATGATACTACATCTGATTTGATTAAACTGTATTTTATTATGAATGAATACACCTGATTGTCATAATAAAACAGTAAGTCATTTGTTCACTCAGCTCCCCCACATGCTGAGAGGATACAGATAGATTGTCTTTTTACATTGATGCTCTCAATCAATCATTATGTGCTCCTCATATTGTCACTTTAGTCAACTTGAATTGAATTAGTCCACTGAACATCATGTATAAAATCACTGAACTGAAGATACGGGCCTTGATCCAATATCCACAGTAGCACACTACTTGTTTCAGTTAAGGTGGTCTGGTGTGGATGTTAGAACACCGCATGGACACTGAGGGCGTTCCAGGCTGACTATATTGCAGTCAAGCTGTGTGCAGCAACCAATGGTTGTGTGCCACATCATCGATTGCGCAGTCAGGAAACGCAGGTTAACTGATATCTTAAACACAAACACCTATCCAGGCATTGTGAGATCTGGCAGGCGACTGTAATATAGTCTGCCTGGAACAGGCCCTATATTCATTTGCAATTGAATTCAAAATCAGCTCAGGCTGAGGGAGCAGGGAAAGGGAATCAGAGGAGCCCTCCTCTTCACTTTGATTGACACTTCACACACTCATACTGTATGTCCAGTGTTCTGTCTGTGCTGTGTGTCAGATGACTATAAAAGTGGTGGCACCCCACATCACCCCCATTCTGTCCAAGCTTCCTGTTCCCTTTTAAGGTAGGTACACGGTCCCTATTCCTCTACCTCAATCTTCATATTCATTATTCTGTTCTTCCTCTTCCTCCTCTTCTTCTTCCCTCTGTTATATCCGGACGATGCGAGGTGTTCAGGGTGGTCAGTGGGTCACGGTGGTCAGGGTAGTCTGGGTGGTCTGGGTGGTCAAGGTAGTTTGGTTGGTCTGGGTAGTCAGGGTGGTCAGGGAGGTCAGGGTGGTCTGGGTGGTCAGGGTGGTCAGGGTAGTCTGGGTGGTCAGGGTAGTCAGGGTAGTCTGGGTGGTCAGGGTAGTCAGGGTGGTCAGGGTAGTCTGGGTGGTCAGGGTAGTCTGGGTGGTCAGGGTAGTCAGGGTAGTCTGGGTGGTCAGGGTAGTCAGGGTAGTCTGGGTGCTCAGGGTGGTCAGGGTAGTCAGGGTCGTCAGGGTGGTCAGGGTGGTCAGTCTGGGTGGCCATGGTTTCCTGTCTCTTCCTCTATGGTCAGGCTTGTGTTTGATGCTCCATTTGTCACCATACAGGCAGCCAGTGGTCCTCCAGAAGAAACACTCATCACCATTAATGGGAGCCATCCTCCTGGTCCTGGGAAAGACAAACAAACAGTATGAAAACACAAGCACCTCCACGCAAGTGCTCCCATCCCCACCTTCTGTCAGTTATCTGTAATTTTGTACAATTCATGGCCCATAGATTAGTAGCAATTTAGAATACAACATTATAAATGCTTATATATGTTTATAATATATAGTTGATGTTTGGACAGATAGTCGGATGTCCTTACCCTGTGGCGGCGTACTGGGAGGCTGAGGAGGTGTTGAGGTCTCGGTAGGAGGTTGGTCCTCTGAGGAGAGGACCTAGCGGTCTGGGTACCAAATCACCAGTCTGGTGCTCTCCAGCTCCACCACCTGGACAGTAGGACAAACCGCATCCACTGTCAAAATGCATACAACATCATCCACTGTCAAAATACAAACAACATCATCCACTGTCAAAATACATACAACATCATCCACTGTCAAAATACATACAACACATCCACTGTCAAAATACATACAACATCATCCACTGTCAAAATACATAGAACATCATCCACTGTCAAAATACATACAACATCATCCACTGTCAAAATACATAGAACATCATCCACTGTCAAAATACATACAACATCATCCACTGTCAAAATACATACAACATCATCCACTGTCAAAATACATACAACATCATCCACTGTCAAAATACATAGAACATCATCCACTGTCAAAATACATACAACATCATCCACTGTCAAAATACATACAACATCATCCACTGTCAAAATACATACAACATCATCCACTGTCAAAATACAAACAACAGCACCCACTTTCAAAATACATACAACATCATCCACTGTCAAAATACATTCAACATCATCGACTGTCAAAATACAAACAACAGCATCCACTGTCAAAATACAAACAACAGCATCCACTTTCAAAATACATACAACATCATCCACTGTCAAAATACATACAACATCATCCACTGTCAAAATACATACAACATCATCCACTGTCAAAATACATACAACATCATCCACTGTCAAAATACATACAACATCATCCACTGTCAAAATACATACAACAGCAGCCACTGTCAAAATACATACAACATCATCCACTGTCAAAATACATACAACAGCAACAGCAGCCACTGTCAAAATACATATAACAGCAGCCACTGTCAAAATACATTAAATGGAACCAATATCATAGTCCCAAAAGTTCAAGGAACCAATAACAGAGTCAAAAAGTACAATGGAACCAATAGCCTAGTCCCAATAGTACAAGCATTGTCACAATAGTACAAAGGAACCAATAGCATATTCCCAAAAGTACAATCTCCTTTTTTTCAAGCTAAATAATTGAAAGCACATCTCACATAGTAAAATGCATTTGACAGCATTATGTTTCATCCCACCACTCACCTGGAGCCTCTCCAAGGCGAGAGCAGCCATGTTGGTATTCTTGATGTTGACAAAGCTGTGAACTGTGATGCTCTCTATGATCTGTACTGTAGGTGAGGGGAGATATAATTAGAATGTAGAACTCTGATACTCTCTATGTTCTGTACTGTAGCTGAGGGGAGATACAATTAGAATGTAGAACTGTGATGCTCTCTATGTTCTGTACTGTAGGTGAGGGGAGATATAATTAGAATGTGGAACTCTGATACTCTCTATGTTCTGTACTGTAGGTGAGGGGAGATACAATTAGAATGTAGAACTCTGATACTCTCTATGTTCTGTACTGTAGGTGAGGGGAGATATAATTAGAATGTAGAACTCTGTTACTCTCTATGTTCTGTACTGTAGCTGAGGGGAGATATAATTAGAATGTAGAACTGTGATGCTCTCTATGTTCTGTACTGTAGGTGAGGGGAGATACAATTAGAATGTAGAACTGTGATGCTCTCTATGTTCTGTACTGTAGGTGAGGGGAGATATAATTAGAATGTAGAACTGTGATGCTCTCTATGTTCTGTACTGTAGGTGAGGGGAGATATAATTAGAATGTAGAACTGTGATGCTCTCTATGTTCTGTACTGTAGGTGAGGGGAGATATAATTAGAATGTAGAACTGTGATGCTCTCTATGTTCTGTACTGTAGGTGAGGGGAGATATAATTAGAATGTAGAACTGTGATGCTCTCTATGTTCTGTACTGTAGGTGAGGGGAGATAGAATTATAATGTAGAACTGTGATGCTCTCTATGTTCTGTACTGTAGGTGAGGGGAGATATAATTAGAATGTGGAACTCTGATACTCTCTATGTTCTGTACTGTAGGTGAGGGGAGATACAATTAGAATGTAGAACTGTGATGCTCTCTATGTTCTGTACTGTAGGTGAGGGGAGATATAATTAGAATGTAGAACTGTGATGCTCTCTATGTTCTGTACTGTAGGTGAGGGAGATAGAATTAGAATGTACTGGGGAGGGGAGGGTCCATCACTGAACTGTGATACTCTCTATGTTCTGTACTGTAGGTGAGGGGAGATACAATTAGAATGTAGAACTGTGATACTCTCTATGTTCTGTACTGTAGGTGAGGGGAGATACAATTAGAATGTAGAACTGTGATACTCTCTATGTTCTGTACTGTAGGTGAGGGGAGATATAATTAGAATGTAGAACTCTGATACTCTCTATGTTCTGTACTGTAGGTGAGGGGAGATAGAATTAGAATGTAGAACTCTGATACTCTCTGTGTTCTGTACTGTAGGTGAGGGGAGATATAATTAGAATGTAGAACTCTGATACTCTCTATGTTCTGTACTGTAGCTGAGGGGAGATATAATTAGAATGTGGAACTCTGAAAGTCATCCTGTAAGTCTCTGGATAAGAGCGTCTGTTGACTAACATGTAGTTAGAGATGCAGATACAGAACTAAAACAGATGGGGCATGATGGTCATACGTTTTGAAAAGGTCCAATATGTGTTTCTCAGTGAGGTCCATGGTGACGTTCCCCACCCAGAGACAGGGACAGGGGGACCAGAGGAGGAGAGGAAGGGAGGGGACCATGGTCAGAATAAATCCATTACAGCAACCTTACAACAACCCAACATTATGAATGTGACCTAAATGACACCCTATCCCCTACACAGTGCACTATGTTTGACCGTGACTATGAGGCTCTGGTAGAAAATAGTGCACTATGTAGGAATAGGGTGCTATTTTGGACAGTCTATAGCTGTAGGTATACACACTCACATTAAAGTATGTATAATTTAGATGTGGAATAACCAAACAACAGACTGGGTGTGATTTCAGTGAACGGAGCTGGTCTGTAATGATGAGATAACCTTGTCTTAGACCTGGAGATTCATGTTAGCTAACAGGAGCTAATGTCTACACTTTAGCTCAGTGGGCTAGCATGGTCTAGAATCACAGTAACAACCCAGGTGTGATAGCCAGAGTTAAACATACACACCCAGTAGAGTCCTGAGGGGAGGAGAGGTCCACCAATGGAGTCATGAGGGGAGGAGAGGTCCACCACTGGAGTCATGAGAGGAAGGAGAGGTCCACCACTGGAGTCCTGAGGGGAGGAGAGGTCCACCACTGGAGTCCTGAGGGGAGGAGAGGTCCACCACTGGAGTCATGAGGGGAGGAGAGGTCCACTACTGGAGTCATGAGGGGAGGAGAGGTCCACCACTGGAGTCATGAGGGGAGGAGAGGTCCACTACTGGAGTCATGAGAGGAGGAGAGGTCCACCACTGGAGTCATGAGGGGAGGAGAGGTCCACTACTGGAGTCCTGAGAGGAGGAGAGGTCCACCACTGGAGTCATGAGGGGAGGAGAGGTCCACCACTGGAGTCATGAGGGGGAGGAGAGGTCCACCACTGGAGTCCTGAGGGGGAGGAGAGGTCCACCACTGGAGTCATGAGGGGAGGAGAGGTCCACCACTGGAGTCATGAGAGGGGAGCCGAGAGCAGTCTGCACAGTGGTAAACTTCCAGCAGCAACAAACTGGGGGTCAGGGGGAGAGAGGGTGGAGGGGGAGAGGGGGAGAGACCACTGGAGGGGGGAGAGGGGGGGAGAGAGACCACTGGAGTCATGAGGGGAGAGAGGGGAGAGAGGGAGAGAGAGGAGTCCTGAGAGGGAGAGAGGGGGAGAGAGGGGGGGGAGGGAGAGAGGGAGGGAGGAGGGGGAAGAGGGGAGAGAGAGGGGGAGAGGGAGAGAGATGGGGAGATAGAGAGAGGGGGAGAGAGTGGTAGAGAGAGGGGGGAGGGAGGGAGAGAGGGGGAGAGGGGGAGAGAGGGGGAGAGGGGGAGAGAGAGAGAGGGAGAGAGGGGGAGAGAGGGGGAGAGAGGGGGAGAGAGGTGGGGGAGAGAGAGAGGGGGAGAGAGGGAGAGAGGGGGGAGATGAACAGTGCTTGGTGTTGATCTATGACAGTGTATCTCCTGACAGTAATGTAGTATCCCTGACCTGCCTATAGCCAAGCTATGTGGTTCAATGGTTCCATCATGTGTCCAATAGGCAGAAATACAAGAAACGAGCAGAATGGATTTAGTTATGAATCAATGCATGTTAGTCAAACAATCCATGTATTTGTTGTCTATTTATTGTCTACCTTTGATCTCATTTACAACATGATGCTTATACTGTGTTCAATGTGTCTAAAATAAATGTACTAATGAATAATTAATCATTTGAAAATAAAACAAGCAATATCATGACACATAGTATTACATAATATAAAATAGAGAATGACCAGTAATGACTGACAGCAATACAAAGTAAAACATATTTTAACACATCAGGAACAACTCCAGAGATACAAACATTTAAAAGCTCTTGTCAATATAATTCATTTTTGTGTCACTAAGACAAGACATAACTTTATATAAAAAATCTGGAATTGGCAAAATCCCATAAAAAAGATAAGCAATACAATCTACAGATAGTAAACAGATAAGTTGACATGTTGAACCTGTAAATGAACCCACAAATGCTGATGCTCCAGATACTCAACTAGTGTAAAAAAGGCCAGTTTCATTGCTTCTTTAATCAGCGAGCACAACAGTTTTCAGCTGTGCTAAAATAATTACAATATGGTTTTCTAATGATTCATTTACCTTTTAAAATGATAAACTTGGATTAGCTAACACAACGTGCCATTGGAACAGAGGAGTAATGGTTGCTGATAATTAGCTTCTGCACGCCTTTGTAGATATTCCATAAAACATCTGCATTTTCCAGGTAGAATAGTAATTTACAACATTAACAATGTCTACACTGCATTTTTGATCAATTAGATGCTATTTTAATGGACTTTTTTTTTTTGCTTTTCTTTAAAAAACAAGGACATTTTAAGCGACCCCAAACTTTTGAATGGTAGTGCACATACTGTATTTATCATTAGGAGAACAATCTAAATTCCAGCACTTACACAAAAGTCAAACCTTCTAGATTAAAAAGCAATATCATAGTAAGAGAATAGCATTATGAGGCCTAGCTTTGGTTTGATGCTGTTGCTCTTCAGTCCAGGTTCTGTGGTGGTTCTCTTCAGTCCAGGTTCTGTGGTGGTTCTCTTCAGTCCAGGTTCTGTGGTGGTTCTCTTCAGTCCAGAATATTTGGTGGTTCTCTTCTGCCCAGGTTCTGTGGAGATTATATTCAGTCCAGGTTCTGTGGTGGTTCTCTTCAGTCCAGGTTCTGTGGTGGTTCTCTTCTGTCCAGGTTCTGTGGTGGTTCTCTTAAGTTCTCGTAATCGGAGGGCTCAGCATGTATCTGAGGGCTGTGTCACTGCCAAGTCCCTCACATTCTGAAAGGAGACACATTGAATGAGCACTTTACAAACCCCTCCCTCTAACACTTGTATGTACACGGACACACAGACTGCATTATAAGAGACTTACTGCCAGGGTGTCATACTCTGGTGACCTGGTCTTCATGTTCAGAGATGTGTACATGTCACTGTTGGGGTCAGGATGGACACTCTGGGGGGTGGGGGGGAAGAGGGGGAGAGAGAGAGAGAGAGGGAGAGACAGAGAGAGAAACACAAATACTCTCAATACTGTATAGAGCACAAATCCATCCATTCACTTACTGTCTATGTCTGTGGCATTGGGATTGAAATAGCTTTGGTTGTTGACAATATTACCTGTCTGTCTGCTGTGTCATCACTTCCTCCTGTGTGTCTCCTGTAATGAGGGACAGAGTGAGTTCTGCTCTCTACTGACCTCTAGTGGAAGGTGATATGTTACTAATAGAGTTCATGTAAATGGCTGGCTCACCTCTTCATATAGCAGTAGATGGTGAGGAGCAGAGCTCCAACAGTCAGGGCAGCCCCCATCCCCACCACAGGAACCCAGAGAAACAATGCTGTAGTATCTTGAGATTTTAAATGCAAGGTGGAGATATGACATAGAAGAAACCAGGGAAGAAGAAAATAAAACAATTATTTAAATACAGGCCAACTAATACTATGTCATATGGTATGATAAGTGTGTAAAATTACTAATTCTATGTCATATGGTATGATAAGTGTGTAAAATTACTAATACTATGTCATATGGTATGATAAGTGTGTAAAATTACTAATTCTATGTCATATGGTATGATAAGTGTGTAAAATTACTAATACTATGTCATATGGTATGATAAGTGTGTAAAATTACTAATTCTATGTCATATGGTATGATAAGTGTGTAATATTACTAATTCTATGTCATATGGTATGATAAGTGTGTAATATTATTAATTCTATGTCATATGGTATGATAAGTGTGTAATATTACTAATTCTATGTCATATGGTATGATAAGTGTGTAATATTACTAATTCTATGTCATATGGTATGATAAGTGTGTAATATTACTAATTCTATGTCATATGGTATGATAAGTGTGTAAAATTACTAATTCTATGTCATATGGTATGATAAGTGTGTAATATTACTAATTCTATGTCATATGGTATGATAAGTGTGTAATATTACTAATTCTATGTCATATGGTATGATAAGTGTGTAATATTACTAATTCTATGCCATATGTAATGATAAGTGTGTAATATTACTAATTCTATGTCATATGGTATGATAAGTGTGTAATATTACTAATTCTATGTCATATGGTATGATAAGTGTGTAATATTACTAATTCTATGTCATATGGTATGATAAGTGTGTAATATTACTAATTCTATGTCATATGGTATGATAAGTGTGTAATATTACTAATTCTATGTCATATGGTATGATAAGTGTGTAAAATTACTAATTCTATGTCATATGGTATGATAAGTGTGTAATATTACTAATTCTATGTCATATGGTATGATAAGTGTGTAATATTACTAATTCTATGTCATATGGTATGATAAGTGTGTAAAATTACTAATTCTATATGGTATATAAGGTATGTCATATAAGTGTGTAATATTACTAATGATTATTTATTGTTGTTGACCTGTGTGATTATCAATGAATAGAGGAAGATGAGGTGAACTTACACTGAACGTCCACAAACACAGAAGAAGAGTTGAGTCGTCCATATTTATTCTCAGCCTCACAGTAATATTCTCCTCTGTCCTCAGAGATGATGTTAGTGATGCTGTAACTCTGTCCTGATGCTTTTGGTGAGGCTACGTTCTTCTTGTACCAGGTGTATTTGTCCACAGGTGGGTTGGCATCACTGCTGCAGGTCAGAGTCACTGAACTGCCCTCCACTATTTCACCAGAGGGACTGACTGACACTGAGGTGTTCCTTGGAGCATCTAGTTAAGGAGAATATGTCAGAGGATCAGGACTGTAGTATACTACCTCAAATGAAGTCATGTCAAAAATAAATCATATCTAAAGTCAGAGGACTATCTAAAACTATCACTTACTAAAACTATCACTCACTTATCTAAAACTATCACTTACACAAAACGTTAACAATAATACATAGAGACACTTTAGGACTTTAGTCTACTAAACTATTCTTCAAGTGTCTGAGGTACTGAACACTCTAACTATGGACATGCATACATCTATGACATTGTCTGTCATTTCTATGTAATGATGAATATGTACAGATAAAGCAGTAATACTCTTCTCATTGATTTAAAGTTTTTGATGCTTTCTAAGTAGAATAGTAGTTTAATTCATACTCACACACTGCAGGAGAGTGGAGGTCCTCATGGTGTTCTACAGCACAGGAGTAACTGTCCACAGAATGACCCAACACTACTAGGGTATTACTAGAGTATTGTTGGGAAGTGGGCTCATCTACACGTTGTCCGTTCTTGTACCAGATGTAGGTGGGGTTGTCAGTCAGAGTACAGGTGGTGATACAGGTCAGTGTCTTCTGTCCCTCTGCAGCAGGAGTCACCTTCACCTGCAGACCTGAAACAATATGTATAAAACCACATACACCTCTGTGTCAACAGGATGGTCAATGTATTTATCCTGTAATTCATTATGATTTACAGTTGTATCATACAGTGTAGTATTACCTGTGACAGACAGAGTTGTTCCTGGGAAACTATGACCCCATTCAAAGCTGTGAGTTTTAAAAGTGAAGCGATACTCAGCTGAGTCGTCCTCTCTCAGATCTGTGATTCTCAGGGTGAAGGGACCTCTGTATGTTCCAGTGTACTCCACACGACCTGCATACCCTGGGTCTGTGGTTAGGTCTTCAGGGGTCGACTTATCACTTCTAAACCAGAATGATGATGTGGTGGAATAATAACCAACATAAGTACAGGATATGTCCACTGTTGACCCCTTCAAGACACAGATTCTCCTCTTGGTGTAAGTCACTCTGTTGCAGCTCTGACCCTGAACACCTGAAACACAGTGACATAACAAGAGGTCAACTGGATTCTATTCTCAGTTCTATCTAGAAATGCTAAAAGTTCTCGAGTTCTCATAGTGAAACCAAAACACACAGAGGTTAAACAGTATTGTTAATGAAGAAACACTCACACACTGCAGGAGAGAGGAGACCCTCATGGCCTTTTACAGCACAGGAGTAGCTGTCTGCAGCATTAGGGAGGACTGAATAGGGAGAAGTGTTGTCAGTTACTATCTGTCCGTTCCTGTACCAGATGTAGGTGGGGTTACCAGTCAGAACACAGGTGGTGATACAGGTCAGTGTCTTATACTCTGAAAACTGTTCAGGAGTCACCTTCACCTGAAAACCTGAATTAAAGCAGAGCAAAAACAGATGACATCGTTTAGAATTAATGATTCATTTCCTGACTCTTCAACACTGTATAATGTGCTATGCAGTGTTACCTGTGACATACATACATCTATGACATTGTCTGTAATTTCTATGTAATGATGAATATGGAAGTATTTCCCTTCTCATTGACCTTAAATGACTGATTCTTCCTAAGTAGAATCCTAGTTTCATTCAGACTCACAGACTACAGGAGAGTGGAGAGCCTCGTGACCTTCAACAGCACAGGAGTAAATGTCCACAGTAGAATCCCAGACCACCAGCATATTACTGGAGTGTTGTTGTGAAGTGGGCTCATCTACACGTTGTCCGTTCTTGTACCAGATGTAGGTGGGGTTGTCAGTCAGAGTACAGGTGGTGATACAGGTCAGTGTCTTCTGTCCCTCTGCAGCAGGAGTCACCTTCACCTGCAGACCTGAAACAATATGTATAAAACCACATACACCTCTGTGTTAACAGGATGGTCAATTTATTTATCCTGTAATTCATTATGATTTACAGTTGTATCATACAGTGTAGTATTACCTGTGACAGACAGAGTTGTTCCTGGGAAACTATGACCCCATTCAAAGCTGTGAGTTTTAAAAGTGAAGCGATACTCAGCTGAGTCCTCCTCTCTCAGATCTGTGATTCTCAGGGTGAAGGGACCTCTGTATGTTCCAGTGTACTCCACACGACCTGCATACCCTGGGTCTCTGGTTAGGTCTTCAGGGGTCGACTTATCACTTCTAAACCAGAATGATGATGTGGTGGAATAATAACCAACAGTACAGGATATGTCCACTGTTGACCCCTTCAAGACACAGATTCTCCTCTTGGTGTAAGTCACTCTGTTGCATCTCTGACCCTGAACACCTGAAACACAGTGACATAACAAGAGGTCAACTAGATTGTATTCTCAGTTCTATCTAGAAATGCTAACAGTTCTCAAATGACAAAGTGAAACCAACACACACACAGGTTGTACAGTATTGTTAGTTAAAGAAACACTCACACACTGCAGGAGAGTGGAGAGCCTCGTGGCCTTTTACAGCACAGGAGTAGCTGTCTTTACTGTTAGTGTAGACTGAGTATTTGTACTGGGGGGAGGTGCTCTCATCTAGACGTTGTCCGTTCTTATACCAGATGTAGATGGGGTTGGGGTTACTCAGAGTACAGGTGGTGATACAGGTAATTGTCACCTGATTTTGCCAGCTTGAATAAGTCACCTTCACCTGCAGAGCTGGAGTAGATCACAACATTAAAACCCTGAATCACCTGTTCTTTAGTTTAATCACATGATGCAAGACATTCTCAAACTCATTTCATTCTCAAATCTGTTTCATATATGCAAATCCAATTTCTAGACCTAAATGGACAGTAGATATTAATTCAACAGACTAGCAGTATAAAGCATATTACTGTACCTGTTACAGACAGAGTGACTCCAGGACTTCCAGAATATTTCCCTCCGGTCTGATCTGTTATAAATCTGAACCAATACGTAGCTGAGTCTCTCTCTCTCAGGTCTGTGATTCTCAGGGTACAGTCTTTCTTCTTATCTCCATGATACTCCAGACGACCTGCATACTCTGGGTCCTGACCTAGATCTTCAGGTTCTACACCAGTCCCCCATTTAGTGAACCAGAGTGTTGTTGTGACTTTACCTCTGGGATATGTATAAGAGCAGGACATCTCCACTGTTGACCCCTTCAAGGTACAGATACTCTGACTGGTGTATGTAACACTCCAGCCATTCTGACCCAGTACCACTGAAACACACAGTCACAACACAACACAACATTTATTAAATAAAAATTATTCCAAAATGGCTTTCACTAACAAGATGGTTTGTCCACACTTTGTTGCCATAGTTACTGAGTTGGGTGTGAATGGGAACAACAGATACGCATTGTGTCGACAGAAGAGCAAAAAATGTTTATGCTTTTAGAAATGTATGTAGATCGATAAACAGAGCAACTTAAAGATAAGAATGAGACCATACCTGCTACAGACCAGAGAAAGACCACCAACACACTTCCTGCTGTTCTCAAGGCCATTGTTGCATCTCCCACCCTGCAGTCTTAGAAACATAAACAACAACTCACTCTATAGCTGGTGAATAACTCCACCTGATACATTGAAGTAGAAACTGTAAATGGGGTACAGGGCCTCATTACTGAAAATGAACCAGGCTCATATTGTGTTGTGTTGTATTGTGTTATATGGTTGTCTATGTGAATACTGTCTGTCTGTAAGTCTATTCCACTATGTATGTAATGTGTGTGACGTGTTGCATGTCTGTCTACATCTGTCTATTTAAGATGAATTGATGCAAAAATTACTTCCTAATGTAGTCATCATCATCATTATAAACAACATTGGCGGTCGGTCGGCGCGCACACACACACACACACACACACACACACACACACACACACACACACACACACACACACACACACACACACACACACACACACACACACACACACACACCATCTGTATTGAAGGCCCATAAGGCCCATGGAGTCTGTATCAAAGTCTAGAGAGCTGGTTGTTATGGATGTAGAAAAGTTAAAACACACATCCTACACAGTGTAGATGTCAACCCTCCTCCCTATCAGTCTGGTCTTAAAGGGCTCTCAGATAAACCCACTGTGTCAATCACACACACACAGGCCAGTACACTGAGCAGTGATTCAATTGTTTGTCTGCATGTCTCTTTTACCCTGGTTAATCATCTCATCCCTATGTAGATCAACACTCCTACACTGAGACACTTTATGAATACTGACCCTGATGTAACAACCAAAACAGAGCTCAAAACATAACAAGAAGTAAAATGATACATTAACCTCAAGAATATGACTAATGACTAAAAACAAATAACCAGAAACTATAATTCAAGATATTGTCAAGAGTAGTTACAGAGTGAAGTGAAGAGGAGAGGTCTTGTACAGTGAGTCAACTGTGTGGTAGTGAGTGAAAACCTGAAGTGTTGAAACATTATAAAAGCAGTCAGAACACAAGTAGTGGATGCAGAACTGTCCTTCCTGTTTAGTAAAGACATTAACATCCACGACAACCAGACCAACACGCCAGAAAAGGGCTGTTACTGTAATAGAACAGAAATTGTGTAAAAGACAAGTCTGGGCATATATTTATTTTATTTAAAAAATGTGTCAATTTTCACTGTGGTCTTTTATACTACATACAGAACCATGTAAACACTGTGTTGACTATACTATTTATAACGTTAACATTTTAATGACCTACCTTGCCCTTCTGAGTTCTGCATATACAGGTCAAAGTTCCATGATGTTATTCAATTAGAACCCATTCAATTTAAACACCCATGACCATCACTCCTTATCAGCTGCATCAAAGTGGTACTGAAGGTTCAGTGGTCTAGACTAGAGCTCCACCTACTGGCATCTCAACATTACTGCAGCCTCCAGTCCTCATGATGTCCTCATTCATTTGGGAAGTAATGGGAATAAATTGAATGATGTTCCTGTCATTCCAGCCATTATAATGATCCCATCCACCTGTATACCAGCCTCCTCTGTTGTACAGTGCTGGTAGAAGCTGTATCTAGGAGAGGCATGATTGAACATCACCATAGCCCGCTGTACTGACTGTGTGGTCTATTGTAGTCTGCTGTCCATAAATATTGCCATTTAGTTATCAAAAGCAATGTACAGTCTTTGTGCATATATTTTACCTATGGGTGGTCCCAGGAACGAAACCCATAACGTTGCAGGTGCCATGTTCTACCAACTGAGCTACAGAGGAACATATTCTGAATAGTGTAATGTGCATATATAGATGTCTGATATGATTCAGGAGGCCTGTCAGAGGACAGACAGGAAAGGAGAACAGGGAAGTGATACTGAGTGTGTGCATCTAAACCAACAAAACCACAACCCACCATCACTGTCTCATGTTTATACTACTCCTAAACACAACCCACCATCACTGTGTTTCATGTTAATACTACTCCTACACACAACCCACCATCACTGTGTCTCATGTTAATACTACTCCTAAACACAACCCTCCATCACTGTCTCATGTTAATACTACTCCTAAACACAACCCACCATCACTGTCTCATGTTAATACTACTCCTAAACACAACCCACCGTCACTGTCTCATGTTAATACTACTCCTAAACACAACCCACCATCACTGTCTCATGTTAATACTACTCCTAAACACAACCCACCATCACTGTCTCATGTTAATACTACTCCTAAACACAACCCACCATCACTGTGTCTCATGTTTATGCTACTCCTAAACACAACCACCATCACTGTGTCTCATGTTAATACTACTCCTAAACACAACCCACCATCACTGTGTCTCTTGTTAATACTACTCCTAAACACAACCCACCATCACTGTGTCTCATGTTAATACTACTCCTAAACACAACCCACCATCACTGTGTCTCTTGTTAATACTACTCCTAAACACAACCACCATCACTGTGTCTCATGTTAATACTACTCCTAAAGCTCTTACGAAGCATCCACTCAATCACTCTTAATCTTACTCTCACTCTTACTTGAGGCCATTTTCAAAATGTCTCCACATTAATTGTTTTGCTCTCAGTGCTCTTAAAACAGCAGGCACACGTCTTGTGAAACCACATGAACAATGTACATCCCGTCGTTTGTAGCACACAGCGTCGCTCAGTATTTGTCAAGGGTGGCAATAATTTTGGAGACTGTATATCTAACAATCAGATTAATATGTAAAAATACATTTACACACACATACACATGGACAGAAACATCACATCACACACGTTTTCCTCACCCTGTTATACTATGACAGTGAAAACGACCCTATAGAATTGAGATCCGTCCCCCTTTCGGCATAAATGCATCTGGGTATTACTGGCAAACTCTACTAATCATGCTTTAAACATGCAACTGAATAAACTGAACTAAACTAAACACATGAAACCCCAGTCCAGAGTCAGTATTCACAAAGTGTATCAGAGTAGGAGAGCTGATCTGGGATCAGTTTAGCCTTTTAGATCATAATTATATGGACCGTCTGAGACACTTTATGAATACAGGCCCTGATGTAACAACCAAAACACAGTTCAATATAAACCACCAAGTACAAAGATACAGGCAGTCATGTGATGTTTGGCTAAAAATGTCAAAACTAAAACTATATTTCAAGATATTGTCAAGTGTACTTACAGAGTGAAGTGAAGGGGAGAAGTCTTGAACAGTTAGTCAACCTAATGTCACTGTGTGGAAACAAGAAGTAGTTTACTGTAAGTGTTAGTAGAAGCAGGCGTAGCCTATGTGTGAGTTCTGTGGTTGACACATTTTAAAGTAGCCTAGTCAGGTCATTAACATGCAGCAACAACATGTCACATAAGGGATGTTACTGTATCTAAATAGAAAATGGTCTAAAGTCAGAATACTGTAGTTGCATTTCTTTATTTGAGGAGTGGACCTACATGTTTTACAAGAGACAAAATGTGACCCATTCCCATCACTCCTCATCAGCTGGTACTGAAGGTTCCAGAACAGATGAAAGGGGAGTATCTTTGGTTCCAGTGTTCTAGACTAGAGCTCTCCCTACTGACATCTCAACATTACTGCAGCTTCCAGGCTTCATATGTCCCTTCTAGTCCGATGAAAATATACAAAATAGAAGGTAAAATAACATGACACTGCTGTTATTCAGTGATAAACAAGCATTTTTGTGCATCACACAGCTACTCTGAATGTACTGGATTGTGAACAATATGATGTGCTGCTACTGAATTACAGCAAGACCCCATAGTTAACTAGTGACCTAGTTAGTTAGCTAGTGACCTAGTTAGTTAGCTAGTGACCTAGTTAGTTAGCTAGTGAGCTAGTTAGTTAGCTAGTGAGCTTGTTAGCTAACATTTAGCTATCAACATTAGCTAGCTAGAAACAACAGACAACAGTGAGCTGTCATTATGCCAAGGCCAAGGCAAGCTGCTCTGAGTTTCCACTGTGTTCTTGTGTGAAAGAGATGTCTTCATCTCACTGATCTTCAGGACAACAGACCCAAAGGGAACCCTGACATGCATATACAGTGCCTTGCGAAAGTATTCGGCTCCCTTGAACTTTGCGACCTTTTGCAACATTTCAGGCTTCAAACATAAAGATATAAAACTGTATTTTTTTGTGAAGAATCAACAACAAGTGGGACACAATCATGAAGTGGAACGACATTTATTGGATATTTCAAACTTTTTTAACAAATCAAAAACTGAAGAATTGGGCGTGCAAAATTATTCAGCCCCTGTCAGGATTTGGCCAGGGTTGTTCCGGGTTTTGGTCACTAGATGCCCCCCATTGTGCTTTTTGACCTTATGTTTTTTTCCCTTGATTCCCATTATTATTTGCACCTGTGCCTCGTTTCCCCTGATTGTATTTAAACCCTTAGTTTCCCTCAGTTCTGTGCTCTATGTTTGTATGTTAGCACCCAGCCCTAGTGTCCTGTGTATTCTTGTCGATTCCGGTGGACGCTCTTGTGGAATTCTGTTTTTGTTTTTTGAGTATCTCTTGAGGCTTTTTTGTGCTATACCTACCACCTTTTGGATTTGCCATTTTGTATTGAAGGACTTCTCCTTTTTACTTTATTAAATACACCGTCTTAAGTACTGCTGTGTCTGCCTCATCTTCTGGGTTCTGCTGACTATTCGTGGCTCAGTTGGTTAAGTGACTGTTTCTCACTCCGGAGACCCAGGTTCGTAACCGGGTCCTGACAGAAACACAGAGCCAAAAATGAACCCAGAGGCAGCCAGTTCCCAGGACCTTTTTTGCCATGCTGTCCCACCACCAGGAGACTGTCCAACGCCATGAAGCCGCCCTGGTTCAGCAAGAGGCCTTAATGGCTAGACATTCTCATCTTCTGTCGGAGATGCTGACTTCCATTAAGCAAATATCTGATCGTCTTACCCCGGCAACAGTTCCCGTCCCAGTACCTCAGATTCACGTACCCATGGCAGTTAACCCCCTGGCTGAACCTCGTCTTCCACCTCCCCAACGGTTCTCAGGTGATCCAAGTGCTTGTAAAGGGTTTCTCACCCAATGTTCTCTCTCCTTTGAGCTACAACCCTCGTCGTTTCCCACCGACCGGTCTAAGATCGCTTATATCATCACCCTGCTGTCGGAAAAAGCCCTGGCCTGGGCTACTGCTGTGTGGGATGCCCATAGTTCCTGCTGTGCCAGCTACTGTGCCTTTGCTGAGGAATTCAAACGAGTGTTTCAAGGCCCAAGCAGTGGTTCTGACTCAGCCAAACAGCTCCTGACTCTCCACCAAGGTTGGCGCAGCGTGACGGACTATGCCATCCAGTTCCACACGGTGGCAGCTGCGAGTGGTTGGAACAACGAGGCGCTCACGGTGTGCTTTCTGAAAGGCCTTTCCGACACTATCCAAGATGAACTGGCCACTCGGGAACCACCGGACAATCTCGAGTCCCTGATCAAGTTGGCCTCACGCATTGACCAGCGTCTGAGAGAGAGAGAACTCAACCGTAGACCTCTAGCCCCTATCAGTCCCAGCTCCGAGTCCCCACCTTTATCCTCGCTGGCTCCACCGGAACCCATGCAGATTGGACGCATCTCCCAGGCTGAGAGAGACCGCCGGATGAGGGAGCGACGCTGTCTATATTGCGGCAAACCGGGCCATTTCCGTTCCACGTGTTCCGGGCTCCAGGGAAACGCTCTGTCCCGTACAGACCGGGGGGGAACTGTAACGGGAAACATAACCTCCTCCCATCCGTCCAACTCCCGTCTGCTCATTCCAGTCACCCTCTCCTGGGACAACCACAAGCTTCACCTTCAAGCCTTGGTAGACTCTGGAGCCGCAGGTAACTTCATGGATGGTGTCTGGGCGAAGGAGAATGGCGTTCCCTCTGAACCTCTAAGTGAACCCATGAGGGTCACTACATTGGATGGAAGCCCTTTGGGATCTGGACTTGTCACTCATGTCACTACCTCCTTGCGACTTTCAGTTTCACAACACCAGGAATTGATGAACTTTCATTTGATCTCCTGTTCCGAGTTCCCTCTCGTCCTTGGATACCCCTGGCTTCACAGCCATAACCCTCACATCGACTGGTCTGTGGGCACTATCAAGCAGTGGGGTCCTACGTGCCAAGCTACTTGTATTTTCCAGAATTCCCCGAGTTCTACTCCCGAGTCTTTAGAATCCATCGACCTGACCCGAGTTCCCGAGTGTTACCATGACCTCAAACTGGTGTTTAGCAAACAGAGGGCCACCATGCTACCACCCCATAGACCTTACGATTGCCCCATCGACCTGTTTCCGGGCACTTGCCCCCCAGGGGTCGGATCTTTTCCCTATCTCCACCCGAACGAGCTGCTATGGATACCTACATCAAGGACGCTCTGGAAGCAGGCCTCATGCGTCCATCCACCTCCCCGGCGGGAGCAGGGTTTTTCTGTGTGGCCAAGAAAGACGGTGGATTACGTCCTTGCATCGACTACCGGGGACTCAATGCCATAACCGTCCGTAACCGTTACCCGCTACCCCTTATGGCCACAGCCTTCGAGCTGCTCCAGGAAGCAGTTGTTTTCACTAAGCTTGACCTGCGGAACGCATACCATCTTGTGCGGATCAGACCTGGTGACGAGTGGAAGACCGCTTTCAACACGCCTACTGGTCACTATGAATACTTGGTGATGCCCTTCGGCCTGACCAACGCCCCAGCGGTGTTCCAAGCGCTCATAAACGATGTGCTTAGGGATATGCTTAACATATTTGTGTTCGTTTACTTGGATGACATCCTCATCTTTTCGAGCTCCCTTCAAGAACACACTAAGCATGTCAGACAAGTACTCAAACATCTCCTGGACAGCCATCTGTACGTTAAGCCGGAAAAATGTGAATTCCATTCATCCCGAGTACAATTCCTGGGATTTGTAGTGGAACCCGGTCGAGTCCAAATGGACCCCAGGAAGGTAGGGGCGGTAGCGGATTGGCCCACCCCCAAATCCGTTAAGGAAGTTCAGCGTTTCCTGGGCTTCACAAACTTCTACCGCAAGTTCATCAAGAACTTCAGCTCGGTGGCAGCCCCTCTCTCAGCTTTAACCAAGGGTGGCAATGCAAGGTTTTTGTGGGGAAGAGAAGCTGAGACGGCCTTCCAAGGACTCAAGCAGCGCGTTCTCTCTGCTCCCATCCTGATACTACCGACTACGGATGAACCATTTGTGGTGGAGGTAGACGCATCAGAGGTTGGTGTTGGAGCTGTCCTGTCTCAGAGGGGTGAAGACAAGAAGCTTTATCCGTGCGCTTTCTTCTCACACTGGCTTACCCCGACTGAGAGGAACTACGATGTGGGGGATCGTGAACTCCTAGCAGTTAAGATGGCATTGAAGGAATGGAGACACTGGCTCGAGGGGGCTTCTCACCCGTTTCAAGTGCTTACGGACCACAAAAATCTGGAGTATATCCAGCAGGCGAAGCGGTTGAACTCTAGACAAGCTAGATGGTCTCTTTTCTTCAATCGATTCCAGTTTATCCTCACCTATCGGCCCGGGTCGAAGAATCTCAAACCGGATGCCCTGTCCCGAGTCTACGCTCCTGCCATTCGAGATGACACGGACATGCCTGTCCTTCCTGCTGCTAAGATTGTGGCTCCGATCTCGTGGCAAGTTGAGGATACCGTGAGACGTGCTCAAGCTAGCGAACCGGACCCGAAAGGAGGTCCTGCCAATCGGTTGTTTGTCCCCAAGGCAGTGAGGACTCAGGTCCTTCTGTGGGGGCACTCCTCTCGCCTCACCTGTCATCCGGGCGTAGGTCGCACCTTGGAGTTCATCCAGCGTAAGTTCTGGTGGCCTACCATAAGAGAAGACGTTGCCACTTTCGTCAATGCCTGCCCCGTGTGCTGCCAGGGCAAATCTTCTCACCTCCGCCCTCAAGGACTCCTTCACCCTTTACCTGTTCCCCACAGACCCTGGTCCCATATCTCATTGGACTTTATTACTGGACTTCCTCCATCCCATGGCAGTACTACTATCCTAGTCATAATCGACAGGTTTTCAAAGGCGGCCAGGTTCGTCCCTCTGACTAAGTTACCTTCTGCCAAGGAAACGGCTGAGTTAGTTATTAATCATGTGTTCCGAGTCTTCGGCATTCCTCAAGATATGGTTTCTGACAGAGGTCCCCAGTTCGCCTCAAGGTTTTGGAAGGCCTTCTGCCAACTCATGGGGGCTTCTGCCAGTCTATCTTCAGGGTACCATCCGGAGTCCAACGGCCAAACAGAGAGGATGAATCAAGAGCTGGAAACCACCCTCCGATGTATGACTCGTGACAACCCGTCCACATGGTCATTCTTTATTGTTTGGGCCGAATACGCGCACAACACCTTGCGCTCCTCCTCCACTGGTATGTCCCCGCACGAGTGTCAGTTTGGCTATGCTCCTCCATTGTTCCCGGACCAGGAGGCAGAAGTCAGAGTGCCTTCAGCCTTGAAGTTCGTCAGACGCTGTCGGCTTATGTGGAGGAAGACCCGTCTTAATCTTATGCGTTCCTCACAGAGGTACCAACAACAAGCCAACAGACGTCGCCGTCCCGGGCCTACCCTGCGCCCCGGCCAGAGAGTCTGGCTCTCCACAAGAGACTTACCACTACGGGTGGAGTCTCGCAAGCTGTCCCAGAAATACATCGGTCCCTTCAAGGTTGCCAGGAGAGTTAACCCAGTTTCTTATCGCCTACACTTACCCAGATCCCTTAAGATTAATCCCACATTTCACATTTCATTGTTAAAACCTGTTGTTTTTTCTCCCCTTGTCCCGGCAGACAGACCTCCCCCTCCGCCTCGTGTCATTGGAGGCCAGCCGGCTTATACCGTCCATCGGATACTGGATTCCCGCCGGGTGCAGCGGTCCTGGCAGTATCTGGTGGACTGGGAAGGCTACGGTCCCGAGGAGCGCTCCTGGGTTCCTGCCAAAGACATCCTGGACCCTGACCTCATTCGTCAGTTCAGGGCCCTCCACCCTGAGAGAGCTGGTAGGAACGTCAGGAGCCGTTACTAGGGGGGGGGGGGGATTCTGTCAGGATTTGGCCAGGGTTGTTCCGGGTTTTGGTCACTAGATGCCCCCATTGTGCTTTTTGACCCAATGTTTTTTCCCTTGATTCCCATTATTATTTGCACCTGTGCCTCGTTTCCCCTGATTGTATTTAAACCCTTAGTTTCCCTCAGTTCTGTGCTCTGTGTTTGTATGTTAGCACCCAGCCCTAGTGTTCTGTGTATTCTTGTCGATTCCGGTGGACGCTCTTGTGGAATTCTGTTTTTGTTTTTTGAGTATCTCTTGAGGCTTTTTTGTGCTATACCTACCACCTTTTGGATTTGCCATTTTGTATTGAAGGACTTCTCCTTTTTACTTTATTAAATACACCGTCTTAAGTACTGCTGTGTCTGCCTCATCTTCTGGGTTCTGCTGACTATTCGTGGCTCAGTTGGTTAAGTGACTGTTTCTCACTCCGGAGACCCAGGTTCGTAACCAGGTCCTGACAGCCCCTTTACTTTCAGTGCAGCAAACTCTCTCCAGAAGTTCAGTGAGGATCTCTGAATGATCCAATGTTGACCTAAATGACTAATGATGATAAATACAATCCATCTGTGTGTAATTAAGTCTCTGTATAAATGCACCTGCACTGTGATAGTCTCAGAGGTCCGTTAAAAGCGCAGAGAGCATCATGAAGAACAAGGAACACACCAGGCAGGTCCGAGATACTGTTGTGAAGAAGTTTAAAGCCGGATTTGGATACAAAAAGATTTCCCAAGCTTTAAACATCCCAAGGAGCACTGTGCAAGCGATAATATTGAAATGGAAGGAGTATCAGACCACTGCAAATCTACCAAGACCTGGCCGTCCCTCTAAACTTTCAGCTCATACAAGGAGAAGACTGATCAGAGATGCAGCCAAGAGTCCCATGATCACTCTGAATGAACTGCAGAGATCTACAGCTGAGGTG
Organism: Oncorhynchus masou masou; assembly: GCF_036934945.1. Taxonomy (NCBI): domain Eukaryota; kingdom Metazoa; phylum Chordata; class Actinopteri; order Salmoniformes; family Salmonidae; genus Oncorhynchus; species Oncorhynchus masou. The sequence goes on along the minus strand of NC_088216.1, from coordinate 7,762,954 downwards.
GGAGACTCTGTCCATAGGACAACAATCAGTCGTATATTGCACAAATCTGGCCTTTATGGAAGAGTGGCAAGAAGAAAGCCATTTCTTAAAGATATCCATTAAAAGTGTTGTTTAAAGTTTGCCACAAGCCACCTGGGAGACACACCAAACATGTGGAAGAAGGTGCTCTGGTCAGATGAAACCAAAATTGAACATTTTGGCAACAATGCAAAACGTTATGTTTGGCGTAAAAGCAACACAGCTCATAACCCTGAACACACCATCCCCACTGTCAAACATGATGGTGGCAGCATTATGGTTTGGGCCTGCTTTTCTGCAGCAGGGACAGGGAAGATGGTTAAAATTGATGGGAAGATGGATGGAGCCAAATACAGGACCATTCTGGAAGAATGGAGTCTGCAAAAGACCTGAGACTGGGACGGAGATTTGTCTTCCAACAAGACAATGATCCAAAACATAAAGCAAAATCTACAATGGAATGGTTCAAAAATAAACATATCCAGGTGTTAGAATGGCCAAGTCAAAGTCCAGACCTGAATCCAATCGAGAATCTGTGGAAAGAACTGAAAACTGCTGTTCACAAATGCGCTCCATCCAACCTCACTGAGCTCGAGCTGTTTTGCAAGGAGGAATGGGAAAAAATTTTAGTCTCTCGATGTGCAAAACTGATAGAGACATACCCCAAGCGACTTACAGCTGTAATCGCAGCAAAAGGTGGCGCTACAAAGTTTTAACTTAAGGGGGCTGAATAATTTTGCACGCCCAATTTTTCAGTTTTTGATTTGTTAAAAAGTTTGAAATATCCAATAAATGTCGTTCCACTTCATGATTGTGTCCCACTTGTTGTTGATTCTTCACAAAAAAATACAGTTTTATATCTTTATGTTTGAAGCCTGAAATGTGGCAAAAAGTCGCAAAGTTCAAGGGGGCCGAATACTTTCGCAAGGCACTGTAGCTAAGTCTGTCTGTCTGGGATTATTGTGTCCCATTGTGTCTGTATGATGCGTGTTCTTTTTAAATGACAATGAATAATCTTTCATGTAATTGTTTATTGCTGCTTCATTATTGTAATTTTATTATCTGATCTGTTTTTTGAAGCATTTTAAAAATAATTTTCAAAAATGGTTTACTTACATAAAAACAACTGCAATGTTAGTTAAGAGCTTGTCATTAACCGTTTCACAGTAAGGTCTACTAGACCTGTTGTATTCGGTGCATTTGACTATTACAATTTGATTTGATTTGTGTGTGTAGGTGCTGGTCATTGCTCCCTCTGACACTGGGTTTCTGATCCTCTAAAAGTCGAAGCCGTTTGCGGGGGTGGGTTGGGGGTTCTACTGGCTGACATATGGAATTGATTTAAGGTGGTCATTCCATGGATCATTTAGATATTTGATTTAGATTTATAGTACCCCTTTAGGTAAACAAGGAGAATGACTAATGTTTGTGAGAGCAGGCAGATGACTGCAATATAGTCTGCCTGGAACATGCCCCATATTCAACTGTAATTCAATTCAAAATAACATTAATGTTTCCCATGTAGGGGCAATTACTAGGCACCCTATAGCATCAGGCTGGCACTGAGTCTCACAATGACATCACAAGGGGTCACATGTCCAGTCACATGACCATATATACATACACAGCAAAACACATGATAACAACAGATGTCAGCCCCCTTAGTGTCTACAACATGGTCATCATAGAGGAGGTTCACTGGGCAGAGATCCCTTCAAGTTCTAATGATGATGTCATTTCCATGTTTCACAGCTCTGGCCGAGGGAGAGGGGGAAGGAAATCAGAGGTGCACTCCTCTTCACTTTGATTGACACTTCACACACTCATTATATATGTCCAGTGTTCTGTCTGGGATCTGTGGTCTGTGCCAGAGGACTACAAACGGGGTGACACCCCCCCCCCCCATCCACCATCCCCCCCAAACCTCCTGTTCCCTTTTAAAGTAGGGACACAGTCCCTCATCCTCATCATTCTCCTCCCTCTGTACTATCCATTCCCTGCGTGGTGGTCAGGGTTGTCATGGTGGACAGGGTTGACATGGTTTCCTGTCTCTTCCTCTCTGGTCAGGCTTGTGTTTGAAGCGGCACTTGTCACCATAGAAACAGCCGGTGGTCCTCCAGAAGAAACACTCGTCACCATTGATGGGAGCCGTCCTCCTGGTCCTGGGAGAGAGAGAGACAAACAGTATGAAAACACAAACACCTGCACCTGAGCTCCTGCTTCCTCCTTCCATCACTTTGTACATTTCAAAAGTGTATATGAGTTGATTGGTAACACTTTAGAATAACTCATAATGATGTGTTGAATGACAGATGGATGTCTTTACCCTGTGGAGGCGTACTGGGAGGCTGAGGAGGTGTTGAGGCCTATAGGGTTGGTCCTCTGAGGAGAGGGAGGGGTTCTCTGGACCCAGCGGTCTGGGTACCTGATCACCAGCCTGGTGCTCTCCAGCTCCACCCTTTGGACAGCAGGACAAACAACAGGAACAGCCAAAATACTTAGAATGGAACCAATAGCATAGTCCCAAAAGTACAATGAACCAAAAGCATTATCCCAAAAGTCCAATGAAACCATTATTTGTAAAAACAGAGTCGTTCGAAATTACAATCTTTGCAGCTAAACTACATTGTAGCTAATCTTCAAAATAAATCAATGCTAGATGTACAGTATGTATTTCTTTATTGTTGTAGTATTTTGGGTAAATCATAAATCAAGCCCCTCTATAGTCAATGGCTATGTCACCTTGGAGTGGGGTCTGGTAGTGCAGCCTGTCTATACTATGTCCCTGTGGTGGGGTCTGGTAGTGCAGCCTGTCTATACTATATCCCTGTGGTGGGGTCTGGTAGTGCAGCCTGTCTATACTATATCCCTGTGGTGGGGTCTGGTAGTGCAGCCTGTCTATACTATGTCCCTGTGGTGGGGTCTGGTAGTGCAGCCTGTCTATACTATGTCCCTGTGGTGGGGTCTGGTAGTGCAGCCTGTCTATACTATGTCCCTGTGGTGGGGTCTGGTAGTGCAGCATGTCTATACTATGTCCCTGTGGTGGGGTCTGGTAGTGCAGCCTGTCTATACTATGTCCCTGTGGTGGGGTCTGGTAGTGCAGCCTGTCTATACTATGTCCCTGTGGTGGGGTCTGGTAGTGCAGCATGTCTATACTATGTCCCTGTGGTGGGGTCTGGTAGTGCAGCATGTCTATACTATGTCCCTGTGGTGGGGTCTGGTAGTGCAGCATGTCTATACTATGTCCCTGTGGTGGGGTCTGGTAGTGCAGCATGTCTATACTATGTCCCTGTGGTGGGGTCTGGTAGTGCAGCATGTCTATACTATGTCCCTGTGGTGGGGTCTGGTAGTGCAGCATGTCTATACTATGTCCCTGTGGTGGGGTCTGGTAGTGCAGCATGTCTATACTATGTCCCTGTGGTGGGATCTGGTAGTGCAGCATGTCTATACTATGTCCCTGTGGTGGGGTCTGTCCCTGTCTATACTATGGTGGTGGGGTCTGGTGCAGCCTGTCTATACTGTCCCTGTGGTGGGGTCTGGCATGTCTATACTATGTCCCTGTGGTGGGGTCTGGTAGTGCAGCATGTCTATACTATGTCCCTGTGGTGGGGTCTGGTAGTGCAGGTCTATACTATATCCCTGTGGTGGGGTCTGGTAGTGCAGCATGTCTATACTATATCCCTGTGGTGGGGTCTGGTAGTGCAGCCTGGTAGTGTCTCTATACTATGTCCCTGTGGTGGGGTCTGGTAGTGCAGCATGTCTATACTATGTCCCTGTGGTGGGGTAGATCACTTATTGGGCTCTCCTCTAGTGCAGCCTGTCTATACTATGTCCCTGTGGTGGGGTCTGGTAGTGCATGTCAGTCCTGTGTTATAGCTGTCTTTATGTCCCTGTGGTGGGGTCTGGTAGTGTCATACCTGTATATTACTATGTCCCTGTGACTGTAGGGCCTGTCTACTTCCCTGTGGTGGGGTCTGACAGTCCCTGTGAAGGGGTCTGGTAGTTTGTTATGCAGCCTGTAAAATTGTTCTGTCATCCTGTATTAGTTATGTTAACTGTGAGGGCTATTTAGCTGACAGAATAGTTACAGTAGACCACTTATTGGCCAGCTCATACTCCACTAGATCACTTATTGGCCAGCTCATAGTCCTCTAGATCACTTATTGGCCAGCTCATCCTCCTCAGGAGTATGACATCATCTTCTATTAGGAAATAGCAAGCATTTTTGAAACAGTCTGTTTGAGGTGAGTTTTAAAAGAATAGTTTAGCTGCAAATACGAGCTTTGTATGAGTCAACAAAATTATTTTGGTATGAGTGTATTGTCAGTAAACAGAATATTAACAGAATATTACATTTTAAAAGTGAGAGTTTCACTGGACAGTTACTTTAAGAACCTGCCATTGTACTGTTAAAAACGTATCTCCAACTGCTTCTTATCTGTTATGCTATTTGTCCCTTCCAACTACCAACTATGCTAGCTAGCTCGTTACCATCTACAGAATAGACTTTCCCATGCAATCTGTTGAGTTATTGGAAATTAGCTATCAAGCTAGCTCGCTAACTAGTTTTCTTACGTTGACTACCTAAGCTGGCAAATAGCTATGCTGTAATGACAACTCTAAAGCTAGCTGGCCTCAATGGTCTAATCTTCCCTGAACCTTGTTCACAGGGTATCGGTACCTCGGTGGTATTATGTAAGACACACCTAGCATGTTAACCTTAGTTAGCTAGCTATATACTCATGTCAGCACACTATCAGTAACATTAGTTACTTCTGAATGTAGCTAAACGCTAGCTAACTAGCTAACTATGGCATGGTAGACGCCAGTCAGTGAGGTTGACCTTTACTGTATCTGATCTGTTAACCCAGATGGTAAACTTTTTGGGTGCAAGTGCTAACAACAACATAATTAGAGCAGGTAGGTAATTAGGGCCTATCTAATATCGGGACACCCACCGCATCAGTCCACGAGAGATTACAACCTTGTGATAGTTATTACTTAATCAAATGCAGCTGAGAAGAAACAAAACACTAAATGTGGGGCCCCGAGTGGTGCAGGGGTCTAAGTCACTGCATCTCAGTGCTAGAGGCACAGACCCTGTTTCGATTCCAGGCTGTACACAACCGGCAGTGTTTGGGAAATCCCATAGGGCGGGGCAGAATGTGTCGGGGTTGGGCCGGGGTAGGCCATCATTGTGAATAATAATTCATTCTTAACTGACTTGCCTAGTTAAATAAAGGTTTAATAAAGTAAAATAAAAATAAAATAAAATGATTGAATTTAGTGAAAACTTTTTGAAACAAGCATCTCTGTAATTACATTTCTACTGCCCTTCAGGATTTATTTCACTAATATATCCTCTATTTGTTATGCACTTGAGTGAAGACCCAAAAGCGGTTTTAACAGAAAACATAGTTCTTTAATGAAAAACAGGAATGGCATAAATTCTCTTCCAACGTTGACAATGGAACAAAAAGAACGTAGTATAGTGCAGGATGCACCTGCCAGGCAGACTCCGACAGGATAGGACAAGGTGGAAGCAAACGAGACGACAGCTTGCTTCTGGCATCAAAAACACAAACAAGAATCAGACACTGAAAGTAGCAGGAACAGAGAGAGAAATAGAGACCTAATCAGAGGGGGAAGAGAGAACAGGTGTGAAAGAGTGAATGAGCTAGTTAGGGGAGATGTAGAACAGCTGAAGAATGAGAGACAGAGAAGGTAACCTAAAAAGACCAGCAGAGAGAGACAGAGTGAAGAGAAAGGACAGGAACAGACATAACAAGACATGACAGTACCCCCCCCCACTCACCGAGCGCCTCCTGGCGCACTCGAGGAGGAAACCTGGCGGCAACGGAGGAAATCATCGATCAGCGAACGGTCCAGCACGTCCCGAGAGGGAACCCAACTCCTCTCCTCAGGACCGTACCCCTCCCAATCCACTAGGTACTGATGACCACGGCCCCGAGGGCGCATGTCCAAAATCCTACGAACCCTGTAGATGGGTGCGCCTCGACAAGGATGGGGGGGAGGGACGAGCGGGGGCGCGAAGAACGGGCTTAACACAGGAGACATGGAAGACCGGGTGAACGCGACGAAGATAGCGCGGGAGAAGAAGTCGCACTGGGACAGGATTAATGACCTGGGAAATACGGAACGGACCAATGAACCGCGGGGCCAACTTGCGAGAAGCTGTCTTAAGGGGAAGGTTCTGAGTGGAGAGCCATACTCTCTGACCGCAACAATATCTAGGACTCTTGGTCCTACGCTTATTAGCGGCCCTCACAGTCTGCGCCCTATTACGGCAAAGTGCCGACCTGACCCCCTTCCAGGTGCGCTCGCAACGCTGGACAAAAGCCTGAGCGGAGGGGACGCAGGACTCGGCGAGCTGAGATGAGAACAGCGGAGGCTGGTACCCGAGGCTACTCTGAAAAGGAGATAGACCGGTAGCAGACGAGGGAAGCGAGTTGTGGGCGTACTCTGCCCAGGGGAGCTGTTCTGACCAAGACGCAGGGTTACGAAAAGAAAGACTGCGTAAAATGCGACCAACAGTCTGATTGGCCCGTTCGGCTTGACCGTTAGACTGGGGATGAAAGCCGGACGAGAGACTGACGGAAGCCCCAATCAAACGGCAAAACTCCCTCCAAAATTGAGACGTGAACTGCGGGCCTCTGTCGGAAACGACGTCAGACGGAAGGCCATGAATTCGGAAAACATTCTCGATAATGATCTGAGCCGTCTCCTTAGCAGAAGGGAGCTTAGCGAGAGGAATGAAATGAGCCGCCTTAGAGAATCTATCGACAACCGTAAGAATAACTGTCTTCCCGCTGATGAAGGCAGTCCGGTGATGAAATCTAAAGCGATGTGAGACCACGGTCGAGAGGGAATGGGAAGCGGTCTGAGACGGCCGGCAGGAGGAGAGTTCCCAGATTTAGTCTGCGCGCAGACCGAACAAGCGGCGACAAATCGACGCGCGTCACGTTCCCGAGTGGGCCACCAGAAACGCTGGCGGATGGAAGCGAGCGTACCCCGAACGCCGGGGTGGCCGGCTAACTTGGCAGAGTGGGCGCACTGAAGAACGGCCGGACGAGTAGGAACGGGAACGAACAGAAGGTTCCTAGGACAAGCTCGCGGCGACGGAGTGTGAGCGAGTGCTTGCTTTACCTGCCTCTCAATTCCCCAGACAGTCAACCCGACAACACGCCCTTCAGGGAGAATCCCCTCGGGTCGGTGGAGACCTCAGAAGAACTGAAGAGACGAGATAAAGCATCAGGCTTGGTGTTTTTTGAGCCCGGACGATAAGAAATAACAAACTCGAAACGAGCGAAAAACAGAGCCCAACGAGCCTGACGCGCATTAAGTCGTTTGGCTGAACGGATGTACTCAAGGTTCCTATGGTCAGTCCAAACGACAAAAGGAACGGTCGCCCCTCCAACCACTGTCGCCATTCGCCTAGGGCTAAGCGGATGGCGAGCAGTTCGCGATTACCAACATCATAGTTACGTTCTGACGGCGATAAGCGATGAGAGAAAAACGCGCAAGGATGGACCTTGCCGTCAGAGAGAGAGCGCTGAGAAAGAATGGCTCCCACGCCCACCTCTGACGCGTCAACCTCAACAACAAACTGACTAGAGATGTCAGGTGTAACAAGAATAGGTGCGGATGTAAAACGATTCTTAAGAAGATCAAAAGCTCCCTGGGCGGAAACGGACCACTTAAAGCACGTCTTAACAGAAGTAAGGGCTGTGAGGGGAGCTGCCACCTGACCGAAATTACGGATGAAACGACGATAGAAATTAGCGAAGCCCAGAAAGCGCTGCAGCTCGACGCGTGACTTAGGAACGGGCCAATCAATGACAGCCTGGACCTTAGCGGGATCCATCTTAATGCCCTCAGCGGAAATAACGGAACCGAGAAAAGGGACAGAGGCGGCATGAAAAGTGCACTTCTCAGCCTTCACATAAAGACAGTTCTCCAAAAGGCGCTGGAGGACGCGTCGCACGTGCTGAACATGAATCGAGAGAGACGGTGAAAAAATCAGGATATCGTCCATGTAAACGAAAACAAAAATGTTCAGCATGTCTCTCAGGACGTCGTTAACTAGTGCCTGAAAGACAGCTGGAGCGTTAACGAGGCCGAAAGGAAGAACCCGGTATTCAAAGTGCCCTAACGGAGTGTTAAACGCCGTCTTCCACTCGTCCCCCTCCCTGATGCGCACGAGATGGTAGGCGTTAAGAAGGTCCAATTTGGTGAAAAACCTGGCTCCCTGCAGGATCTCGAAGGCTGAAGACATAAGAGGAAGCGGATAACGATTCTTAACTGTTATGTCATTCAGCCCTCGATAATCCACGCATGGGCGCAGGGACCCGTCCTTCTTCTGAACAAAAAAAAACCCCGCTCCGGAAGGAGAGGCCTGAGTAGTTGCGCTCACCAGTAGCCCTCCCCTTACTGATGAGCTCTGGCTTTTACTGGACATGAGGTGACAAAATGACCAGCGGAGCCGCAGTAGAGACAGAGGCGATTGGTGATTCTCCGTTCCTTCTCCTTGGCCGAGATGCGGATACCCCCCAGCTGCATAGGCTCAGCATCCGAGCCGGCGGAGGAGGGTGGCAGTGATGCGGCAGGTGGCAGTGATGTGGAGAGGGGAGCAACGGAGAACGCGAGCTCCTTTCCACGAGCTCGGCGACGAAGATCAAACCGTCGCTCTATGCGAATAGCGAGGGCTATTAAGGAGTCCAGACTGGAAGGAACCTCCCGGGAGAGGATCTCATCCTTAACCTCGACGAGGAGACCCTCCAGAAAACGAGCGAGCAAAGCCGGCTGTTCCAGTCACTAGAGGCAGCGAGAGTGCGAAACTCAATAGAATAATCCGTTATGGATCGATTCCCCTGACATAGGGAAGACAGGGCCCTGGAAGCCTCCTCCCCAAAAACAGAACGGTCAAAAACCCGTATCATCTCCTCCTTAAAGTCCTGAAACTGGTTAATACACTCAGCCCTCGCCTCCCAGATTGCCGTGCCCCACTCACGCGCCCGTCCGGTAAGGAGAGAAATGACGTAGGCGATGCGGGCTGCGCTCCTGGAGTAAGTGTTGGGCTGGAGAGAGAACACCACATCACACTGAGTGAGGAATGAGCGGCACTCAGTGGGCTCCCCAGAGTAACAGGGCGGGTTGTTGATCCTGGGCTCCGGAGACTCGGAAACCCTGGAAGTGGGCGGTGGATCGAGGTGGAGTTGGTGAACCTGTCTTGTGAGGTCGGAGACTTGGACGGCCAGGGTCTCAACGGCATGTCGAGCAGCAGACAATTCCTCCTCGTGTCTGCCTAGCATCGCTCCCTGGATCTCGACGGCGGAGTGAAAAGGGTCCGGAGCCGCTGGGTCCATTCTTGGTCTGATTCTTCTGTTATGTACTTGAGTGAAGACCCAAAAGCGGTTTTAACAGAAAACAGAGTTCTTTAATGAAAAACAGGAATGGCATAAATCCTCTTCCAATGTTGACAATGGAACAAAAAGAACATGGTATAGTGCAGGATGCACCTGCCAGGCAGACTCCGACAGGATAGGACAAGGTGGAAGCAAACGAGACGACAGCTTGCTTCTGGCATCAAAAACACAAACAAGAATCAGACACTGAAAGTAGCAGGAACAGAGAGAGCAATAGAGACCTAATCAGAGGGGGAAGAGAGAACAGGTGTGAAAGATTGAATGAGCTAGTTAGGGGAGATGTAGAACAGCTGAAGAATGAGAGACAGAGAAGGTAACCTAAAAAGACCAGCAGAGAGAGACAGAGTGAAGAGAAAGGACAGGAACAGACATAACAAGACATGACACTATTAGGTTAGAGTTAGAGAAGATGGAAGTGAAGGCTGAAAGGCAGGTATCTTACATCACAGTCAGGACAGGAAGGGAGAAGGTATGACTGTCTTGTGGTAGTTGCAGACTGTCAACTTTAACATGGTTCTCAAAAGGGGGTCTGATCAAATAGGGAGGGGATGTTTAGTCTGCTTGTTGTAGGACAGAACTGTACAGTACTGTACCCCAGACATGTGTGTGTTTAGGGAGGGGATGTTTAGTCTGCTTGTTGTAGGACAGTACTGTACAGTACTGTACCCCAGCCATGTGTGTGTTTAGGGAGGGGATGTTAAGTCTGCTTGTTGTAGGACAGTACTGTACCCCAGCCATGTGTGTGTTTAGGGAGGGGATGTTTAGTCTGCTTGTTGTAGGACAGTACTGTACAGTACTGTACCCCAGCCATGTGTGTGTTTAGGGAGGGGATGTTAAGTCTGCTTGTTGTAGGACAGTACTGTACAGTACTGTACCCCAGCCATGTGTGTGTTTAGGGAGGGGATGTTTAGTCTGCTTGTTGTAGGACAGTACTGTACAGTACTGTACCCCAGCCATGTGTGTGTTTAGGGAGGGGATGTTAAGTCTGCTTGTTGTAGGACAGTACTGTACAGTACTGTACCCCAGCCATGTGTGTGTTTAGGGAGGGGATGTTAAGTCTGCTTGTTGTAGGACAGTACTGTACAGTACTGTACCCCAGCCATGTGTGTGTTTAGGGAGGGGATGTTAAGTCTGCTTGTTGTAGGACAGTACTGTACAGTACTGTACCCCAGCCATGTGTGTGTTTAGGGAGGGGATGTTAAGTCTGCTTGTTGTAGGACAGTACTGTACAGTAGTGTACCCCAGCCATGTGTGTGTTTAGTTAGGGGATGTTTAGTCTGCTTGTTGTAGGACAGTACTGTACAGTACTGTACCCCAGCCATGTGTGTGTTTAGTTAGGGGATGTTAAGTCTGCTTGTTGTAGGACAGTACTGTACAGTACTGTACCCCAGCCATGTGTGTGTTTAGTTAGGGGATGTTAAGTCTGCTTGTTGTAGGACAGTACTGTACAGTACTGTACCCCAGCCATGTGTGTGTTTAGGGAGGGGATGTTTAGTCTGCTTGTTGTAGGACAGTACTGTACAGTAGTGTACCCCAGCCATGTGTGTGTTTAGGGAGGGGATGTTTAGTCTGCTTGTTGTAGGACAGTACTGTACAGTACTGTACCCCAGCCATGTGTGTGTTTAGGGAGGGGATGTTTAGTCTGCTTGTTGTAGGACAGTACTGTACAGTACTGTACCCCAGCCATGTGTGTGTTTAGGGAGGGGATGTTTAGTCTGCTTGTTGTAGGACACTACTGTACAGTACTGTACCCCAGCCATGTGTGTGTTTAGGGAGGGGATGTTTAGTCTGCTTGTTGTAGGACAGTACTGTACAGTACTGTACCCCAGCCATGTGTGTGTTTAGGGAGGGGATGTTTAGTCTGCTTGTTGTAGGACAGTACTGTACAGTAGTGTACCCCAGCCATGTGTGTGTTTAGGGAGGGGATGTTAAGTCTGCTTGTTGTAGGACAGTACTGTACAGTACTGTACCCCAGCCATGTGTGTGTTTAGGGAGGGGATGTTTAGTCTGCTTGTTGTAGGACAGTACTGTACAGTACTGTACCCCAGCCATGTGTGTGTTTAGGGAGGGGATGTTAAGTCTGCTTGTTGTAGGACAGTACTGTACAGTACTGTACCCCAGCCATGTGTGTGTTTAGGGAGGGGATGTTAAGTCTGCTTGTTGTAGGACAGTACTGTACAGTAGTGTACCCCAGCCATGTGTGTGTTTAGGGAGGGGATGTTTAGTCTGCTTGTTGTAGGACAGTACTGTACAGTACTGTACCCCAGCCATGTGTGTGTTTAGTTAGGGGATGTTAAGTAGGACAGTACTGTACAGTACTGTACCCCAGCCATGTGTGTGTTTAGGGAGGGGATGTTAAGTCTGCTTGTTGTAGGACAGTACTGTACAGTACTGTACCCCAGCCATGTGTGTGTTTAGGGAGGGGATGTTTAGTCTGCTTGTTGTAGGACAGTACTGTACAGTACTGTACCCCAGCCATGTGTGTGTTTAGGGAGGGGATGTTAAGTCTGCTTGTTGTAGGACAGTACTGTACAGTACTGTACCCCAGCCATGTGTGTGTTTAGTTAGGGGATGTTTAGTCTGCTTGTTGTAGGACAGAACTGTACAGTACTGTACCCCAGACATGTGTGTGTTTAGGGAGGGGATGTTTAGTCTGCTTGTTGTAGGACAGAACTGGACAGTACTGTACCCCAGCCATGTGTGTGTTTAGGGAGGGGATGTTTAGTCTGCTTGTTGTAGGACAGAACTGGACAGTACTGTACCCCAGCCATGTGTGTGTTTAGTTAGGGGATGTTTAGTCTGCTTGTTGTAGGACACTACTGTACCCCAGCCATGTGTGTGTTTAGGGAGGGGATGTTTAGTCTGCTTGTTGTAGGACAGTACTGTACAGTAGTGTACCCCAGCCATGTGTGTGTTTAGGGAGGGGATGTTTAGTCTGCTTGTTGTAGGACACTACTGTATGTTGTGTTTAGGGAGGGGATGTTTAGTCTGCTTGTTGTAGGACAGTACTGTACACTACTGTACCCCAGCCATGTGTGTGTTTAGTTAGGGGATGTTAAGTCTGTTTGTTGTAGGACAGTACTGTACAGTACTGTACCCCAGCCATGTGTGTTTAGTTAGGGGATGTTTAGTCTGCTTGTTGTAGGACAGTAGTGTACCCCAGCCATGTGTGTGTTTAGGGAGGAGATGTTTAGTCTGCTTGTTGTAGGACAGTACTGTACACTACTGTACCCCAGCCATGTGTGTGTTTAGGGAGGGGATGTTTAGTCTGCTTGTTGTAGGACAGTACTGTACAGTACTGTACCCCAGCCATGTGTGTGTTTAGGGAGGGGATGTTTAGTCTGCTTGTTGTAGGACAGTACTGTACAGTAGTGTACCCCAGCCATGTGTGTGTTTAGGGAGGGGATGTTAAGTCTGCTTGTTGTAGGACAGTACTGTACAGTAGTGTACCCCAGCCATGTGTGTGTTTAGGGAGGGGATGTTTAGTCTGCTTGTTGTAGGACAGTACTGTACAGTACTGTACCCCAGCCATGTGTGTGTTTAGGGAGGGGATGTTAAGTCTGCTTGTTGTAGGACAGTACTGTACAGTACTGTACCCCAGCCATGTGTGTGTTTAGGGAGGGGATGTTTAGTCTGCTTGTTGTAGGACAGTACTGTACAGTACTGTACCCCAGCCATGTGTGTGTTTAGGGAGGGGATGTTAAGTCTGCTTGTTGTAGGACAGTACTGTACAGTACTGTACCCCAGCCATGTGTGTGTTTAGGGAGGGGATGTTAAGTCTGCTTGTTGTAGGACAGTACTGTACAGTACTGTACCCCAGCCATGTGTGTGTTTAGGGAGGGGATGTTTAGTCTGCTTGTTGTAGGACAGTACTGTACAGTACTGTACCCCAGCCATGTGTGTGTTTAGGGAGGGGATGTTAAGTCTGCTTGTTGTAGGACAGTACTGTACAGTACTGTACCCCAGCCATGTGTGTGTTTAGGGAGGGGATGTTAAGTCTGCTTGTTGTAGGACAGTACTGTACAGTACTGTACCCCAGCCATGTGTGTGTTTAGGGAGGGGATGTTAAGTCTGCTTGTTGTAGGACAGTACTGTACAGTACTGTACCCCAGCCATGTGTGTGTTTAGGGAGGGGATGTTTAGTCTGCTTGTTGTAGGACAGTACTGTACAGTAGTGTACCCCAGCCATGTGTGTGTTTAGGGAGGGGATGTTAAGTCTGCTTGTTGTAGGACAGTACTGTACAGTAGTGTACCCCAGCCATGTGTGTGTTTAGGGAGGGGATGTTTAGTCTGCTTGTTGTAGGACAGTACTGTACAGTACTGTACCCCAGCCATGTGTGTGTTTAGGGAGGGGATGTTAAGTCTGCTTGTTGTAGGACAGTACTGTACAGTACTGTACCCCAGCCATGTGTGTGTTTAGGGAGGGGATGTTTAGTCTGCTTGTTGTAGGACAGTACTGTACAGTACTGTACCCCAGCCATGTGTGTGTTTAGGGAGGGGATGTTAAGTCTGCTTGTTGTAGGACAGTACTGTACAGTACTGTACCCCAGCCATGTGTGTGTTTAGGGAGGGGATGTTTAGTCTGCTTGTTGTAGGACAGTACTGTACAGTACTGTACCCCAGCCATGTGTGTGTTTAGGGAGGGGATGTTAAGTCTGCTTGTTGTAGGACAGTACTGTACAGTACTGTACCCCAGCCATGTGTGTGTTTAGTTAGGGGATGTTTAGTCTGCTTGTTGTAGGACAGAACTGTACAGTACTGTACCCCAGCCATGTGTGTGTTTAGGGAGGGGATGTTTAGTCTGCTTGTTGTAGGACAGAACTGGACAGTACTGTACCCCAGCCATGTGTGTGTTTAGGGAGGGGATGTTTAGTCTGCTTGTTGTAGGACAGTACTGGACAGTACTGTACCCCAGCCATGTGTGTGTTTAGTTAGGGGTTTATCTGTTGTTGTAGGACACTCTGTACCCCAGCCATGTGTGTGTTTAGTCTGTTGTTGTAGGACAGTACTGTGTGTTTAGGGAGGGGATGTTTAGTCTGCTTGTTGTAGGACACTACTGTACCCCAGCCATGTGTGTGTTTAGGGAGGGGATGTTTAGTCTGCTTGTTGTAGGACAGTACTGTACACTACTGTACCCCAGCCATGTGTGTGTTTAGTTAGGGGATGTTAAGTCTGTTTGTTGTAGGACAGTACTGTACAGTACTGTACCCCAGCCATGTGTGTTTAGTTAGGGGATGTTTAGTCTGCTTGTTGTAGGACAGTAGTGTACCCCAGCCATGTGTGTGTTTAGGGAGGAGATGTTTAGTCTGCTTGTTGTAGGACAGTACTGTACACTACTGTACCCCAGCCATGTGTGTGTTTAGGGAGGGGATGTTTAGTCTGCTTGTTGTAGGACAGTACTGTACAGTACTGTACCCCAGCCATGTGTGTGTTTAGGGAGGGGATGTTTAGTCTGCTTGTTGTAGGACAGTACTGTACAGTAGTGTACCCCAGCCATGTGTGTGTTTAGGGAGGGGATGTTAAGTCTGCTTGTTGTAGGACAGTACTGTACAGTAGTGTACCCCAGCCATGTGTGTGTTTAGGGAGGGGATGTTTAGTCTGCTTGTTGTAGGACAGTACTGTACAGTACTGTACCCCAGCCATGTGTGTGTTTAGGGAGGGGATGTTAAGTCTGCTTGTTGTAGGACAGTACTGTACAGTACTGTACCCCAGCCATGTGTGTGTTTAGGGAGGGGATGTTTAGTCTGCTTGTTGTAGGACAGTACTGTACAGTACTGTACCCCAGCCATGTGTGTGTTTAGGGAGGGGATGTTAAGTCTGCTTGTTGTAGGACAGTACTGTACAGTACTGTACCCCAGCCATGTGTGTGTTTAGGGAGGGGATGTTAAGTCTGCTTGTTGTAGGACAGTACTGTACAGTACTGTACCCCAGCCATGTGTGTGTTTAGGGAGGGGGGATGTTTAGTCTGCTTGTTGTAGGACAGTACTGTACAGTACTGTACCCCAGCCATGTGTGTGTTTAGGGAGGGGATGTTAAGTCTGCTTGTTGTAGGACAGTACTGTACAGTACTGTACCCCAGCCATGTGTGTGTTTAGGGAGGGGATGTTAAGTCTGCTTGTTGTAGGACAGTACTGTACAGTACTGTACCCCAGCCATGTGTGTGTTTAGGGAGGGGATGTTAAGTCTGCTTGTTGTAGGACAGTACTGTACAGTACTGTACCCCAGCCATGTGTGTGTTTAGGGAGGGGATGTTTAGTCTGCTTGTTGTAGGACAGTACTGTACAGTAGTGTACCCCAGCCATGTGTGTGTTTAGGGAGGGGATGTTAAGTCTGCTTGTTGTAGGACAGTACTGTACAGTAGTGTACCCCAGCCATGTGTGTGTTTAGGGAGGGGATGTTTAGTCTGCTTGTTGTAGGACAGTACTGTACAGTACTGTACCCCAGCCATGTGTGTGTTTAGGGAGGGGATGTTAAGTCTGCTTGTTGTAGGACAGTACTGTACAGTACTGTACCCCAGCCATGTGTGTGTTTAGGGAGGGGATGTTTAGTCTGCTTGTTGTAGGACAGTACTGTACAGTACTGTACCCCAGCCATGTGTGTGTTTAGGGAGGGGATGTTAAGTCTGCTTGTTGTAGGACAGTACTGTACAGTACTGTACCCCAGCCATGTGTGTGTTTAGTTAGGGGATGTTTAGTCTGCTTGTTGTAGGACAGTACTGTACAGTACTGTACCCCAGCCATGTGTGTGTTTAGGGAGGGGATGTTTAGTCTGCTTGTTGTAGGACAGAACTGGACAGTACTGTACCCCAGCCATGTGTGTGTTTAGGGAGGGGATGTTTAGTCTGCTTGTTGTAGGACAGAACTGGACAGTACTGTACCCCAGCCATGTGTGTGTTTAGTTAGGGGATGTTTAGTCTGCTTGTTGTAGGACAGTACTGTACCCCACCCCAGCCATGTGTGTGTTTAGGGAGGGGATGTTTAGTCTGCTTGTTGTAGGACAGTACTGTACAGTAGTGTACCCCAGCCATGTGTGTGTTTAGGGAGGGGATGTTTAGTCTGGTTGTAGGATGTTGTGTGTGTTTAGGGAGGGGATGTTTAGTCTGCTTGTTGTAGGACAGTACTGTACACTACTGTACCCCAGCCATGTGTGTGTTTAGTTAGGGGATGTTAAGTCTGCTTGTTGTAGGACAGTACTGTACAGTACTGTACCCCAGCCATGTGTGTGTGTTTAGTTAGGGGATGTTAAGTCTGCTTGTTGTAGGACAGTACTGTACAGTACTGTACCCCAGCCATGTGTGTGTTTAGGGAGGGGATGTTTAGTCTGCTTGTTGTAGGACAGAACTGGACAGTACTGTACCCCAGCCATGTGTGTGTTTAGTTAGGGGATGTTTAGTCTGCTTGTTGTAGGACACTACTGTACCCCAGCCATGTGTGTGTTTAGGGAGGGGATGTTTAGTCTGCTTGTTGTAGGACAGTACTGTACAGTAGTGTACCCCAGCCATGTGTGTGTTTAGGGAGGGGATGTTTAGTCTGCTTGTTGTAGGACACTACTGTACCCCAGCCATGTGTGTGTTTAGGGAGGGGATGTTTAGTCTGCTTGTTGTAGGACAGTACTGTACACTACTGTACCCCAGCCATGTGTGTGTTTAGTTAGGGGATGTTAAGTCTGCTTGTTGTAGGACAGTACTGTACAGTACTGTACCCCAGCCATGTGTGTGTTTAGTTAGGGGATGTTAAGTCTGCTTGTTGTAGGACAGTACTGTACAGTACTGTACCCCAGCCATGTGTGTGTTTAGTTAGGGGATGTTTAGTCTGCTTGTTGTAGGACAGTAGTGTACCCCAGCCATGTGTGTGTTTAGGGAGGGGATGTTTAGTCTGCTTGTTGTAGGACAGTACTGTACACTACTGTACCCCAGCCATGTGTGTGTTTAGTTAGGGGATGTTAAGTCTGCTTGTTGTAGGACAGTACTGTACAGTACTGTACCCCAGCCATGTGTGTGTTTAGTTAGGGGATGTTAAGTCTGCTTGTTGTAGGACAGTACTGTACAGTACTGTACCCCAGCCATGTGTGTGTTTATTGTTGTAGGACAGTACTGTAACCCAGCCATGTGTTTTTAGGGAGGGGATGTTTAGTCTGCTTGTTGTAGGACAGTACTGTACAGTACTGTACCCCAGCCATGTGTGTGTTTAGTTAGGGGATGTTAAGTCTGCTTGTTGTAGGACAGTACTGTACAGTACTGTACCCCAGCCATGTGTGTGTTTAGTTAGGGGATGTTAAGTCTGCTTGTTGTAGGACAGTACTGTACAGTAGTGTACCCCAGCCATGTGTGTGTTTAGGGAGGGGATGTTTAGTCTGCTTGTTGTAGGACAGTACTGTACAGTAGTGTACCCCAGCCATGTGTGTGTTTAGGGAGGGGATGTTTAGTCTGCTTGTTGTAGGACAGTACTGTACAGTACTGTACCCCAGCCATGTGTGTGTTTAGGGAGGGGATGTTAAGTCTGCTTGTTGTAGGACAGTACTGTACAGTAGTGTACCCCAGCCATGTGTGTGTTTAGGGAGGGGATGTTTAGTCTGCTTGTTGTAGGACAGTACTGTACAGTAGTGTACCCCAGCCATGTGTGTGTTTAGGGAGGGGATGTTTAGTCTGCTTGTTGTAGGACAGTACTGTACAGTACTGTACCCCAGCCATGTGTGTGTTTAGGGAGGGGATGTTTAGTCTGCTTGTTGTAGGACAGTACTGTACAGTAGTGTACCCCAGCCATGTGTGTGTTTAGGGAGGGGATGTTAAGTCTGCTTGTTGTAGGACAGTACTGTACAGTAGTGTACCCCAGCCATGTGTGTGTTTAGGGAGGGGATGTTTAGTCTGCTTGTTGTAGGACAGTACTGTACAGTAGTGTACCCCAGCCATGTGTGTGTTTAGGGAGGGGATGTTAAGTCTGCTTGTTGTAGGACAGTACTGTACAGTACTGTACCCCAGCCATGTGTGTGTTTAGGGAGGGGATGTTAAGTCTGCTTGTTGTAGGACAGTACTGTACAGTACTGTACCCCAGCCATGTGTGTGTTTAGTTAGGGGATGTTTAGTCTGCTTGTTGTAGGACAGTACTGTACAGTACTGTACCCCAGCCATGTGTGTGTTTAGTTAGGGGATGTTAAGTCTGCTTGTTGTAGGACAGTACTGTACAGTAGTGTACCCCAGCCATGTGTGTGTTTAGGGAGGGGATGTTTAGTCTGCTTGTTGTAGGACAGTACTGTACAGTACTGTACCCCAGCCATGTGTGTGTTTAGTTAGGGGATGTTAAGTCTGCTTGTTGTAGGACAGTACTGTACAGTACTGTACCCCAGCCATGTGTGTGTTTAGTTAGGGGATGTTAAGTTTGTTGTAGGACAGTCTGCTTGTTGTAGGACAGGGATGTTTAGTCTGCTTGTTGTCGGACAGTACTGTACCCCAGCCATGTGTGTGTTTAGTTAGGGGATGTTAAGTCTGCTTGTTGTAGGACAGTACTGTACAGTACTGTACCCCAGCCATGTGTGTGTTTAGGGAGGGGATGTTAAGTCTGCTTGTTGTAGGACAGTACTGTACCCCAGCCATGTGTGTGTTTAGGGAGGGGATGTTAAGTCTGCCAGTACTGTACCCCAGCCATGTGTGTGTTTAGTTCTGGGATGTTAAGTCTGCTTGTTGTAGGACAGTACTGTACAGTACTGTACCCCAGCCATGTGTGTGTTTAGTTAGGGGATGTTAAGTCTGCTTGTTGTAGGACAGTACTGTACAGTACTGTACCCCAGCCATGTGTGTGTTTAGTTAGGGGATGTTAAGTCCCAGTACAGCCATGTGTGTGTTTAGGGAGGGGATGTTTAGTCTGCTTGTTGTAGGACAGTACTGTACAGTACTGTACCCCAGCCATGTGTGTGTTTAGTTAGGGGATGTTAAGTCTGCTTGTTGTAGGACAGTACTGTACAGTACTGTACCCCAGCCATGTGTGTGTTTAGTTAGGGGATGTTAAGTCTGCTTGTTGTAGGACAGTACTGTACAGTACTGTACCCCAGCCATGTGTGTGTTTAGTTAGGGGATGTTAAGTCTGCTTGTTGTAGGACAGTACTGTACAGTAGTGTACCCCAGCCATGTGTGTGTTTAGGGAGGGGATGTTTAGTCTGCTTGTTGTAGGACAGTACTGTACAGTAGTGTACCCCAGCCATGTGTGTGTTTAGGGAGGGGATGTTTAGTCTGCTTGTTGTAGGACAGTACTGTACAGTACTGTACCCCAGCCATGTGTGTGTTTAGGGAGGGGATGTTAAGTCTGCTTGTTGTAGGACAGTACTGTACAGTAGTGTACCCCAGCCATGTGTGTGTTTAGGGAGGGGATGTTTAGTCTGCTTGTTGTAGGACAGTACTGTACAGTAGTGTACCCCAGCCATGTGTGTGTTTAGGGAGGGGATGTTTAGTCTGCTTGTTGTAGGACAGTACTGTACAGTACTGTACCCCAGCCATGTGTGTGTTTAGGGAGGGGATGTTTAGTCTGCTTGTTGTAGGACAGTACTGTACAGTAGTGTACCCCAGCCATGTGTGTGTTTAGGGAGGGGATGTTAAGTCTGCTTGTTGTAGGACAGTACTGTACAGTAGTGTACCCCAGCCATGTGTGTGTTTAGGGAGGGGATGTTTAGTCTGCTTGTTGTAGGACAGTACTGTACAGTAGTGTACCCCAGCCATGTGTGTGTTTAGGGAGGGGATGTTAAGTCTGCTTGTTGTAGGACAGTACTGTACAGTACTGTACCCCAGCCATGTGTGTGTTTAGGGAGGGGATGTTAAGTCTGCTTGTTGTAGGACAGTACTGTACAGTACTGTACCCCAGCCATGTGTGTGTTTAGTTAGGGGATGTTTAGTCTGCTTGTTGTAGGACAGTACTGTACAGTACTGTACCCCAGCCATGTGTGTGTTTAGTTAGGGGATGTTAAGTCTGCTTGTTGTAGGACAGTACTGTACAGTAGTGTACCCCAGCCATGTGTGTGTTTAGGGAGGGGATGTTTAGTCTGCTTGTTGTAGGACAGTACTGTACAGTACTGTACCCCAGCCATGTGTGTGTTTAGTTAGGGGATGTTAAGTCTGCTTGTTGTAGGACAGTACTGTACAGTACTGTACCCCAGCCATGTGTGTGTTTAGTTAGGGGATGTTAAGTCTGCTTGTTGTAGGACAGTACTGTACAGTAGTGTACCCCAGCCATGTGTGTGTTTAGGGAGGGGATGTTTAGTCTGCTTGTTGTAGGACAGTACTGTACCCCAGCCATGTGTGTGTTTAGTTAGGGGATGTTAAGTCTGCTTGTTGTAGGACAGTACTGTACAGTAGTGTACCCCAGCCATGTGTGTGTTTAGGGAGGGGATGTTAAGTCTGCTTGTTGTAGGACAGTACTGTACCCCAGCCATGTGTGTGTTTAGGGAGGGGATGTTAAGTCTGCTTGTTGTAGGACAGTACTGTTGTGTGTGTTTAGTTAGGGGATGTTAAGTCTGCTTGTTGTAGGACAGTACTGTACAGTACTGTACCCCAGCCATGTGTGTGTTTAGTTAGGGGATGTTAAGTCTGCTTGTTGTAGGACAGTACTGTACCCCAGCCATGTGTGTGTTTAGGGAGGGGATGTTTAGTCTGCTTGTTGTAGGACAGTACTGTACAGTACTGTACCCCAGCCATGTGTGTGTTTAGGGAGGGGATGTTAAGTCTGCTTGTTGTAGGACAGTACTGTACAGTAGTGTACCCCAGCCATGTGTGTGTTTAGGGAGGGGATGTTAAGTCTGCTTGTTGTAGGACAGTACTGTACAGTACTGTACCCCAGCCATGTGTGTGTTTAGGGAGGGGATGTTAAGTCTGCTTGTTGTAGGACAGTACTGTACAGTACTGTACCCCAGCCATGTGTGTGTTTAGGGAGGGGATGTTAAGTCTGCTTGTTGTAGGACAGTACTGTACAGTAGTGTACCCCAGCCATGTGTGTGTTTAGGGAGGGGATGTTAAGTCTGCTTGTTGTAGGACAGTACTGTACAGTAGTGTACCCCAGCCATGTGTGTGTTTAGGGAGGGGATGTTAAGTCTGCTTGTTGTAGGACAGTACTGTACAGTAGTGTACCCCAGCCATGTGTGTGTTTAGGGAGGGGATGTTAAGTCTGCTTGTTGTAGGACAGTACTGTACCCCAGCCATGTGTGTGTTTAGGGAGGGGATGTTAAGTCTGCTTGTTGTAGGACAGTACTGTACCCCAGCCATGTGTGTGTTTAGGGAGGGGATGTTAAGTCTGCTTGTTGTAGGACAGTACTGTACAGTACTGTACCCCAGCCATGTGTGTGTTTAGGGAGGGGATGTTTAGTCTGCTTGTTGTAGGACAGTACTGTACAGTAGTGTACCCCAGCCATGTGTGTGTTTAGGGAGGGGATGTTAAGTCTGCTTGTTGTAGGACAGTACTGTACAGTAGTGTACCCCAGCCATGTGTGTGTTTAGGGAGGGGATGTTTAGTCTGCTTGTTGTAGGACAGTACTGTACAGTACTGTACCCCAGCCATGTGTGTGTTTAGGGAGGGGATGTTAAGTCTGCTTGTTGTAGGACAGTACTGTACAGTAGTGTACCCCAGCCATGTGTGTGTTTAGGGAGGGGATGTTTAGTCTGCTTGTTGTAGGACAGTACTGTACAGTAGTGTACCCCAGCCATGTGTGTGTTTAGTTAGGGGATGTTAAGTCTGCTTGTTGTAGGACAGTACTGTACCCCAGCCATGTGTGTGTTTAGGGAGGGGATGTTTAGTCTGCTTGTTGTAGGACAGTACTGTACATTACTGTACCCCAGCCATGTGTGTGTTTAGGGAGGGGATGTTAAGTCTGCTTGTTGTAGGACAGTACTGTACAGTAGTGTACCCCAGCCATGTGTGTGTTTAGGGAGGGGATGTTTAGTCTGCTTGTTGTAGGACAGTACTGTACCCCAGCCATGTGTGTGTTTAGGGAGGGGATGTTAAGTCTGCTTGTTGTAGGACAGTACTGTACAGTAGTGTACCCCAGCCATGTGTGTGTTTAGGGAGGGGATGTTTAGTCTGCTTGTTGTAGGACAGTACTGTACCCCAGCCATGTGTGTGTTTAGTTAGGGGATGTTTAGTCTGCTTGTTGTAGGACAGTACTGTACCCCAGCCATGTGTGTGTTTAGGGAGGGGATGTTAAGTCTGCTTGTTGTAGGACAGTACTGTACAGTAGTGTACCCCAGCCATGTGTGTGTTTAGTTAGGGGATGTTTCGGGTTGTATGTTGTGTGTGTTTAGGGAGGGGATGTTAAGTCTGCTTGTTGTAGGACAGTACTGTACAGTAGTGTACCCCAGCCATGTGTGTGTTTAGGGAGGGGATGTTTAGTCTGCTTGTTGTAGGACAGTACTGTACAGTAGTGTACCCCAGCCATGTGTGTGTTTAGTTAGGGGATGTTTAGTCTGCTTGTTGTAGGACAGTACTGTACCCCAGCCATGTGTGTGTTTAGTTAGGGGATGTTTAGTCTGCTTGTTGTAGGACAGTACTGTACAGTAGTGTACCCCAGCCATGTGTGTGTTTAGTTAGGGGATGTTAAGTCTGCTTGTTGTAGGACAGTACTGTACAGTACTGTACCCCAGCCATGTGTGTGTTTAGGGAGGGGATGTTTAGTCTGCTTGTTGTAGGACAGTACTGTACAGTACTGTACCCCAGCCATGTGTGTGTTTAGTTAGGGGATGTTTAGTCTGCTTGTTGTAGGACAGTACTGTACTTGTTGTTTAGGGGGATGTTTAGTCTGCTTGTTGTAGGACAGTACTGTACCCCAGCCATGTGTGTGTTTAGTTAGGGGATGTTAAGTCTGCTTGTTGTAGGACAGTACTGTACAGTAGTGTACCCCAGCCATGTGTGTGTTTAGGGAGGGGATGTTAAGTCTGCTTGTTGTAGGACAGTACTGTACAGTAGTGTACCCCAGCCATGTGTGTGTTTAGGGAGGGGATGTTAAGTCTGCTTGTTGTAGGACAGTACTGTATGTTGTGTTTAGTCTGCTTGTTGTAGGACAGTACTGTACAGTACTGTACCCCAGCCATGTGTGTGTTTAGGGAGGGGATGTTAAGTCTGCTTGTTGTAGGACAGTACTGTACAGTAGTGTACCCCAGCCATGTGTGTGTTTAGTTAGGGGATGTTAAGTCTGCTTGTTGTAGGACAGTACTGTACAGTACTGTACCCCAGCCATGTGTGTGTTTAGGGAGGGGATGTTAAGTCTGCTTGTTGTAGGACAGTACTGTACCCCAGCCATGTGTGTGTTTAGGGAGGGGATGTTAAGTCTGCTTGTTGTAGGACAGTACTGTACAGTAGTGTACCCCAGCCATGTGTGTGTTTAGGGAGGGGATGTTAAGTCTGCTTGTTGTAGGACAGTACTGTACAGTAGTGTACCCCAGCCATGTGTGTGTTTAGGGAGGGGATGTTAAGTCTGCTTGTTGTAGGACAGTACTGTACACTACTGTACCCCAGCCATGTGTGTGTTTAGTTAGGGGATGTTAAGTCTGCTTGTTGTAGGACAGTACTGTACAGTAGTGTACCCCAGCCATGTGTGTGTTTAGGGAGGGGATGTTAAGTCTGCTTGTTGTAGGACAGTACTGTACAGTACTGTACCCCAGCCATGTGTGTGTTTAGGGAGGGGATGTTAAGTCTGCTTGTTGTAGGACAGTACTGTACAGTACTGTACCCCAGCCATGTGTGTGTTTAGGGAGGGGATGTTTAGTCTGCTTGTTGTAGGACAGTACTGTACAGTACTGTACCCCAGCCATGTGTGTGTTTAGGGAGGGGATGTTAGTCTGCTTGTTGTAGGAAAGTACTGTATGTTGTGTTTAGTGTTAAGTCTGCTTGTTGTAGGACAGTACTGTACAGTAGTGTACCCCAGCCATGTGTGTGTTTAGGGAGGGGATGTTAAGTCTGCTTGTTGTAGGACAGTACTGTACAGTACTGTATCCCAGCCATGTGTGTGTTTAGGGAGGGGATGTTTAGTCTGCTTGTTGTAGGACAGTACTGTACCCCAGCCATGTGTGTGTTTAGGGAGGGGATGTTAAGTCTGCTTGTTGTAGGACAGTACTGTACAGTACTGTACCCCAGCCATGTGTGTGTTTAGTTAGGGGATGTTAAGTCTGCTTGTTGTAGGACAGTACTGTACAGTACTGTACCCCAGCCATGTGTGTGTTTAGGGAGGGGATGTTTAGTCTGCTTGTTGTAGGACAGTACTGTACAGTACTGTACCCCAGCCATGTGTGTGTTTAGTTAGGGGATGTTAAGTCTGCTTGTTGTAGGACAGTACTGTACCCCAGCCATGTGTGTGTTTAGGGAGGGGATGTTAAGTCTGCTTGTTGTAGGACAGTACTGTACAGTACTGTACCCCAGGCATGTGTGTGTTTAGGAGGGGATGTTAAGTCTGCTTGTTGTAGGACAGTACTGTACAGTACTGTACCCAGCCATGTGTGTGTTTAGTTAGGGGATGTTAAGTCTGCTTGTTGTAGGACAGTACTGTACAGTAGTGTACCCCAGCCATGTGTGTGTTTAGGGAGGGGATGTTTAGTCTGCTTGTTGTAGGACAGTACTGTACAGTACTGTACCCCAGCCATGTGTGTGTTTAGTTAGGGGATGTTAAGTCTGCTTGTTGTAGGACAGTACTGTACAGTAGTGTACCCCAGCCATGTGTGTGTTTAGGGAGGGGATGTTTAGTCTGCTTGTTGTAGGACAGTACTGTACAGTACTGTACCCCAGCCATGTGTGTGTTTAGTTAGGGGATGTTAAGTCTGCTTGTTGTAGGACAGTACTGTACAGTAGTGTACCCCAGCCATGTGTGTGTTTAGGGAGGGGATGTTTAGTCTGCTTGTTGTAGGACAGTACTGTACAGTACTGTACCCCAGCCATGTGTGTGTTTAGTTAGGGGATGTTAAGTCTGCTTGTTGTAGGACAGTACTGTACAGTACTGTACCCCAGCCATGTGTGTGTTTAGGGAGGGGATGTTTAGTCTGCTTGTTGTAGGACAGTACTGTACAGTACTGTACCCCAGCCATGTGTGTGTTTAGGGAGGGGATGTTTAGTCTGCTTGTTGTAGGACAGTACTGTACAGTACTGTACCCCAGCCATGTGTGTGTTTAGTTAGGGGATGTTAAGTCTGCTTGTTTTAGGACAGTCCTGTACCCCAGCCATGTGTGTGTTTAGGGAGGGGATGTTTAGTCTGCTTGTTGTAGGACAGTACTGTACCCCAGCCATGTGTGTGTTTAGTTAGGGGATGTTAAGTCTGCTTGTTGTAGGACAGTACTGTACCCCAGCCATGTGTGTGTTTAGGGAGGGGATGTTTAGTCTGCTTGTTGTAGGACACTACTGTACCCCAGCCATGTGTGTGTTTAGTTAGGGGATGTTAAGTCTGCTTGTTGTAGGACAGTACTGTACCCCAGCCATGTGTGTGTTTAGTTAGGGGATGTTAAGTCTGCTTGTTGTAGGACAGTACTGTACAGTACTGTACCCCAGCCATGTGTGTGTTTAGTTAGGGGATGTTAAGTCTGCTTGTTGTAGGACAGTACTGTACAGTAGTGTACCCCAGCCATGTGTGTGTTTAGGGAGGGGATGTTTAGTCTGCTTGTTGTAGGACAGTACTGTACAGTACTGTACCCCAGCCATGTGTGTGTTTAGTTAGGGGATGTTAAGTCTGCTTGTTGTAGGACAGTACTGTACAGTAGTGTACCCCAGCCATGTGTGTGTTTAGGGAGGGGATGTTTAGTCTGCTTGTTGTAGGACAGTACTGTACAGTACTGTACCCCAGCCATGTGTGTGTTTAGTTAGGGGATGTTAAGTCTGCTTGTTGTAGGACAGTACTGTACAGTAGTGTACCCCAGCCATGTGTGTGTTTAGGGAGGGGATGTTTAGTCTGCTTGTTGTAGGACAGTACTGTACAGTACTGTACCCCAGCCATGTGTGTGTTTAGTTAGGGGATGTTAAATCTGCTTGTTGTAGGACAGTACTGTACAGTAGTGTACCCCAGCCATGTGTGTGTTTAGGGAGGGGATGTTTAGTCTGCTTGTTGTAGGACAGTACTGTACAGTACTGTACCCCAGCCATGTGTGTGTTTAGGGAGGGGATGTTTAGTCTGCTTGTTGTAGGACAGTACTGTACAGTACTGTACCCCAGCCATGTGTGTGTTTAGTTAGGGGATGTTAAGTCTGCTTGTTTTAGGACAGTACTGTACCCCAGCCATGTGTGTGTTTAGGGAGGGGATGTTTAGTCTGCTTGTTGTAGGACAGTACTGTACCCCAGCCATGTGTGTGTTTAGTTAGGGGATGTTAAGTCTGCTTGTTTTAGGACAGTACTGTACCCCAGCCATGTGTGTGTTTAGGGAGGGGATGTTTAGTCTGCTTGTTGTAGGACACTACTGTACCCCAGCCATGTGTGTGTTTAGTTAGGGGATGTTAAGTCTGCTTGTTTTAGGACAGTACTGTACCCCAGCCATGTGTGTGTTTAGGGAGGGGATGTTTAGTCTGCTTGTTGTAGGACACTACTGTACCCCAGCCCTGTGTGTGTTGAGTTAGAGGATGTTATTAAGTCTGCTTGTTGTAGGACACTACTGTACCCCAGCCATGTGTGTGTTTCTCTGTGTGTCGTCCCCCTTCATCCATTCTTCACCTGTTCCTGGGTCTGCTGCCGTTGCTGGGCTGCCTCCTACCAGAGTCTGTAGGGAGGGCAGAGCAGTCCATCTCAGCTGTTATGTACTCAGCCCCCGCCAGGCCCCGGGCGTGGCTTGACATGGGCAACACCCACAGCCACTGCAGGCTCCTCCTGCCTGTACCTCTCCGCCTCGACCAGCCCCCAGAGACCACCACCACCACCTCACAGCCAGGCCCAAAGCAGCCAGGCAGCTGGGGAAATATCAACAGAAGACAACATGGTCAATACAACAATAACAGGCCACTACAGAGAAGAAGTCAGTAAAGGACAGGGTAATGTTCATAAGGCACAACACAGAAGAAACACTGAGAAAGAGAAAGTAGAAAACTATCTGAACTTGTACAATATTAAAAGTTTTTTTTTTTTGTTGCAACACATTTTGTTATGATGTGTGCACTAATGAACACAACCCAGCTTCAATAAAGGACATGTTCAACTCAATAGAGGACAGCACCAACAAGGTTGAGTTCATGTGGATGACCATGTACATGTTGAGTGTTTGTGTGTTTGTGAGTGAATTAATGAACAATGGAGGAGCATCCTAAGCTGGATGCCTGGCTGGCCACAATGTAAAGTTTGCAGAAGCAGTACACACACACACACACAACTTACCCATTGAGTGGATTCAACACCATGGAGTTAGTGAGAGCCACACAAATGGACACAACCACAAAACCAGGCCATGCAGCTAGTAGACCTAAGATAAATACCTTGACGACTGAAGGAGCAGGAAAGGGATGGAAAGGTGCCACCACTGTCACTCTCCACTTAGTAGAGCAAATGAATGGGAACTGTAAGTCGCTCTGGAAAGAGCGTGACTTAAATGTAATGTAACTGTACAGTAGTAAGCTGGACTGTTCTTCCATTCTTCCACGCTGCTGTTGATGATGGCTTTAAAACCTCTTCAGGATCGGTGGGTCGATTGAGCTAAAGTAGGCTAATGCGATTAGCATGAGATTGAAGGTAACGAGAACATTTCCCAGGACATAGACATATCTGATGTTGGCAGAAAGCTTAAATTCTTGTTATTCTAACTGCACTGTCCAATTTACAGTAGCTATTACAGTGAAAGAATACCATGCTATTGTTTGAGGAGAGTGCACAGTTTTGAACTTGATTATTAATAAACAAATTAGGCACAGTTGGGCAGTCTTGATACAACATATGAACAGAAATGCAATCATTCATTTGCTCAGCTATAAAGTTTGCACATACACTGCTACCATCTAGTGGCCAAAACGTAAATTGATTCTGGGCTGGAATAATACATTATGGCCTTTCACTTGCATTTCAAAGATGATGGTACAGAAAGTTCAACGTTTTTCTGTAATTATCTTTTACCAGATCTAATGTTTTGTATTATCCTACATTCATCAAGTGTATCCAGAATTGCCTCAGACATGTGAAACTATCAGAGTCATGAGCACGTTTCATGTAAATTCACGCACACGGTTTAATATTTAATATTTTTGGATGTTTTATAATTTATTAGCTCTTTTTATAAATCATGATCATGTTTAATATAAATTCATGCACACATTTGAGTAATTAATTAGTATGTTTTATAATTTGTGAACTCATTTTATAAATCATAAGCACGTTATATTACTCGTGTTGAAAATACAAATCTCAGTCAATGTCACCTCCAGGGCTCTGCAGTTTACACATTGTTTTGGTTATTGATTTAAAAAATAGATATTTGAAAAGCTTTTATTTTTCTCTCAACTAAAGATACTGTTAAAACAAGTTAAAAACAACAACAATTAAGTTTAATATTTCAAGTTTATTTGTCAAAGATTCCTGTAATCAGATTGTGTTTGTTGTAAATATATTTTTTGAAAATTAACTTGAAAAATATATATTTTTTAAGCTCCTTTTCATGTTCATCATAGTTTAAAAGGCAAAACCGACCCTAGATCAGCACTCCTACTCTAATTTACGACTCTACCCTAGCATGGCTCTACCAACTGCTGGGACTACCGATATGATCCTGGGTAGTTTGGTTCCTGGATGCCGATTGGTTGAAACAACATTTCAGAAGTGTGTACTGTATATCAGACAAAAAACCACCATTGCTCATCATGCATTGCTGTGATAAGGTGCGTCTAGGTGACAGGTGTAGGAGTCAGGCGCAGGAGAGCAGGGATGCCTGAGAAGCGTGCTTTTATAAGACCGTTCACCAACACTGGAATGGCACAATCGAAAAGGACAACGCCCTCGTAATAGAGAACCCGTGCAAACGCACGGAGGAACAAACACAGTTCTGACACTATATACACTTACGTAACCGTGAAAACAAATAACACTGAGCACATCAAATAAAAAGACTAATCCCGCACAAACTTAGGCAGGCAACAGGTTACCCTTATACACACAGAAATTAATGTAAATGAAACCAGGTGTGAAAAATAACCAAAGACAAAACAAACAGAAAAGGACAAATGGATCGTTGGGGAGAGGAGTTACCTTCTTTAGAAGTCGTTACCATTGCTCTGATCATTTTGAAAAGTTTGCAGCCAAAAATGTATTTTCCTATGAATGAAGTCGCACAAAATGTGTGTATTTTGCAAAAAATTAAATCGCTAAAAAAGGAGTGTCTTTTCCCATGAATTAATCCACACAAAAACGCAAAAAAACATGAAATCTGCTGAAATAGTTTTTGTTCATATTTGCACAAATGGAGTGTGAGATTGTGTTGGTATATCAGACAATAAAGCACGGGTATGACGCAAAAATACTTTTTTTACTTTTCTATTGATGTTGGTAGCCAGTTTATAATAGCAATAAGGCATCTCAGGGGTTTGTGGTTTATGGCCAATATACCACTGCTAACGGCTGCATCCAGGAACTCTGCGTTGTGTCGTGCTTAAGAACAGTCCTTAGCCGTGGTACAGTATATAGGCCAATATACCACTGCTAACGGCTGTATCCAGGAACTCTGCGTTGTGTCGTGCTTAAGAACAGTCCTTAGCCGTGGTACAGTATATAGGCCAATATACCACAGCTAACGGCTGTATCCAGGAACTCTGCGTTGTGTCGTGCTTAAGAACAGTCCTTAGCCGTGGTACAGTATATAGGCCAATATACCACAGCTAACGGCTGTATCCAGGAACTCTGCGTTGTGTCGTGCTTAAGAACAGTCCTTAGCCGTGGTACAGTATATAGGCCAATATACCACAGCTAACGGGCTGTATCCAGGAACTCTGCGTTGTGTCGTGCTTAAGAACAGTCCTTAGCCGTGGTACAGTATATAGGCCAATATACCACAGCTAAGGGCTGTATACAGGAACTCTGCGTTGTGTCGTGCTTAAGAACAGTCCTTAGCCGTGGTACAGTATATAGGCCAATATACCACAGCTAACGGCTGTATCCAGGAACTCTGCGTTGTGTCGTGCTTAAGAACAGTCCTTAGCCGTGGTACAGTATATAGGCCAATATACCACAGCTAAGGGCTGTATCCAGGAACTCTGCGTTGTGTCGTGCTTAAGAACAGTCCTTAGCCGTGGTACAGTATATAGGCCAATATACCACAGCTAAGGGCTGTATACAGGAACTCTGCGTTGTGTCGTGCTTAAGAACAGTCCTTAGCCGTGGTACAGTATATAGGCCAATATACCACAGCTAACGGCTGTATCCAGGAACTCTGCGTTGTGTCGTGCTTAAGAACAGTCCTTAGCCGTGGTACAGTATATAGGCCAATATACCACAGCTAAGGGCTGTATACATGGAACTCTGCGTTGTGTCGTGCTTAAGAACAGTCCTTAGCCGTGGTACAGCATATAGGCCAATATACCACACCCCCTCGGACGTTATTGCTTAATTATACCACTTAGTTATTATATACGGGTCCAGATATACAAGGTCTTCTTGGTTCTGGGTTTGTTGTTTTCAGTTCTTGGTTCTGGGTTTGTCAGGTCTTCTTGGTTCTGGGTTTGTTGTGTTCAGGTCTTCTTGGTTCTGGGTTTGTTGTGTTCAGTTATTGGTTCTGGGTTTGTCAGGTCTTCTTGGTTCTGAGTTTGTTGTGTTCAGGTCTTCTTGGTTCTGGGTTTGTCAGGTCTTCTTGGTTCTGGGTTTGTTGTTTTCAGTTCTTGGTTCTGGGTTTGTCAGGTCTTCTTGGTTCTGGGTTTGTTGTTTTCAGTTCTTGGTTCTGGGTTTGTCAGGTCTTCTTGGTTCTGGGTTTGTTGATTTCAGTTCTTGGTTCTGGGTTTGTCAGGTCTTCTTGGTTCTGGGTTTGTTGTTTTCAGTTCTTGGTTCTGGGTTTGTCAGGTCTTCTTGGTTCAGGGTTTGTTGTTTTCAGTTCTTGGTTCTGGGTTTGTCAGGTCTTCTTGGTTCTGGGTTTGTTGTTTTCAGTTCTTGGTTCTGGGTTTGTTGTTTTCAGTTCTTCTTGGTTCTGGGTTTGTTGTGTTCAGGTCTTCTTGGTTCTGGGTTTGTTGTTTTCAGTTCTTGTTTCTGGGTTTGTCAGGTCTTCTTTGTTCTGGGTTTGTTGTTTTCAGTTCTTGGTTCTGGGTTTGTCAGGTCTTCTTGGTTCTGGGTTTGTTGTTTTCAGTTCTTGGTTCTGGGTTTGTCAGGTCTTCTTGGTTCTGGGTTTGTTGTTTTCAGTTCTTGGTTTTGGGTTTGTTGTTTTCACTTCTTGGTTCTGGGTTTGTTGTTTTCAGTTCTTGGTTCTGGGTTTGTCAGGTCTTCTTGGTTCTGGGTTTGTTGTTTTCAGTTCTTCTTGGTTCTGGGTTTGTTGTTTTCAGTTCTTGGTTCTGGGTTTGTTGTGTTCAGGTCTTCTTGGTTCTGGGTTTGTTGTGTTCAGGTCTTCTTGGTTCTGGGTTTGTTGTGTTCAGGTCTTCTTGGTTCTGGGTTTGATGTGTTCAGGTCTTCTTGGTTCTGGGTTTGATGTGTTCAGGTCTTCTTGGTTCTGGGTTTGTTGTGTTCAGGTCTTCTTGGTTCTGGGTTTGTTGTGTTCAGGTCTTCTTGGTTCTGGGTTTGTTGACTGTACTGTAGAGAACAGAGGGATCCTCCTCAGCTGCTTGTTCCACCGTGGACCTGGAGAAAGAAACAGACGTTAAACTGAATGTCCCAAATGGCACCCTACTCCCTTTTTGCATGCACTACTTTCGACCAGTAGTGAACTAAATAGGGAATAGGGTGCCATTTTGGAATGCAAGCAGAACAGTTACTCAAAACCATCATCACATCACATCACTCCTTCATTATAGACATGTCATAGTAACTGTCTTGAGATGTAAATTGTTGAGTTTAGTTTCAGGAAATTCCATTTGGCCTGAAGAAAACTACTGGAACCTTTTAGACATTGAAACTGCAACTTTTCAAAATGTTCACTGTCACACCATAGTATGCCCCTAGAGTTCACCATAGAGTTCAATGAAATGTCATTTGATATGAATATTTCTCCTTCAACCCTCAGATAGTGATGGAGGGAGTTATCAGGGAGCAATGAGGGGTCACTAGGGGTCAACTGTTTGGTTATTTTAATGGCATCATTGTCCTCTCCTCCAATAAGCAGCAGCATATGAATGGCCTTGATGCTGTCTGTGTTCACATGTTCAAAATAGATGACTCTATGTTGTTGTAATGGCAGAATATGCTCACCAGGTGGCAGCACTGGGAAGGTTGAAATTCAAAGCAGCGTACAGGACATCCTCATCCTCTTTCTGGGGTTGAGGCAGCTGGACGGTGGAGTAGAGAGGCACTTCCTGGTTTTTTAAGCGAGAGTGAACATCACTGGCATAGTGAACATCATCCTGGTCGACGGTGGCCGCTGTCTGTGCTGCAGTAGGGGTGAAGGCCATGCCTGAGATGTTGTCATACACTGGACTAGAGTCTCCCTGATGGAGAGAGAGAACAGACAACATAAATAGACCTGGGGACAGACAGCATGAAGTGTGGAAATGTCCCACAAAGCAATAAAGACAATCCTACATCTATTTCAACAGACTCACCTGTCCATTGCCTGCCGTGTGTCTTGTGTCAGAGGTGGTTTTGAAGACCTTCTTCCTGTTTTGTAAATGAATGAGTGAATGAATATATTAACAAAGTAATGAAGATAATAAAGTGAAATAATCTTTAAAATATGCATTTTCACTCACCTGAACCACATGAGTCCAGAGAGACATGAAGCCAGTATGACACCCAGAACAACCACTATGATTCCTACAGCTGCAGTTAGAACTGAGGTTTGTTTCTCTAAAATATAATATAGATGATACGAGTACAGGTTATTATGAAGTGAAAACGAATACAGCAAAACAGGACATTAATGTAATACTTGAATATAGAAGCCCATGTATAGTTAAAAACCAATATGTAATAAGGCCAACTAGAAGAAGATTACCATGAAAAACAATTAGTTATTGAACATCATTTTGTATCTAAGATGTAACTTTACCTGCTACAATGATCATCAGAGCTGTAGAGTTATTAGATCCTCTTCCATTCTGGGCCTCACAGTAATATTCTCCTCTGTCCTCAGAGATGATGTTAGTGATGCTGTAACTCTGTCCTGATGCTTTTGGTGAGGCTACATTCTTCTTGTACCAGGTGTATTTGTCCACAGGTGGGTTGGCATCACTGCTGCAGGTCAGAGTCACTGAACTGCCCTCCACTAGTTCACCAGAGGGACTGACTGACACTGAGGTGTTCCATGGACCATCTGGTGTAAAATAAATTGTATTTATTTATAGCAACATTTGTGTTTAGTTGAAATAATTTATAAATTATAATAAATTATTAATTCAGAGCAAAAGAAAATGTGAAACAGAATCACAATAAATAATGATGACATTGTGGTAATGCACATTCAGGGAAATGGATGAGTCACGATCGTGTGGAGAGACGGACCAAGGCGCAGCATGATTGGAGTTCTACATCTTTATTTTTAGTGAAACTTAAAATAAACCAAGAAACTAACAACGACGACAGTA
Organism: Oncorhynchus masou masou; assembly: GCF_036934945.1. Taxonomy (NCBI): domain Eukaryota; kingdom Metazoa; phylum Chordata; class Actinopteri; order Salmoniformes; family Salmonidae; genus Oncorhynchus; species Oncorhynchus masou. The sequence goes on along the minus strand of NC_088216.1, from coordinate 7,728,871 downwards.
CTGAGGTGCAACATGAACTCACTCAAAAACAACATCCCACAAAGCAGGTGGGATAAAGGGCTTCCTAAATATGATCCCCAATTAGAGGCAACGATGACCAGCTGCCTCTAATTGGGAACCGCACAAACCAGCCACATAGAAAATAAATGACTAGAACTCCCCCCTAGTCACGCTCTGACCTAAACACCATAGAGAACCGAGGGCTCTCTATGGTCAGGGAGTGACAGGATGTTACACACTAAAATATGTATTGATAGATATATTTATGTGTAAAACAATCTATTCTAAATTCAACTATCAACATTGTCAGTATATCAAACTGGACATTAAAATCCCCAATGTACTTACATGTGACAATGAGAGTCTCTTCAGCAGAGGGGAGATCCTCATGTCCTTCTACAGAACAGGAGTATCTGCCTGTATCCTCACTGCTGACTGAGAACAGGATATAGAAAGGAGAGTAGGTGTTGCTGTTTGGTATAGGCTGTCCATTCTTATACCAACTGTAGGCTGTGATGGGGTCCAGTGTACAGTTGGTTCTACATCTCAGTGTGACTCTCTCCCCCTCTGACACAGATGTAGGATCCATCTCCAACACAACATCTGGAGTAAAAGGAACCACATCATTATTCTCCTCCTATATATGTCCTCTTATGTGAAATATCATATTTGTTTTTTCCCCTGTTACATAACACTGCAGTGTCTGCATGACTGCCCTTAAATAAGGTAATTACGGTCATTAATTTGATATATTTAGACAGGACAGTCAACTCTGTAATAATTTCCACTGTTTTCCAGGAAGTCCTGGGTTCCATAGAATCAATAAAACAGATTAAAACACAACATTCTCATTAGCATACATACAAAACAACACTCACATTACAGCTATCTAGATATGTGTCATAGATGTGAGATGAGTGACAGATTACCTGTGACAGTCAGAGAGACAGGTGAGCCAGAAAACTTTCCTCCAGATGTTATGAATCTGAACCTGAACCCTGCAGAGTCATTCAATCTCAGGTCTGTGATTCTCAGGGTACAGTCACTCTTCTTATCCCCAAGGTACTCTATATGACCCTCATACCCTGGCACTGAGCTCAGATCTTCAGCCTCCAGACCAGACCATTTAGTAAACCAGAAAGATTGTTTGATCTCATGATTACTGGGATATGTGTAAGAGCAGGAAATGTCCACTGTTGACCCCTTCAAGGCACAGATCTTCTGATGGGTGTAAGTCACACTCCAACACTTCTGACCTGAAATACAAGACAATATAACACCTTTATAAAATTCTTAATTACAATATCTACTGTATTCACTTATGCTGTTACGTTCCCCAGCAAGAAAACCTCAAATATAACCAAAACAAAAGTGGGAATTAATAAGAGTCACTGACAAAGACAAAAATGAGACCAGTGGGCTCTGAAAGACACTCATGGGGGAGTCCATTGAAAATGTACTATCAACAACAACTGGAACAAAAAGACATGAGCTTCCACAACATTTACCCAAGAAGAGGCAAACAAAATAAAACCCCCCAGTTGTAACACATTCTGACTAACGAGTGACACCAATCAGGGCACCTCACCTCCAAGTATCATTGAAAACAACAAAACAACAATGTTTAAATCATATGCTGTGAAAGTAACCAGGAAGTGACTATCAGCTTTGTAGTTTATAAACTTTTCATGGGTCTTCAGTGCTCAAAAACAGACGTGCAATGGTGTACAAGCACAACAACGTAATGAAATGTATTTTGTAGAAGTAAATTCATCCATTGACTGCATTTTCATGAATTTGATTATACACTGCTCAAAAAAATAAATGGAACACTAAAATAACACATCCTAGATCTGAATGAATGAATTATTCTTATTAAATACTTTTTTCTTTACATAGTTGAATGTGCTGACAACAAAATCACACAAAAATTATCAATGGAAATCAGATTTATCAACCCATGGAGGTCTGGATTTGGAGTCACACTCAACATTAAAGTGGAAAACCACACTACAGGCTGATCCAACTTTGATGTAATGTCCTTAAAACAAGTCAAAATGAGTCTCAGTAGTGTGTGTGGCCTCCACGTGCCTGTATGACCTGGGCATGCTTCTGATGAGGTCGCGGATGGTCTCCTGAGGGACCTCCTCCCAGACCTGGACTAAAGCATCCGCCAACTCCTGGACAGTCTGTGGTGCAACGTGGCGTTGGTGGATGGAGCGAGACATGATGTCCCAGATGTGCTCAATTGGATTCAGGTCTGGGGAACGGGCGGGCCAGTCCATAGCATCAATGTCTTCCTCTTGCAGGAACTGCTGACACACTCCAGCCACATGAGGTCTAGCATTGTCTTGCATTAGGAGGAACCCAGGGCCAACCGCACCAGCATATGGATAAACAAGGGGTCTGAGGATCTCATCTCGGTACCTAATGGCAGTCAGGCTTCCTCTGGCGAGCACATGGAGGGCTGTGCGGCCCCCCAAAGAAATGCCACCCCACACCATGACTGACCCACCGCCAAACCGGTCATGCTGGAGGATGTTGCAGGAAGCAGAACGTTCTCCACGGTGTCTCCAGACTCTGTCACGTCTGTCACGTGCTCAGTGTGAACCTGCTTTCATCTGTGAAGAGCACAGGGCACCGGTGGTGAATTTGCCAATCTTGGTGTTATCTGGCAAATGCCAAACGTCCTGCACAGTGATGGGCTGGAAGCACAACCCCCACCTGTGGACGTCGGGCCCTTACCACCCTCACAGAGTCTGTTTCTGACCTTTTGAGCAGACACATGCACATTTGTGGCCTGCTGGAGGTCATTTTGCAGGGCTCTGGCAGTGCTCCTCCTGCTCCTCCTTGCACAAAGGCGGAGGTAGCGGTCCTGCTGCTGGGTTGTTGCCCTCCTACGGCCTCCTCCACGTCTCCTGATGTACTGGCCTGTCTCCTGGTAGTGCCTACATGCTCTGGACACTAGGCTGACAGACACAGCAAACCTTCTTGCCACAGCTTGCATTGATGTGCCATCCTGGATGAGTTGAAATACCTGAGCCACTTGTGTGGGTTGTAGACTCAGTCTCATGCTACCACTAGAGTGAAAGCACCGCCAGCATTCAAAAGTGACCAAAAAATCAGCCAGGGAGCATAGGAACTGAGAAGTGGTCTGTGGTCACCACCTGCAAAACCACTCCTTTATTGGGGGTGTCTTGCTAATTGCCTATAATTTCCACCTGTTCTCTATTCCATTTGCACAACAGCATGTGAAATTTATTGTGTTGCTTCCTAAGTGGACAGTTTGATTTCACAGAAGTGTGATTGACTTGGAGTTACATTGTGTTGTTTAAGTGTTCCCTTAATTTTTTTGAGCAGTGTATATCTTGAAGCCCATTCAACACTGCGTGGCAAAGCATACAGAACTAAAGCAGAAGTGGACATCACATTCACAGCAAATTCAATAATGATCGTCTGACGACCTGAAACAAATGTTGTATGTAAAAGTCCACACTTACACACTGCAGGAGAGAGGAGATCCTCATGGCCTTTTACAGCACAGGAGTAACTGTCTGCATCACTAAAGGAGTCTGAGTCCAGGCTGGAAGTGTCCTCCTTTACTTTGTGTCCGTTCTTGTACCAGATGTAGGTGGGGTTGTCAGTCAGAGTACAGGTGGTGATACAGGTCAGTGTCCTCTTCCCTGCCTCTGTGGCAGGAGTCACCTTCACCTGCAGGTCTGAATACAGAGTCAATGACAATAACATCATTAAACCAATAGTGTATTATGGATAAAACATGTATAATGAAACATCTAATAGAAATGTATGTATTAACATGATCCTGTATGTATAAACATGATCCAGTGTTACCTGTGACAGTCAGAGTTGTTCCAGGGAAGCTGTGTCCCCATCTTGATGTCTGTGTGTTGAATATGAACTTGTACTCAGCAGAGTCCTCCTCTCTCAGATCTGTGATTCTCAGGGTGGAGCGACCTCTCTCCTTCTCTCCAACATACTCCACACGACCTGCATACCCTGGGTCTGTGGTTAGGTCCTCAGGGATCAACTCATCCCTCCAGCTGTCACTCTGTTTGGGACTAAACCAGAGTGTTGATTTGACTGTATCATAACCACTGAAATAACTACAGGATATGTACACTGTTGACCCCTTCAAGGCACAGATTGTCCTCTTGGTGTAAGTCACTCTGTTGCAGTCCTGACCCTGGACACCTGCAATATAATGGAATCACATAAGTACATTATACAGTATTTTCAGATATTTTCATAAAAGCCCCATCAAATTATACAGTGAGACCAAAAGGACGTAGTACAAACATTCTGTATACTTGCTGTATTAGATTCATATTAGATTCACACTCACACACTGCAGGAGAGAGGAGATCCTCATGGCCTTTTACAGCACAGGAATAACTGTCTCCATAGTTACTGGAGACTGGGTCTTTGTACTGGGGGGAGGTGCTCTCATCTAGATGTTGTCCGTTCTTGTACCAGATGTAGGTGGGTTTGTCAGTCAGAGTACAGGTGGTGATACAGGTCAGTGTCTTATCCTGATGTCCACCAGTCACCTTCACCTGAAGACCTGGAGAAAAAACAATATCACTGTAAATCCCTTTATCACTGACTTATCACTCTAATACAAAGATGGAGGAAATCCTATGTTATACAGACATAAACACAAACCAAGACATTTTTCCTGAACTAAATGGAATTCAACAGTTTAATTATATTGAATGTTACTGTACCTGTGACAGACAGAGTGACTCCAGGACTTCCAGAATATTTCCCTCCTTCCTGATCTGTTAATAATCTGAACTTGTACTCAGCTGAGTCTCTCTCTCTCAGGTCTGTGATTCTCAGGGTACAGTCTTTCTTCTTATCTCCATGATACTCCAGACGACCTGAATACTCTGGGTCCTGACCTAGATCTTTAGGTTGTACACCAGTCCCCCATTTAGTGAACCAGAAGGTTGTTGTGACTTTACCTCTGGGATATGTATAAGAACAGAACAGCTTCACTGTTGACCCCTTCAAGGTACAGATACTCTGAGTGGTGTATGTCACACTCCAGCCATCCTGACCCAGTACCACTGAAACACAGTTAGATATCACAATGGTATCAGAATTAGAACAAGGTATTCTGGCTCACACTTTGTTTAGGGTTTGTCCACACTTTGTTGCCATATTGGAAACCACAGATAATCATCACTCAGTGAGGTGTGAAACATAACTATTTAAAGTGAAGTGGAGATGCCTAACAGAACACAAGCCAATGTAATACAAATGTCTGTAGATTGACCAACATATAAGTTATGAATGAGACCATACCTGTCACAGACCAGAGAAAGACCACCAACACACTTCCTGCTGTTCTCAAGGCCATTGTTGCATCTCCCACCCTGCAGTCTTAGAAACATAAACAACAACTCACTCTATAGCTGGTGAATAACTCCACCTGATACATTGAAGTAGAAACTGTAAATGGGGTACAGGGCCTCATTACTGAAAATGAACCAGGCTCATATTGTGTTGTGTTGTATTGTGCTAAATGGTTGTCTATGTGAATAATGTCTGTCTGTAAGTCTATTGCACTATTTATGTATGTAATGTGTGTGATGTGTTGCATGTCTGTCTACGTCTGTCTACTTAAACTGACATGATGCAACAAATAAATTCCTAATATATACAGTAGTCATCATCATCATTGTAAACAACAACAACAACAACAATCACCTATTGAACAGGTCTGTATTACTGTAAACACATATTTCTACATTGATTGTTCTGAAGCTGTTTTATTCTCAGAACCCCAAATATAGGAGGATAAATGTTCAATCCTCTACAGGTCCGTCAAGCTGTACAGCACACAGAACAGATCTAAAGACTGACCACCAGGTTCAATGACAGCACCTATCCTCAAGCTGTGAGGCTAAACAGTCAGTGACTAAAGACTGACCACCAGGTTCAATGACAGCACCTATCCTCAAGCTGTGAGGCTAAACAGCCAGTGACTAAAGACTGACCACCAGGTTCAATGACAGCACCTATCTTCAAGCTGTTCTAAACAGCCAGTGACTAAAGACTGACCACCAGGTTCAATCAGCACCAAGCTTCAAGCTGTGAGGCTAAACAGCCAGTGACTAAAGACTGACCACCAGGTTCAATGACAGCACCTATCTTCAAGCTGTGAGGCTAAACAGCCAGTGACTAAAGACTGACCACCAGGTTCAATGACAGCACCTATCCCAAGCTGTGAGGCTAAACAGCCAGTGACTAAAGACTGACCACCAGGTTCAATGACAGCACCTATCTTCAAGCTGTGAGGCTAAACAGCCAGTGACTTTCACTCTACTCTCAAGCCCTCACTCTCTTTCTCTCTGTCTCAAACACACACACACACACACACACACACACACACACACACACACACACACACACACACACAACACAATACATTACCCTCAAGTATTTGACTTATGAATAAAAACAAATAACCCAAAAACATATTTCAAGATATTGTCAAGTGTACTTACAGAGTGAAGTGAAGAGGAGAGGTCTTGTACAGTGAGTCAACTGTCTGGTAGTGAGTGAAAACCTGAAGTGTTGAAACATTATAAAAGCAGTCAGAACACAAGTAGTGGATGCAGAACTGTCCTTCCTGTTTATTAAAGACATTAACATCCACGACAACCAGACCAACACGCCAGAAAAGGGCTGTTACTGTAATAGAACAGAAATTGTGTAAAAGACAAGTCTGGGCATATATTTATTTTATTAAACAAATGTGTCAATTTTCACTGTGGTCTTTTATACTACATACAGAACCATGTAAACAATGTGTTGACTAAGCTATTTATAACGTTAACATTTTAATGACCTACCTTGCCCTTCTGAGTTCTGTATGTACAGGTCAAAGTTCCATGATGTTATTCAATTAGAACCCATTCCATTTAAACACCCATGACCATCACTCCTCATCGGCTGCATCAAAGTGGTACTGAAGGTTCAGTGATCTAGACTAGAGCACCAATGGGTGGTCCTGGGAACCAAACCCATAACGTTGCAGGTGCCATGTTCTACCAACTGAGCTACAGAGGAACATGTTCTGTAAAGTCTAATGTGTATATACAGATTTCTGATATGACTCGGGAGGTCTGTCAGAGGACAGACAGGAAAGGAGAACAGGGAAGTGATACTGAGTGTGTGCATTTAAACCAACAAAACCACAACCCACAGTCACTGTCTCATGTTTATACTACTCCTAAACACAACCCACCATCACTGTGTCTCATGTTAATACTACTCCTAAACACAACCCACCATCACTGTGTCTCATGTTAATACTACTCCTAAACACAACCCACCATCACTGTGTCTCATGTTAATACTACTCCTAAACACAACCCACCATCACTCATGTTAATACTACTCCTAAACACAACCCACCATCACTGTCTCATGTTAATACTACTCCTAAAGCTCTTACGAAGCATCCACCTAATCACTGTTACTTTCAGTCTTACTTTAGGTCATTTTCAAACAAGTCTCCACAACAATCTATTGCTTTCAGAGTCCTTAAAATACCATGCTAAAGTATTATATGCGTAACCACATGTACAATACTGTATCAGATTACTACGCAGAAATACATCTACAGAGTATACTGTAAATAACAGAAAAACAAAACATACATTACAATAGCATCGCCATGCGCACAACAGGATACAGAAGTTCATGGAAACAAACAAATGATAAAATAAACATATTTTAAGATATCATCAAGCATACTTACAGAGTGAAGGGGAGATGTGTTGCAAGTTAACTTACTGGAAGTCTATATAAATAGACACTGAGTGTGAGGTTTGAAGTCCGGTTGACACAACATTGAAGCAGTCAGGGACAATAGAGTTGAATAGAGGGCGTACTTGCTTCAAAGCCCATTTTAGCATGACTAAAGCCATTGAATACACCATTTCAGTTGGTATACCGACTGTTATTAAACTTATGGAAGTTGAAGATATTAACTACTTTAATATGGAAATAGCCCTCAATGGTGCTGCTCATTCTGCTCCAGAAGACATGACAAAGATGTCAAGATGTACCTTCTATCCAACTCTATGTCAGGGACCAAGAAGCTTATGCAGAGAAGGCTTCCTTCAGCAGTCACTCAGACAGTGTTCGAGAACATCCAAACTGATGTATCATGGGTAAATTGTGACTGACTGAATGATCTATAAATAATATTGAGTAGTTATTCATCATGCAAGGTGAATAGAGTGTAAGGACTAGCTTTGGTTTGGGGTCATAGCTCTTTAGTCCAGGTTCTGTGGTGGTTCTCTTCAGTCCATGTGTTGTGATGGTTCTCTTCCCTCCAGGTTCTGTGATGGTTCTCTTCCCTCCAGGTTCTGTGGTGGTTCTCTTCAGTCCATGTGTTGTGATGGTTCTCTTCAGTGCAGGTTCTGTGATGGTTCTCTTTAGTCCAGGTTCTGTGGTGGTTCTCTTCAGTGCAGGTTCTGTGGTGGTTCTCTTTAGTCCAGGTTCTGTGGTGGTTCTCTCCAGTGCAGGTTCTGTGGTGGTTCTCTTTAGTCCAGGTTCTGTGGTGGTTCTCTTTAGTCCAGGTTCTGTGGTGGTTCTCTTCAGTGCAGGTTCTGTGGTGGTTCTCTTTAGTCCAGGTTATGTGGTGGTTCTCTTTAGTCCATGTGTTGTGATGGTTCTCTTCAGTGCAGGTTCTGTGATGGTTCTCTTCAGTGCCGGTTCTGTGATGGTTCTCTTCAGTCCAGGTTCTGTGGTGGTTCTCTTTAGTCCAGGATCTGTGGTGGTTTTCTTCAGTGCAGGTTCTGTGGTGGTTCTATTCTCTCCAGGTTCTGTGGTGGTTCTCTTCCCTCCAGGTTCAGTGGTGGTTCTCTTCCCTCCAGGTTCTGTGGTGGTTCTCTTCCCTCCAGGTTCTGTGGTGGTTCTCTTCAGTGCAGGTTCTGTGGTTTCAATTTTGGTCCACCAGCCATGGACTGGGACAATCTTCCCTGATGACGACAGGTCTTCCCTCCAGGTTCTGTGGTGGTTCTCTTCCCTCCAGGTTCAGTGGTGGTTCTCTTCCCTCCAGGTTCTGTGGTGGTTCTATCAGTCCAGGTTCTGTGGTGGTTCTCTTCCCTGGATGGTCTGATATACGGAGTGCTGAGCGTCTATCTGAAGAGATGTGAACGTGTCACTGTGGGGGATTTTCACACTCAGAGAGACAGCGACAAAGGAAACACAGTATGAACACTTTACACACTGCTCTATAGCATTCTCTCTTACTTCTACTTTCTGTGTTCATCTCTCTGTGTCACCCACTCACACACACAAACACAAATATTATATACAAAATAAACACATATATGAATATGTTATAACATACCTACTGCCAGAGTGTCTGGTCCTCATTTTCAGTGGTGTGTGTGTCCTAGTTAGGGTCAGGATGGACACTCTGGAGAGAGAGCTGTGTCAAGGTACAGGGGAAATAGTAGAAAGAGACTATTGTGACACAGTAAAAAATAAAAGCAGTAACTTATCAACAGGACATGTGTTGATAGAATGACCATCTGTAGAGCATCTATCCAGACTATCCAAATAAAGTGACTAAAAAACTATCACTGTAAATCCCTTTATCACTTAGTATTCACTCTAATGCACAGATGGAAGAAATCCTATGTTATACAGACAAACACAAACCAAGACATTTAACTGAACTAAACGGAATTCAACAGTTTAGCTTAATTGAATGTAACTGTGACAGACAGAATTACTCCAGGATGACCACTATATTTCCTTAGGGTCTGATCTGTTATAAAGCTGAACTTGCACATAGCTGAGTCACACTCTCTCAGATCTCTGATTGTCAGGGTGTGGCCATTCTTCTTGTTGCTACAGTACGTCACATGACCTGTGTAGTCTGGTTCATCACTCAGAGTCACATGATTCCCCTCAGCATCATTTCTAGTGAACCAGAAGGTTGTTGTGATTGTATAGCCACTGGGATATGTGTAAGAGCAGGTCAGCTCTACTGTTGACCCCTTCAAGGTACAGATACTCTGAGTGCTGTACTTCACACTCCAGCCATCCTGACCCAGTAACACTGAAACACAATCACACATGATAGTGATTATACATTACAGACCCATTTCCTCACACAATCAGTGTTTGTCCACACTTTGTTGCCGTACTTTACTTGCTGAGTGTGAATGGAAACCACAGAAAGGACCTAAGTGTTACTCAGTGAGGTGTGAAAGACAACTATTCCAGAAAAGAAGAAGCCCCTAACAGACAATGTCACTGAACACACAGAATAACATTACTAAAACATTATGAATGAGACCATACCTGCTACAGACCAGAGAAAGACCCCCAACACACTTCCTGCTGTTCTCAAGGCCATTGTTGCATCTCCCACCCTGCAGTCTTAGAAACATAAACAACAACTCACTCTATAGCTGGTGAATAACTCCACCTGATACATTGAAGTAGAAACTGTAAATGGGGTACAGGGCCTCATTACTGAAAATGAACCAGGCTCATATTGTGTTGTGTTGTATTGTGCCAAATGGTTGTCTATGTGAATAATGTCTGTCTGTAAGTCTATTCCACAATGTATGTAATGTGTGTGATGTGTTGCATGTCTGTCTACATCTGTCTATGTAAGATGACATGTTGTGTGATGCAAAAACAATTTCCTAATGTATATAAATAGCCATCAACAACAACAATCACTTTTTAAACAGGTCTGTAGTACTGTAAACACATTTCTATATTGATTGTGAAGCTGTTTTTTTCTCAGAACCCCAAATATAGGAGGATAAATGTTCAATCCTCTACGGTCCGTCAAGCTGTACAGCAGCCTAAAGACTGACCACCAGGTTCAATGACAGTACCTATCCTCAAGCTGTGAGGCTAAACAGCCAGTGACTAAAGACTGACCACCAGGGACACAACTCCCACAGAAGGAGGCCCCCCTGCCTGTTCGGGCGGCGCTCAGCGGTCGTCGTTGCCGGTCTACTAGCCGCCACCGATCCCCTTTTTTGTTCGCTTGGTCTTCTTGGTTGCACCTGTCTCTTATTTTGTTTCTTGATTTATGTCTATTTAAGCCTGTTAGGCCCGACTATGTTTGTGTGGGATCCTCTGTTAGTTTGTGCATTTGTACTTTATTTTCTCCGGACTGTTTGGGTCCTGTGTTTGGGTCCTGTGTTTGGGTCCTGTGTTTGGGTCCTGTGTTTGGGTCGGTCAGTTCCTAGTGTTTTGACCATTTGTACCAGAATAAAATCCGATTGTCCGAAGCCTCTGCTCTCTGACTCCAAAACCCTCCTAGATGACGTGACAACCAGGTCCAATGATAGTACCTATCCCCAAGCTGTGAGGATAAACAGCAATGACAAACGCACACACACATACACACAGCACTATATGACTTATGACTAAAAACAAATAACCAAAAACTATATTTTGAGATATTGTCAAGAGTAGTTACAGAGTGAAGTGAAGGGGAGAGGTCTTGTACAGTAAGATAGCTTATTGGTAGTGTGTGGTTCCTGCTAGTAGGTGTCAGTTCTGTGGTTGATTCATATGTAAAGTAGTCAGGATACATGTATCTGATACAGAACTGTCCTCTCCTTCCTCTTTGAGACATTAACATACATGAAGACCAGAACAGCATGTCAGAAAAGGGAGGTTACTGTATTAGAGTGGGCCCTACATTTCTATAATGGACAAAATGTCCCGCATTTCAACTTTTATAAAAATACAAAACCATGTAAACAATATGTTGACTATTCTATATAGAATGTTGATAAATATTAGAATGTGTTGCCTTGTCCCTTTGAGTTCTTCTTGGAACAGGTCAAAGTTCCTTTTACATTTGGTCAGTTCCATGATGTCATTCATTCTATTCTACAAACACATTATATTTACTCTACTCATCAGCTGTATCAATGTGGTACTGAAGGTTCCAGTGTTCTAGACTAGAGCTCCTCCTACTGGCATCTCAACATTACTGCGCCATCCTAATAATAATGACCTCAATACTGTTGGGCAAATATCAACTTCACAAACTGGAAAATAATCAGACTATCCATATATAGTCGAATGGCCCAGTACTACGCCTGAACACAACCCTCACTGTGTCTCATGTTAATACTACTCCTAAACACAACCACCATCACTGTGTCTCATGTTAATACTACTCCTAAACACAACCCACCATCACTGTGTCTCATGTTAATACTACTCCTAAACACAACCCACCATCACTGTGTCTCATGTTAATACTACTCCTAAACACAACCCACCATCACTGTGTCTCATGTTAATACTACTCCTAAACACAACCCACCATCACTGTGTCTCATGTTAATACTACTCCTAAACACAACCCACCATCACTGTGTCTCATGTTAATACTACTCCTAAACACAACCCACCATCACTGTGTCTCATGTTAATACTACTCCTAAACACAACCCACCATCACTGTGTCTCATGTTAATACTACTCCTAAACACAACCCACCATCACTGTCTCATGTTAATACTACTCCTAAACACAACCCACCATCACTGTGTCTCATGTTAATACTACTCCTAAACACAACCCACCATCACTGTGTCTCATGTTAATACTACTCCTAAACACAACCCACCATCACTGTGTCTCATGTTAATACTACTCCTAAACACAACCCACCATCACTGTGTCTCATGTTAATACTACTCCTAAACACAACCCACCATCACTGTGTCTCATGTTAATACTACTCCTAAACACAACCCTCCATCACTGTGTCTCATGTTAATACTACTCCTAACCACAACCCACCATCACTGTGTCTCATGTTAATACTACTCCTAAACACAACCCACCATCACTGTGTCTCATGTTAATACTACTCCTAACCACAACCCACCATCACTGTGTCTCATGTTAATACTACTCCTAAACACAACCCACCATCACTGTGTCTCATGTTAATACTACTCCTAAACACAACCCACCATCACTGTGTCTCATGTTAATACTACTCCTATACACAACCCTCCATCACTGTGTCTCATGTTAATACTACTCCTAAACACAACCCACCATCACTGTGTCTTAGGTTTATCCTACTCCTAAACACAACCCACCATCACTGTGTCTCATGTTAATACTACTCCTAAACACAACCCACCATCACTGTGTCTCATGTTAATACTACTCCTAAATACAACCCACCATCACTGTGTCTCATGTTAATACTACTCCTAAACACAACCCACCATCACTGTGTCTCATGTTAATACTACTCCTAAACACAACCCACCATCACTGTGTCTCATGTTAATACTACTCCTAACCACAACCCACCATCACTGTGTCTCATGTTAATACTACTCCTAAACACAGCCCAACATCACTGTGTCTCATGTTAATACTACTCCTACACACAACCCACCATCACTGTGTCTCATGTTAATACTACTCCTAAACACAACCCACCATCACTGTGTCTCATGTTAATACTACTCCTAAATACAACCCACCATCACTGTGTCTCATGTTCATACTACTCCTATACACAACCCACCATCAATGTCTCATGTTCACACTACTCCTAAACACAGCCCACCATCACTGTGTCTCATGTTAATACTACTCCTAAACACAACCCACCATCACTGTGTCTCATGTTCATACTACTCCTAAAGCTCTTATGAAGTATCCACTCACTCTTACTTTCACTCTAAACAAAAAAGTCTCCCCAACAATCTATTGCTCTCAGAGGCCTCAAAATAGCATGAACAAGTCTTATATTTGAAACGACGTCATTAAACTCACCGAAGACGCGCTGCCCATGCTGTCACAAAATACAGTGTTTTTCTGCACTTAAAATGCATGTAAAATATTGACCCAAAATTCATGAAACACCATCCAAATATCTTACGCATAGATTCACATGCAAAGCGTAATTCATACTCAAATTTTCTACATTATGTCTGTCGAGGTTAACAGGCAAAAAAACTGTATGTAGGTCTACATTATGTATGTCTAGGCTAACAGACAAACAAACTGTATGTAGGTCTACATTATGTATGTCTAGGCTAACAGACAAACAAACTGTATGTAGGTCTACATTATGTATGTCTAGGCTAACAGGCAAAAAAACTGTATGTAGGTCTACATTATGTATGTCTAGGCTAACAGACAAACAAACTGTATGTAGGTCTACATTATGTATGTCAAGGCTAACAGACAAACAAACTGTATGTAGGTCTACATGACACATGTCTAGGCTAACAGACAAACAAACTGTATGTAGGTCTACATTATGTATGTCTAGGCTAACAGACAAACAAACTGTATGTAGGTCTACATTATGTATGTCTAGGCTAACAGACAAACAAACTGTGTGTAGGTCTACATTATGTATGTCTAGGCTAACAGACAAACAAACTGTATGTAGGTCTACATTATGTATGTCTAGGCTAACAGACAAACAAACTGTATGTAGGTCTACATTACACATGTCTAGGCTAACAGACAAACAAACTGTATGTAGGTCTACATTATGTATGTCTAGGCTAACAGACAAACAAACTGTATGTAGGTCTACATTATGTATGTCTAGGCTAACAGACAAACAAACTGTGTGTAGGTCTACATTATGTATGTCTAGGCTAACAGACAAACAAACTGTATGTAGGTCTACATTATGTATGTCTAGGCTAACAGACAAACAAACTGTATGTAGGTCTACATTATGCATGTCTAGGCTAACAGAGAATCAGACTGTATGTTGGTCTACATTATGTATGTCTAGGTTAACAGAGAAGCAGACTGTATGTAGGTCTACATTATGTATGTCTAGGTTAACAGACAAACAAAACAGCAGTATAAAACATTGTCATGCCCGGCAGAAGCTTAAATTGTCATGCCTGGCAGAAGTTTGATGACTCGAAACAAGTAATAATGAAAAGATAGACATCATCAAGCGTACTTACAGCGTGAGGAGAGAGAGGGGAGGTGAGCTCACTGTCCAAGCAGAGAATGAAACAGAATGGTGTGAGTTCTGTGGTTGACAGCAACTAGATGTACTGAGGGGCTGAAAGGTGCTGCAGAGCTGGCTTCCTGTCTTCATGATGCCTCTTCCTGGCAACCAACACGCCAGTGAAGGGCTTTAAGAACGGTGTGGACATCTTCATGAGGAGAGAGAGGGACTTTACAAGAAATGTCTGTCTGATATGTCATAGGCTACTTGTATTTCTTCATTGGTGGCTCCAATATGGAGAGTGGATAGATGGGTCCCTCCTGAGAGGATTGAGAAACACTAGTTCTGGTGGGGGTGCTGTTCATTCCCCAAACATGTTTAGGATAGGATAAGTAATCCTTCTCACCCCCCCTTAATGATTTAGATGCACTATTGTAAAGTGGCTGTTCCACTGGATGTCAGAAGGTGAATTCACCAATTTGTAAGTCGCTCTGGATAAGAGCGTCTGCTAAATGACTTAAATGTAAATGTAAATGTAATGTTGCTAAAACTGTTTTTGGTTTTTAGAACACCAGTATCCATAGCCTTTCTGAATAATGACATTACATTAATAATGACACTACATATGATTTGATTAAACTGTATTTTATTATGAATTAATACAACTGATTGATGTAATAAACCAGTAGTCATTTGTTCACTCAGCTCCCCCACATGCTGAGAGGATACAGACAGATTGTCTTTTTACATTGATGCTATCAATCAATCATTATGTGCTCCTCATATTGTCACTTTAGTCAACTTGAATTGAATTAGTCCACTGAACATCATGTTCATTTGCAATTGAATTCAAAATCAGCTCAGGCTGAGGAAGCAGGGAAAGGGAATCAGAGGAGCCCTCCTCTTCACTTTGATTGACACTTCACACACTCATACTGTATGTCCAGTGTTCTGTCTGTGCTGTGTGTCAGAGGACTACAAAAGTGGTGCCCCCCCAACACCCCCATTCTGTCCAAGCTTCCTGTTCCCTTTTAAGGTAGGTACACGGTCCCTATTCCTCTACCTCAATCTTCATATTCATTATTCTGGTCTTCCTCTTCCTCCTCTTCTTCTTCCCTCTGTTATATCCGGACGGTGCGAGGTGTTCAGGGTGGTCAGTGGGTCACGGTGGTCAGGGTAGTCTGGGTGGTCAAGGTAGTCTGGTTGGTCTGGGTGGTCACGGTGGTCAGGGTAGTCAGGGTGGTCTGGGTGGTCAGGGTAGTCTGGGTGGTCAGGGTAGTTTGGGTGGTCTGGGCGGTCAGGGTAGTCTGGGTGGTCAGGGTAGTCAGGGTAGTCTGGGTTTTCAGGGTAGTCAGGGTAGTCTGGGTGGTCAGGGTGGTCAGGGTAGTCTGGGTTTTCAGGGTAGTCAGGGTAGTCTGGGTGGTCAGGGTGGTCAGGGTGGTCAGGGTAGTCAGGGTGGTCAGGATAGTCTGGGTGGTCAGGGTAGTCTGGGTGGTCAGGGTGGTCAGGGTGGTCAGGATAGTCTGGGTTTTCAGGGTAGTCAGGGTAGTCTGGGTGGTCAGGGTGGTCAGGGTGGTCAGGGTAGTCTGGGTGGTCAGGGTAATCTGGGTGGTCAGGGTAGTCAGGGTTGTCAGGGTGTTCAGGGTTGCCATGGTTTCCTGTCTCTTCCTCTATGGTCAGGCTTGTGTTTGATGCTCCATTTGTCACCATACAGGCAGCCAGTGGTCCTCCAGAAGAAACACTCATCACCATTGATGGGAGCCATCCTCCTGGTCCTGGGAAAGACAAACAAACAGTATGAAAACACAAGCACCTCCACGCAAGTGCTCCCATCCACACCTTCTGTCAGTTATCTGTAATTTTGTACAATTCATGGCCCATAGATTAGTAGCAATTTAGAATACAACATTATAAATGCTTATATATGTTTATAATATATAGTTGATGTTTTGACAGATAGTCGGATGTCCTTACCCTGTGGCGGCGTACTGGGAGGCTGAGGAGGTGTTGAGGTCTCGGTTGGAGGTTGGTCCTCTGAGGAGAGGACCTAGCGGTCTGGGTACCAAATCACCAGTCTGGTGCTCTCCAGCTCCACCACCTGGACAGTAGGACAAACCGCAGTCACAGTCAAAATACATACAACATCATCCACTGTCAAAATACAAACAACATCATCCACTGTCAAAATACAAACAACATCATCCACTGTCAAAATACAAACAACATCATCCACTGTCAAAATACATAGAACATCATCCACTGTCAAAATACATTCAACATCATCCACTGTCAAAATACATACAACATCATCCACTGTCAAAATACAAACAACATCATCCACTGTCAAAATACATACAACATCATCCACTGTCAAAATACAAACAACATCATCCACTGTCAAAATACATACAACATCATCCACTGTCAAAATACATACAACAGCAGCCACTGTCAAAATACATATAACAGCAGCCACTGTCAAAATACATTAAATGGAACCAATATCATAGTCCCAAAAGTTCAAGGAACCAATAACAGAGTCAAAAAAGTACAATGGAACCAATAGCCTAGTCCCAATAGTACAAGCATTGTCACAATAGTACAAAGGAACCAATAGCATATTCCCAAAAGTACAATCTCCTTTTTTTCAAGCTAAATAATTGATAGCACATCTCACATAGTAAAATGCATTTGACAGCATTATGTTTCATCCCACCACTCACCTGGAGCCTCTCCAAGGCGAGAGCAGCCATGTTGCTATTCTTGATGTTCACAAAGCTGTGAACTGCGATGCTCTCTATGTTCTGTACTGTAGGTGAGGGGAGATATAATTAGAATGTAGAACTGTGATACTCTCTATGTTCTGTACTGTAGGTGAGGGGAGATATAATTAGAATGTGGAACTCTGATACTCTCTATGTTCTGTACTGTAGCTGAGGGGAGATATAATTAGAATGTGGAACTGTGATACTCTCTATGTTCTGTACTGTAGGTGAGGGGAGATATAATTAGAATGTGGAACTGTGATACTCTCTATGTTCTGTACTGTAGGTGAGGGGAGATATAATTAGAATGTGGAACTCTGATACTCTCTATGTTCTGTACTGTAGGTGAGGGGAGATACAATTAGAATGTAGAACTCTGATACTCTCTATGTTCTGTACTGTAGGTGAGGGGAGATATAATTAGAATGTAGAACTGTGATACTCTCTATGTTCTGTACTGTAGGTGAGGGGAGATATAATTAGAATGTGGAACTCTGATACTCTCTATGTTCTGTACTGTAGGTGAGGGGAGATATAATTAGAATGTAGAACTGTGATACTCTCTATGTTCTGTACTGTAGGTGAGGGGAGATATAATTAGAATGTGGAACTCTGATACTCTCTATGTTCTGTACTGTAGGTGAGGGGAGATATAATTAGAATGTGGAACTCTGATACTCTCTATGTTCTGTACTGTAGGTGAGGGGAGATATAATTAGAATGTAGAACTCTGATACTCTCTATGTTCTGTACAGTAGCTGAGGGGAGATATAATTAGAATGTGGAACTCTGAAAGTCATCCTGTAAGTCTCTGGATAAGAGCGTCTGTTGACTAACATGTAGTTAGAGATGCAGATACAGAACTAAAACAGATGGGGCATGATGGTCATACGTTTTGAAAAGGTCCAATATGTGTTTCTCAGTGAGGTCCATGGTGACGTTCCCCACCCAGAGACAGGGACAGGGGGACCAGAGGAGGAGAGGAAGGGAGGGGACCATGGTCAGAATAAATCCATTACAGCAACCTTACAACAACCCAACATTATGAATGTGACCTAAATGACACCCTATCCCCTACACAGTGCACTATGTTTGACCGTGACTATGAGGCTCTGGTAGAAAATAGTGCACTATGTAGGAATAGGGTGCTATTTTGGACAGTCTATAGCTGTAGGTATACACACTCACATTAAAGTATGTATAATTTAGATGTGGAATAACCAAACAACAGACTGGGTGTGATTTCAGTGAACGGAGCTGGTCTGTAATGATGAGAAAACCTTGTCTTAGACCTGGAGATTCAGGTTAGCTAACAGGAGCTAATGTCTACACTTTAGCTCAGTGGGCTAGCATGGTCTAGAATCACAGTAACAACCCAGGTATGATAGCCAGAGTTAAAAATACACACCCAGTAGAGTCCTGAGGAGAGGTCCACCACTGGAGTCCTGAGGGGAGGAGAGGTCCACCACTGGAGTCATGAGGGGAGGAGTGGTCCACCGCTAGAGTCCTGAGGGAAGGAGAGGTCCATCACTGGAGTCCTGAGGGGAGGAGAGGTCCACCACTGGAGTCATGAGGGGAGGAGAGGTCCACCACTGGAGTCCTGAGGGGAGGAGAGGTCCACCGCTAGAGTCCTGAGGGGAGGAGAGGTCCACCACTGGAGTCCTGAGGGGAGGAGAGGTCCACCACTGGAGTCATGAGGGGAGGAGAGGTCCACCGCTAGAGTCCTGAGGGAAGGAGAGGTCCATCACTGGAGTCCTGAGGGAAGGAGAGGTCCATCACTGGAGTCCTGAGGGGAGGAGGTCCACCACTGGAGTCCTGAGAGGAGGAGAGGTCCACCACTGGAGTCCTGAGGGGAGGAGAGGTCCACCACTGGAGTCCTGAGGGGAGGAGAGGTCCATCACTGGAGTCATGAGGGGATGAGAAGTCCACTACTGGAGTCCTGAGGAGAGTAGAGGTCCACCACTGGAGTCATGAGGGGATGAGAGGTCCACTACTGGAGTCATGAGGGGAGGAGAGGTCCACCGCTAGAGTCCTGAGGGGAGGAGAGGTCCACCACTAGAGTCATGAGGGGAGGAGAGGTCCACCACTGGAGTCATGAGGGGAGGAGAGGTCCACTACTGGAGTCATGAGGGGAGGAGAGGTCCACCACTGGAGTCATGAGGGGAGGAGAGGTCCACTACTGGAGTCATGAGAGGAGGAGAGGTCCACCACTGGAGTCATGAGAGGAGGAGAGGTCCACCACTGGAGTCATGAGGGGAGGAGAGATCCACCACTGGAGTCCTGAGGGGAGGAGAGGTCCACCACTGGAGTCATGAGAGGGGAGCCGAGAGCAGTCTGCACAGTGGTAAACTTCTCCAGCAGCAACAAACTGGGGGGAGGGGGAGAGAGAGGGGGGGAGGGGGAGAGGGGGGGAGGGGGAGAGAGAGGGGGGGGAGGGGGAGAGAGAGGGGGGGGGAGGGGGGAGAGAGAGAGAGAGAGGAGAGAGAGGGGAGAGAGGGGGGAGAGAGGGGGGGAGAGGGAGAGAGGGAGGAGAGAGGGGAAAGCGGGGGAGAGAGGGGGGAGAGGGAGAGAGATGGGGAGATAGAGAGAGGGGAGAGAGTGGGAGAGAGGGGGGGGGAGAGAGGGAGAGAGGGGGGGAGAGGGGGGAGAGAGGGGAGAGAGAGAGGGAGAGAGGGGGAGAGAGGGAAAGAGGGAGAGAAGGGGGAGAGAGGGAGTGAGAGGTGATGAACAGTGCTTGGTGTTGATCTTTGACAGTGTATCTCCTGACAGTAATGTAGTATCCCTGACCTGCCTATAGCCAAGCTATGTGGTTCAATGGTTCCATCATGTCTCCAATAGGTAGAAATACAAGAAACGAGCAGAATGGATTTAGTTATGAATCAATGCATGTTAGTCAAACAATCAATTTATTTGTTGTCTTTTTATTGTCTACCTTTGAGCTTATTTACAACATGATGCTTATACTGTATTCAATGTGTCTAAAATATGTCATTATTAATTATTTGATAATAAAACAAGCAATATCATGACACTGAACAATATAGTATTACATAATATAAAATATAGAATGACCAGTAATGACTGACAGCAATACAAAGTAAAACATATTTTAACACATCAGGAACAACTCCAGAGATACAAACATTTAAAAGATCTTGTCAATATTATTCCTTTTTGTGTCACTAAGACAAGACATAACTTTATATGTTATAAAAATCTGGAATTGGCAAAATCCCATAAAAAAGATAAGCAATACAATCTACAGATAGTAAACAGATAAGTTGACATGTTGAACCTGTAAATGAACCCACAAATGCTGATGCTCCAGATACTCAACTAGTGTAAAAAAGGCCAGTTTCATTGCTTCTTTAATCAGCGAGCACAACAGTTTTCAGCTGTGCTAACATAATTACAACATGGTTTTCTAATGATTAATTTACCTTTTAAAATGATAAACTTGGATAACACAACGTGCCATTGGAACACATGAGTGATGGTTGCTGACAATGGGCCTCTGTCTGCCTTTGTAGATATTCCATAAAACAACTGCCATTTCCAGCTACAATAGTAATTTACAACATTAACAATGTCTACACTGCATTTCTGATCAATTAGATGCTATTTTAATGGACTTTTTTTTTTGCTTTTCTTTCAAAAACAAGGACATTTTAAGCGACCCCAAACTTTTGAATGGTAGTGCACAAACTGTATTTATCATAAGGAGAACAATCTAAATTCCAGCACTTACTCAAAAGTTAAAGCTCATTGTCTCAAACCTTCTAGATTAAAAAGCAACATGATAGTAAGAGAATAACATTGTGAGGCCGGGCTTTGGTTTGATGCTGTTGCTCTTCAGTCCAGGTTCTGTGGTGGTTCTCTTCGGTCCAGGTTCTGTGGTGGTTCTCTTCTGCCCAGGTTCTGTGGTGGTTCTCTTCAGTCCAGAATCTTTGGTGGTTCTCTTCAGTCCAGGTTCTGTGGTGGTTCTCTTCAGTCCAGGTTCTGTGGTGGTTCTCTTCAGTCCAGGTTCTGTGGTGGTTCTCTTCAGTCCAGAATATTTGGTGGTTCTCTTCTGCCCAGGTTCTGTGGAGATTCTATTCAGTACAGAATCTTTGGTGGTTCTCTTCAGTCCAGGTTCTGTGGTGGTTCTCTTTTGTCCAGGTTCTGTGGTGGTTCTCTTAAGATCTCATAATCGGAGGGCTCAGCATGTATCTGAGGGCTGTGTCACTGCGAAGTCCCTCACATTCTGAAAGGAGACACATTGAATGAGCACTTTACAAACCCCTCCCTCTAACACGTGTATGTACACGGACACACAGACTGCATTATAAGAGACTTACTGCCAGGGTGTCATACTCTGGTGACCTGGTCTTCATGTTCAGAGATGTGTACATGTCACTGTTGGGGTCAGGATGGACACTCTGGGGGGTGGGGGGAAGAGGGGAGAGAGAGAGAGAGGGAGAGACAGAGAGAGAAACACAAATACTCTCAATACTGTATAGAGCACAAATCCATTAATCCATTCACTTACTGTCTATGTCTGTGGCATTGGGATTGAAATAGCTTTGGTTGTTGACAATATTACCTGTCTGTCTGCTGTGTCATCACTTCCTCCTGTGTGTCTCCTGTAATGAGGGACAGAGTGAGTTCTGCTCTCTACTGACTTCTAGAAGTTGCTATGTTACTAATAGAGTTCATGTAAATGGCTGGCTCACCTCTTCATATAGCAGTAGATGGTGACAAGAAGAGCTCCAACAGTCAGGGCAGCCCCCACACCCATCACAGGAACCCAGAGAAACAATGCTGTAGTATCTTGAGATTTTAAATGCAAGGTGGAGATATGACATAGAAGAAACCAGGGAAGAAGAAAATAAAACAATTATTTAAATACAGGCCAACTAATACTATGTCATATGGTATGATAAGTGTGTAATATTACTAATTCTATGTCATATGGTATGATAAGTGTGTAATATTACTAATACTATGTCATATGGTATGATAAGTGTGTAAAATTACTAATTCTATGTCATATGGTATGATAAGTGTGTAATATTACTAATTCTATGTCATATGGTATGATAGGTGTGTAATATTATTAATTCTATGTCATATGGTATGATAAGTGTGTAATATTACTAATGATAAGCCTATTAATTCTATGTCATATGGTATGATGTGTGTTACATTACTAATGATTATTTATTGTTGTTGACCTGTGTGATTATCAATGAATAGAGGAAGATGAGGTGAACTTACACTGAACGTCCACAAACACAGAAGAAGAGTTGAGTCGTCCATATTTATTCTCAGCCTCACAGTAATATTCTCCTCTGTCCTCAGAGATGATGTTAGTGATGCTGTAACTCTGTCCTGATGCTTTTGGTGAGGCTACGTTCTTCTTGTACCAAGTGTATTTGTCCACAGGTGGGTTGGCATCACTGCTGCAGGTCAGATTCACTGAACTGCCCTCCACTATTTCACCAGAGGGACTGACTGACACTGAGGTGACCTTTGGGCCATCTGGTAAAGAGGGTGACAGAAAAGGTCAGAGTACACATTGTATAATGCAACAAAATATGTAAATGTTTTCTTCAGAAAACTTGAGTGGGGCCAAGTTTGGCCTGCAGACCACCAGTTGTGTAGATCTGGTCTATGTCATGGAAAAAGCAGGTGTTCTTAATGTTTTGTATAATCAGCATGTAGTTCTAGAATTATATCCCACATACTCACATCTGACAGTGAGAGTCTCTTCAGCAGAGGGGAGATCCTCCTGGCCATTAACAGCACAGGAGTATCTGCCTGCATCCTCACTGCTGACTGGGTCTAGGATCAGGTACTTAGTCTCGTGTCTGAACAGACGTTGTCCGTTCTTGTACCAGATGTAAGAGGGGTTGTTCTGCAGAAAGCATATGGACTCACAGAACAGACAAAGACCCTTTCCCTCTATGATGTTGGTTGGATCCTTAATCCGCACCTGAAGACCTGGAGTAAAAACATAATTAAAAGCTCTTAGTGCAAGGTGGGACGCTAGTGTTCCATCTGGCCAACATCTGGTGAAATTGCGGAGCGCCAAATTAAAATGACAGGAATAGTGATAATAAACTTTCATGAAAATACAAGTGTTATACATCGGTAAAAAATGTACTTCTTGTTAAAACCTGTTACATCTATGGGGGCGCTATTTCATTATTGGATAAAAAAACGTGCCCGTTTTAAGCGCAATATTTTGTCACAAAAAGATGCTCGACCTTGCATATAATTGACAAGCTTTGGAAAGAAGACACTCTGACGTTTCCAAAACTGCAACGATATTGTCTGTGAGTGCCCCAGAACTGATGCTACAGGCGAAACCAAGATGAAACTTCAACCAGGAAATGAGCAGGATTTTGAGGCTCTGTTTTTTATTGTCTCCTTATATGGCTGTGAATGCGCAAGGAATGAGCCTGCCCGATCTATTGTTTCCCCAAGGTGTCTGCAGCATTGTGACGTATTTGTAGGCATATCATTGGAAGATTGACCATAAGAGACTACATTTGCCAGGTGTCCGCCCGGTGTCCTCTGTCGAAATTGGTGCGTCATCTTCAACTGCACGTCTTTTTCCAAGCGATTCACCGGAGAAAGTAGACTACCACAAACGATATATCAATGAAGAGATATGTGAAAAACACATTGAGGATTGATTCTAAACAGCGTTTGCCGTGTTTCAGTCGATATTATGGAGTTAATTTGGAAAACAGTTTGCCGTTTTGATGACTGAATTTTTGTTTTTTTTTGGTACCCAAACGTGATGTACAAAACGGGGCGATTTCTCCTACACAAAGAATCTTTCAGGAAAAACTGAACATTTGCTATCTAACTGAGAGTCTCCTCATTGAAAACATATGAAGTTCTTCAAAGGTAAATGATTTTATTTGAATGATTTTCTTGTTTTTGTGAAAAAGTTGCTGGCTGAATTCTAGGCTTATAGCTATGCTAGCTATCAATACTCTTACACAAATGCTTGTTTAGCTATGGTTGAAAAGCATATTTTGAAAATCTGAGATGACAGTGTTGTTAACAAAAGTCTAAGCTTGAGAGCAAATATATTTATTTCATTTCATTTGCGATTTTCATGAATAGTTAACGTTGCGTTATGCTAATGAGCTTGAGGCTATAAATGGGATCCCGGATCCGGGATTGCTCGACGCAAGAAGTTAACAAAGACTTTCCGACACAGAAGGTTGCTATTGTATCAATGTAAAATAATACATTAAGATATTCATCCACCCACTGCTGCATTGTCAGTGTGGCAGGAACAGGGTTCAACAATTCTGTTAACTCTCCCAAAATCCCCATGATTTACACAATATTCCCAGAATCCGAACAAATTAATCCTCCAACCAGGATTTCTGGAATTTGGGGAAAGTTACCAACATGTTGCATCACCAGACAGGAGTCACATTCACCTGCAGGTTGTGAGTTCAGTGTTACCTGTGACAGTCAGAGTTGTTCCAGGGAAACTGTATCCCCATCTTGATGTCTGTGTGTTGAATATGAACTTGTACTCAGCAGAGTCCTCCTCTCTCAGATCTGTGATTCTCAGGGTGGAGCGACCTCTCTCCTTCTCTCCAACATACTCCACACGACCTGCATACCCTGGGTCTGTGATTAGGTCCTCAGGGATCAACTCATCCCTCCACCTGTCACTCTGTTTGGGACTAAACCAGAGTGTTGATGTGATCGTATCATAACCACTGTCATACGTGGAGGATATATCCACTGATGACCCCTTCAAGGCACAGACTCCCTGATGGGGGTAAGTCACACTCCAACACTTCTGACCACGGACACCTTAAACAATAACATGACAATATAGTGTTTTCTGTATTCTTTTCTCAGATCTTTCTGTGTGATGAGTGTTTCAGATGTGTAATTCCCCAACATGAATGAATATAGCCTAATGAGGAGGAATACTGTAGTTGAATCTATACTCACACACTGCAGTAGAGTGGACGTACCCATGGCCTTTTACAGCACAGGAGAAGCTGTCTTCAGTGTTACGGTAGTGTGAGTCCAGTCTGGAAGTGTCCTCCTTTACTTTGTTTCCGTTCTTGTACCAGATGTAGGTGGGGTTGTCAGTCAGAGTACAGGTGGTGATACAGGTCAGTGTCACCTGTCTTGAAAACAGTGAAGATGTAATCTTTACCTGAAGATCTGGAGAGAAATACAACACATGAAAATACTGTATGACTTTATTGAGTTCTCTTCTGAAGAAATGATGCAAACCAGTCCTATTACAGTCTGTACATCCTGTATCATCCTGACCCTTATACTGAATAAACCAAATCAAGATATGTTGAACTAACCTACAGTAAAACTATTCATTTTGTTTGAATTCAAATTATTGTTAGTCCGTAGATTGATGAGGCACATTTGTATTGAATTACTCTAGTATTTACACGGTATTACCTGTGACAGAGTAACTCCATGTCATACTGCCCTCCTGGATCTGATTCAACTATTATATAGATAATACATGACAGTCTCTCTCAGGTCTTTGTTTCAACTACACTGAACAGAAATATGAATGCAACAGGTAAAGTGTTTCATGAGCTAAATTAACGTTACCTGCCCGAATGCATAGTGCCCACTGTAAAGTTTGGTGGAGGAGGAATAATGGTCTGGGCTGTTTTTCATGGTTTTGGCTAGGCGCTTTCGTTCCAGTGAAGGGAAATCGTAATGCAACAGCAAACAATGACATTCTAGAAGATTCTGTGCTTCCAACTTCCAACCATTTGAGGAAGACTCTTTCCAATGCCCCCCACAAAGTGAGGTCCATACAGAAATGGATTGTCGAGATCGGTGTGGAAGAACTTGACTGGCCTGTTTTATGCGTCATACATTCAGCCATGTCACCCGGGATATAAGTTAGTTGTCAACATAACTCTGTTATTTTTCTTATCTATTTAATACCACAAAGAAAAATATAAACACAACATCAAATCAACCTTTATTGGTCACATACACATGGTTAGCAGATGTTAATGCAAGTGTAGCGAAAGATTGTGTGTAGCGAAATGCTTGTTTCACACATGCAACAATTTCAAAGATTTTACTGAGTAATATTTCAAATAAGGTAATCCGTCCTTGAAATTTCAATAAGTTCCTTAAGCCCTAATCTATGGATTTCACATGATTCGAATACAGAAATCCATCTGCTGGTCACAGATACCTTAAAAAAAAGGTAGGGGCGTGAATCAGAAAACCAGTAGTATGACAACCATTTGCCTCATGCAGCGCGACACATCTCCTTTGCATAGAGTTGATCAGGGTGTTGATTTTGGCCATACACGTGGTCTGCGGTTGTGAGGCCGGTTGGAACTACTGACAAATTCTCAAAAACGTCATTGGAGGTGAATTACGGTAGAGAAATTAACATCAAATTATCTGGCAGCAGCTCTGGTGTCTATTCCTGCAGTCAGCATGCCAGCTGCATACTCCCTCAGAACATGAGACATCTGTGGCATTGTGTTATGTGACAAAACTGCACATTTTAGAGTGGCATATTATTGTCCCCAGCACAAGGTGCACCTGTGTTGTGATCATGCTGTTTAATCAGCTTCTTAATATGTCACACCTGTCAGGTGAATGGATTATCCTGGCCAAGGAGAAATTCTCGCTAACAGGGATGTACACAAATGTTTGCACAAAAGTTGAGAGAAAAGGTTTTTGTGCGTATGGCAAATTTTGGGGATATTTTATTTAAACTCATGAAACAGGGGACAAACACCTTATATGTTGCGTTTATATTTTTGTTCAATGTGAAGTATGTCCTCTTATGTGAAATACTACATTTGGTATTTTTCCATCACATACCACTACTGTGTCTGTATGACTTCCCTAAATAAGGCAATTACTGTAATAGATGTGAGATGAGTGACAGTTTACCTGTGATAGTCAGGGAGACAGGTGAGCCAGAATACTTTCCTCCAGATGTTATGAATCTGAACCTGTACCCTGCAGAGTCATTCAATCTCAGGTCTGTGATTCTCAGGGTACAGTCACTCTCCTTATCCCCAAGGTACTCTATATGACCTTCATACCCTGGCATTGAGCTCAGATCTTCAGTGTCCATACCAGACCATTTAGTAAACCAGAGAGCATTTTTGATCTCATGATAACTGGGATATGTGTAAGAGCAGGATATGTCCACTGTTGACCCCTTCAAAGCACAGATACTCTGATGGGTGTAAGTCACACTCCAACACTTCTGACCTGAAATACAAGAAGACAATATAACACCTTAGATAAATCTTTCATGACAATATCTACCAGTATACACTGATGTTGTTTATAAAGTAGAAAAACAAACAAGTTTAACTGTCACGCCCACCATAGAGAGGCTTTAATTTTCTATTTTGGTTAGGCCATGGTGTGACTAGGGTTGGCATTCCAGCGTTTTTATTTCTATGTTTTATATTTCTTGGTGTTTGGCCAGGTGTGGTTCTCAATCAGTGGCAGCTGTCTAGCGTTGTTTCTGATTGAGAACAATACTTAGGTAGTCCTTTTTTCCACCTGTCTTTGTGGGAAGTTGACTTTGTTTAGGGAACATAGCCTTTAGCTTCACGGTTTGTTTTTGTAGTGTTTCGTTCGTCATCATTTTTATTAAATAAATGAAAATATACGCTCACAACGCTGCACCTTGGTCCTCTTCTTTTCACGGCCGTGACAGAACTTCCCACCACCAACAACGGACCAAGCAGCGTGGTAAGGAGGAGTAGCGTGTCCAGGATTCATGTACTTGGGAGGAGATCCTGGACGGTAAGTTACCCTGGAGGCAGGCTGGGGAGTATCGCTGTCCACGGGAGGAACTGGAGGCAGCAAGAGCAGAGCGGCAGCGTTACGAAGGGACCCGGCTAGCAATGAAGCCCGAGAGGCAAATGTTTTGGGGGGAAACGGCGAGTGTGGCTGAGTCAGGTTGGAGACCTGAGCCAACTCCCCGTGCTTACAGGGCTCACCGGCCTGGTGAGCCCTGTGGCAGCTCAACGTACCAGACTGCCCATACGTTTCCTCCTCCAGTGATGATCCATGGCACGAAGCCTCCAGCGACAATCCATGGCACGAAGCCTCCAGCGACAATCCATGGCACGAAGCCTCCAGCGACGATCCATGACACGAAGCCTCCAGCGACGATCCATGGCACGAAGCCTCCAACGACGATCCATGGTACGAAGCCTCCAACGAAAGCCTCCAGTCCGGAGCCTCCAGCGAAGGCCTCCAGCGAGGGTGCCCAGTCCGGGGCCCGCTCCGCTCTCACCAGAGGCGCCACCAAAGTGGGTGGAGCCAGAGGCGGAGGGGGGTTTCTGTCCCGCACCAAAGCCGCCGCCGTGAAGGAAGCCCACCCGGACCCTCCCCTTTAGATTCAGGTTATGAGGCCGGGGGGTTACTGTCACACCCTGGTCATAGAGGCTTTTATGCTCAATTTTGGTTAGGCCAGGGTGTGACTAGGGTGGGCATTCTAGTGTCTTTATTTCTATGTTTTCTATTTCTTTGTGTTTGGCCAAGTGTGGTTCTCAACAGTGGCAGCTGTCTCTCATTGTCTCTGATTGAAAACTACACTTAGGTAGCCATTTTTTCCACCTGTCTTTGGGAAGTTGACTTCGTTTAGGGCACATAGCCTTCAGCTCCACGGTTTGTTTTTGTAGTGTTTTTTGTTTTGTTCGGCGTCATTTTTATCAAATAAAATGTACGCTCATCACGCTGCACCTTGGTCCTCTTCTTTTCACGGCCGAAACATTAACAGTTTACATTTGTGACAACCATCATTATTAAATAATGATCAATATTAATTGATAAGACTCAAGACCTGAACAAAATTGTATTTATATGACATTTTTGTATTAAAAAAGTCCAGACTTACACATTGCAGGAGAATGGAGATTCTCGTGGCCTTTTACAGCACAGGAGTAACTGTCTTCATAGTTGCTGGAGACTGAGTCTTTGTACTGGGGGGAGGTGCTCTCATCTAGATGTTGTCCGTTCTTGTACCAGATGTAGGTGGGGTTGTCAGTCAGAGTACAGGTGGTGATACAGGTCAGTGTCTTATCCTGATGTCCACCAGTCACCTTCACCTGAAGACCTGGAGAAAAAACAATATCACTGTAAATCCCTTTATCACTGATTTATCACTCTAATACAAATATGGAAGAAATCCTATGTTATACAGACATAAATACAAACCAATACAATTTTCCTGAACTAAATGGAATTCAACAGTTTAACTATATTGAATGTAACTGTACCTGTAACAGACAGAGTGACTCCAGGATTGCCAGTAAATGTCCCTCCATCCTGATCTGTTAATAGTCTGAACCAATACGTAGCTGAGTCTCTCTCTCTCAGGTCTGTGATTGTCAGGGTACAGTCTTTCTTCTTATCTCCATGATACACCAGACGACCTGCATACTCTGGGTCCTGACCTAGATCTTTAGGTTCTACACCAGTCCCCCATTTAGTGAACCAAAGGGTTGTTGTGACTGTACCACTGGGATATGTATAAGAACAGGTCAGCTCCACTGTTGACCCCTTCAAGACACAGATACTCTGAGTGGTGTGTGTAACACTCCAGCCATTCTGACCCATTACCACTGAAACACACAGTCACACAACACAACATTTATGAAAAAAACATTTCTTCCAAAATGGCTTTCACTAACAAGATGGTTTGTCCACACTTTGTCGACATAGTTACTGAGTTGGGTGTGAATGGGAACAACAGATAAGCATCGCTCAATGAGTGAAAGACAACTATGTAAAATTACGCCAAACAGACCAGCAGAATAACATTATGACATTAACATTGTAGAAATGTCTGTCAATTGAAAAACAGGGCAGTTTAAACAGTTCTTTGTGCCGTCTAGATAACATTGTGAAAGTTAGTCTTCTCATTATGAAATGGTGTCAGTATTTAGAACTGTAAAAGCAACCACCATTAACCTGTTACATCTATGGGGGAGCTATTTCATTATTGGATAAAAAAAAAACGTGCCCGTTTTAAGTGCAATAATTTGTCACAAAAAGATGCTCGACTATGCATATAATTGACAGCTTTGGAAAGAGAAAACTCTGACGTTTCCAAAACTGCAAAGATATTATCTGTGAGTGCCCCAGAACTGATGCTACAGGCGAAACCAAGATGAAACTTCAAACAGGAAATTAGCAGGATTTTTGAGGCTCTGTTTTTCATTGTCTCCTTATATGGCTGTGAATGCGCAAGGAATGAGCCTGCCCGATCTATCGTTTCCCCAAGGTGTCTGCAGCATTGTGACGTATTTGTAGGCATATCATTGGAAGATTGACCATAAGAGACTACATTTGCCAGGTGTCCGCCCGGTGTCCTCCGTCGAAATTGGTGCGTCATCTTCAACTGCACGTCTTTTTCCAAGCGATTCACAGGAGAAAGTAGACATTCACGAACGATATATCAATGAAGAGATATGTGAAAAACACCTTGAGGATTGATTCTAAACAGCATTTGCCGTGTTTCAGTCGATATTATGGAGTTAATTTGGAAAACAGTTTGCCGTTTTGATGACTGAATTTTAGGTTTTTTTTTGGTACCAAACGTGATGTACAAAACGGAGCGATTTCTCCTACACAACAAATCTTTCAGGAAAAACTGAACATTTGCTATGTAACTGAGAGTCTCCTCATTGAAAACATCCGAAGTTCTTCAAAGGTAAATGATTTTATTTGAATCCTTTTCTGGTTTTTGTGCAAATGTTGCCCGCTAAATGCTATGCTAAATGCTACACTAGCTATCAATACTCTTACACAAATGCTTGTTTTGCTATGGTTGAAAAGCATATTTTGAAAATCTGAGTTGACAGTGTTGTTAAGAAAAGGCTAAGCTTGAGAGCAAGCACATTCATTTCATTTCATTTGCGATTTTCATAAATAGTTAACGTTACGTTATGCTAATGAGCTTGAGGCTATAACTGGATACAGGTTTTTTTCATAGCCAAACGTGAACAAAACGGAGCGATTTGTCCTACACAAATAATATATTTTTGAAAAACTGAACACTTGCTATCTAACTGAGAGTCTCCTCATTGAAAACATCTGAAGTTCTTCAAAGGTAAATGATTTTATTTGAATGATTTTCTTGTTTTTGTGAAAATGTTGCTGGCTGAATTCTAGGCTTATAGCTATGCTAGCTATCAATACTCTTACACAAATGCTTGTTTAGCTATGGTTGAAAAGCATATTTTGAAAATCTGAGATGACAGTGTTGTTAACAAAAGTCTAAGCTTGAGAGCAAATATATTTATTTCATTTCATTTGCGATTTTCATGAATAGTTAACGTTGCGTTATGCTAATGAGCTTGAGGCTATAAATAGGATCCCGGATCTGGGATTGCTCGACGCAAGAAGTTAATCTAAATTAAATAGTAGCTCTATCTCATGTCTGTTTCACTAAACATCAACACTGACCAGTGATGTATTGGATGATTTTGACAGACTTTAAAAGTGTATCAGTCACACTCACACACTGCATTAGAATTGATGCCTTTTACAGCACAGTAGAAGCTGTCTTCAGTTTTAAAGCGGACTTTGTATGAGGGAGAGGAGTCCTGTTGTACAATTTTACTGTTCCTGTACCAGATGTAGGTGGGGTTGGGGTTGTCAGTCAGAGTACAGGTGGTGCTACAGGTCAGTGTCGTTGACCACCATGTAGTGGTCACCTTCACCTGCACGCCTGGAGTAGAAAACAACATTAAAACCATCAATGACCTGTTGTCTAGTTCAAATGAGACAGGAGTGGACGTTCTCAAATCATCAATTCAGACATTCCTATTATACCATACATTCATATGAATTATATTATTTCTGTACAAATCAAGACAATTTCCCAGAACCAATTAAACAGTTTAGGATTATATACAATGTCACTGTACCTGTAACAGACAAAGTGACTCCAGGGCTCCCAAAATATTTCCCTCCGGTCTGATTTGTTATAAATCTGAACTTGTACGTTGCTGAGTCACTCTCTCTCAGGTTTGTGATTGTCAGGGTGTGTCCATTCGTCTTATCACTACGGTACGTCACACGACCTTTGTAGTCTGGGTCATCTAACAGACTCTCATAATTCTCCACATCATAAATTTCAGTGAACCACAAGGTTGTTGTGACGATATAACCTCTGGGATATGTGTAAGTGCAGGACATCTCCACTGTTGACCCCTTCAAGGCACAGATACTCTTCTTGGTGTAGGTAACACTCCAGACATTCTGCCCCAGTACCACTGAAACACAGTTAGACATCACAAGGACGTTACATTAAGTTCAAGGTCTTGTGGCTCACACTAACACTTTGTTCCATAGTTGCTGAGTTGAGATATTGATACTCTTTGGTTTAGTGTGAGAAAGACAACTGTAGTTTGACAAACCGGGCAAGGAAAAGATAAGAATGAGACCATACCTGCCACAGACCAGAGAAAGACCACCAACACACTTCCTGCTGTTCTCAAGGCCATTGTTGCATCTCCCACCCTGCAGTCTGAGAAACATAAACAACAACTCTCTCTATAGCTGGTGAATAACTCCACCTGATACATTGAAGTAGAAACTGTAAATGGGGTACAGGGCCTCATTACTGAAAATGAACCTGGCTCATATTGTGTTGTGTTGTATTGTGCTATATGGTTGGCTATGTGAATACTGTCTGTCTGTAAGTCTATTGCACTATGTATGTAATGTGTGTGACGTGTTGCATGTCTGTCGACCTCTGTCTATTTAAGATGTCTGTATAACTGCAAACACATGTCTTTCCCTTCATCGTTCTGAAGTTGTTTTATTCTCAGATCCCCAAATACAGGAGGATAAATGTTCAATCCTCTACGGTCCATCAAGTTGTACAGCAGCCTAAAGACTGACCACCACGTTCAATATAGCTTCTACCCTAAAGCTGTGAGTCTAAACAGCAAGTGACTCACACACACAGTGCTTTTAAAGGCTGGTCATGGCTCACATCAACAACGTTATCCCAGAAACCCTAGACCAACTCCAATTTGCATACTGCCCCAACAGATCCACAGATGATGCAATCTCTGTTGAACTCCACACTGCCCTTTCAGACCTGGACAAAAGGAACACCTATGTGAGAATGCTATTCATTGACTACAGCTCAGTGTTCAACACCATAGTGCCCTCAAAGCTCATCACTAAGCTAATTAGCCTCTAAAAGAGCGTGTTAATTTTTTCAGCTTTTTGTTAAAAATTGCGCAAAATGTCAACGTCCTGCTACTCATGCCAGGAATATAGTATATGCATATGATTAGTATGTGTGGATAGAAAACACTCTGACGTTTATAAAACTGGTTAAATCATGTCTGTGACTATAACAGAACGTGTGTAGCAGGCAAAACCCCAAGGAAAACTGTTCACAAAAAACAAAAACAAATATCCCTCCGCCAGTTCTCTGTATTGACTTCCGGCGCCGACATTGATGGCCGCCTCGCTTTGCATTCCTAGGAAACTATGCAGTTTTTTGTTTTTTTACGTGTTATTTCTTACATTAGTACCTCAGGTCATCTTAGGTTTCATTACATACAGCCGAGAAGAACTACTGTATATAAGATCAGCGTCAACTCACCATCAGTACGACCAAGAATATGTTTTTCGCGACGCGGATCCTGTGTTCTGCCTTACAAACAGGACAACGGAATGGATCGACTCCGAATAAGAGGGAAACGTAGCGGTCTTCTGGTTAGACTACGGAGACGGGCACATCGGGCCCCACTTCCTAGCATTCTTCTTGCCAATGTCCAGTCTCTTGACAACAAGGTTGATGAAATCCGAGCAAGGGTAGCATTCCAGAGGGACATCAGAGACTGTAACGTTCTGTGCTTCACGGAAACATGGCTCACTGGAGAGACACTATCCGATGCGGTGCAGCCAACGGGTTTCTCCACGCATCGCGCCGACAGAAACAAACACCTTTCTGGTAAGAAGAGGGGTGGGGTGTATGCCTTATGGCTAACGAGGCATGGTGCGATGAAAGAAACATACAGGAACTCAAATCCTTCTGTTCACCTGATTTAGAATTCCTCACAGTCAAATATAGACCGCATTACCTACCAAGAGAATTCTCTTCGATTATAATCACAGCCGTATATATCCCCCCCCAAGCAGACACATAGATGGCTCTGAACGAACTTTATTTAACTCTTTGCAAACTGGAAACCATTTATCCGGAGGCTGCATTCATCGTTGTTGGGGATTTTAACAAGGCTAATCTGAAAACAAACAAAAAAAATTCCCTAAATTTTATCAGCATATTGATTGCTAACCAGGGGCGGAAAAACCTTGGATCACTGTTACTCTAACTTCCGCGACGCATATAAGGCCCTGCCCCGCCCCCCTTTCGGAAAAGCTGACCACAACTCCATTTTGCTGATACCTGCCTACAGACAAAAGCTAAAAAAAGAAGCTCCCACGCTGAGGTCTGTCCAACGCTGGTCCGACCAAGCTAACTCCACACTCCAAGACTGCTTCCATCACGTGGACTGGGACATGTTTCGTATTGCGTCAAATAACAACATTGACGAATACGCTGATTCGGTGTGCGAGTTCATTAGAACGTGCGTTGAAGATGTCGTTCCCATAGCAACGATTAAAACATTCCCTAACCAGAATCCTTGGATTGATGGCAGCATTCGTGTGAAACTGAAAGCGCGAACCACTGCTTTCAATCAGGGCAAGGTGTCTGGTAACATGACTGAATACAAACAATGCAGCTATTCACTCCGTAAGGCTATCAAACAAGCTAAGCGTCAGTACAGAGACAAAGTAGAATCCCAATTCAACGGCTCAGACACAAG
The DNA here is from genome assembly GCF_036934945.1 of Oncorhynchus masou masou. NCBI lineage: Eukaryota > Metazoa > Chordata > Actinopteri > Salmoniformes > Salmonidae > Oncorhynchus > Oncorhynchus masou. The sequence goes on along the minus strand of NC_088216.1, from coordinate 7,693,256 downwards.
AGGCATGTGGCAGGGTCTACAGTCAATCACGGACTACAGGAAGAAATCCAGCCCAGTCACGGACCAGTGCCACTGACACTGCCTGCAACGGAAAAATGCAGTCTCTCCTTCACTGCAGCCGAGGTGAGTAAAACATTTAAACGTGTTAACCCTCGCAAGGCTGCAGGCCCAGACGGCATCCCCAGCCGCGCCCTCAGAGCATGCGCAGACCAGCTGGCTGGTGTGTTTACGGACATATTCAATCAATCCCTATACCAGTCTGCTGTTCCCACATGCTTCAAGAGGGCCACCATCGTTCCTGTTCCCAAGAAAGCTAAGGTAACTGAGCTAAACGACTACCGCCCGAAGCACTCACTTCCGTCATCATGAGGTGCTTTGAGAGACTAGTCAAGGACCATATCACCTCCACCCTACCTGACTCCCTAGACCCACTCCAATTTGCCTACCGCTCAAATAGGTCCACAGACGATGCAATCTCAACCACACTGCACACTGCCCTAACCCATCTGGACAAGAGGAATACCTATGTGAGAATGCTGTTCATCGACTACAGCTCGGCATTCAACACCATAGTACCCTCCAAGCTCGTCATCAAGCTCGAGACCCTAGGTCTCGACCCCGCCCTGTGCAACTGGGTACTGGACTTCCTGACGGGCCGCCCCCAGGTGGTGAGGGTAGGTAACAACATCTCCTCCCCGCTGATCCTCAACACTGGGGCCCCACAAGGGTGCGTTCTGAGCCCTCTCCTGTACTCCCTGTTCACCCTAAACTGCGTGGCCACGCACGCCTCCAACTCAATCATCAAGTTTGCGGACGACACAACAGTGGTAGGCTTGATTACCAACAACGACGAGACGGCCTACAGGGAGGAGGTGAGGGCCCTCGGAGTGTGGTGTCAGGAAAATAACCTCACACTCAACGTCAACAAAACTAAGGAGATGATTGTGGACTTCAGGAAACAGCAGAGGGAACACCCCCCTATCCACATCGATGGAACAGTAGTGGAGAGAGTAGCAAGTTTTAAGTTCCTCGGCATACACATCACAGACAAACTGAATTGGTCCACTCACACAGACAGCATCGTGAAGAAGGCGCAGCAGCGCCTCTTCAACCTCAGGAGGCTGAAGAAATTCGGCTTGTCACCAAAAGCACTCACAAACTTCTACAGAGGCACAATCGAGAGCATCCTGGCGGGCTGTATCACCGCCTGGTACGGCAACTGCTCCGCCCTCAACCGTAAGGCTCTCCAGAGGGTAGTGAGGTCTGCACAACGCATCATCGGGGGCAAACTACCTGCCCTCCAGGACACCTACACCACCCGATGTTACAGGAAGGCCATAAAGATCATCAAGGACATCTACCACCCGAGCCACTGCCTGTTCACCCCGCTATCATCCAGAAGGCGAGGTCAGTACAGGTGCATCAAAGCTGGGACCGAGAGACTGAAACACAGCTTCTATCTCAAGGCCATCAGACGGTTAAACAGCCATCACTAACATTGAGTGGCTGCTGCCAACACACTGACTCAACTCTATAGCAACTTTAATAATTAAAAATTGGATGTAATAAATGTATTATTGCTCACTTTAAACAATGGCACTTTATATAATGTTTACCTACCCTACATTACTCATCTCATATGTATATACTGTACTCTATACCATCTACTGCATCTTGCCTATGCCGTTCGGCCATCGCTCATCCATATATTTATATGTACATATTCTTATTCATTCATTTACACTTGTGTGTATAAGGTTAGTTGTTGTGAATTTGTTATATTACTCGTTGGTTATTACTGCATGGTCGGAACAAGAAGCACAAGCATGTCGCTACACTCACATTAACATCTGCTAACCATGTGTATGTGACCAATAAAATGTGATTTGATCACACACACATTTATACTTGACACTGTTATACTTTGACAGGGAACAATGACCCTATTGAATGGAGATCTGAGTATTACTGGTATACTCTACTCTACTGATGATACAACTTTTGCCGAAGTCGGTCCCTCTCCTTGTTCGGGCGGCGTTTGTTTCAAACCCAGGTTTGTTTGTTGTGCTTAATCTGGTTGATGTTACTGTGGTTGTGCTTTGTGCTGCCTCGCCTGTGCCCTTGGGCCAGGGTGTATATTAAAGTTCTCCTGTTATCACCCATCTCTGCTCTCCTGCGCCTGACTTCCCGGCAACCAGTCACTCACCCCATTAAAACTGATCATGTTTTAAACATGCAATTGAATAAACTGACCTAAACTACACACATGAAACCACAGTCAAGGGTCAGTTTTCACAAAGTGTATCAGAGTAGGAGAGCTGATCTGGGATCAGTTTAGCCTTTTAGATCATAATTATATGGACCATCTGAGACACTTTATGAATACAGGCCCTGATGTAACAACCAAAACACAGTTCAAAATAAACCAACAAGTACAAAGATACAGTAAGCCATGTGATGTTTGGCTAAAAACAACAAAGCTTAAACTATATTTCAAGATATTGTCAAGTGTACTCACAGAGTGAAGTGAAGGGGAGAGGTCTTGAACAGTCAGTCAACTTACTGTCACTGAATGGAAACAAGAAGTAGTCTACTGTAAGTGTTAGTAGAAGCAGGCAAAGCCTATGTGTGAATTCTGTGGTTGACACATTTTAAAAGTAGCCTAGTCAGGTCATTAACATGCAGGAAAAGCGTGTCACATAAGGGATGTTACTGTATCTAAATAGAAAATGTGCTAAAGTCAGCATACTGTTGTTGCATTTCTTCATTTGAGGAGTGGGCCTACATGTTTTACAAGAGACAAAATGTGACCCATTCCCATCACCTCTTATCAGCTGGTACTGAAGGTTCCAGAACAGATGGTTCCAGTGTTCTAGACTAGAGCTCTCCCTACTGACATCTCAACATTATTGCAGCCTCCAGGCTTCATATGTCCCTACTCGTCCGATGAAAATAAACAAAATAGAAGGTAAAATACCATTTGAAAATGTCAAATATTTATATAGAATAAACCAGGCATGCACGTAACAATACTGTGTTATTTGAATTGAGCAAATTAGTGATCTCGGCTAGCTTGTTAGCTACATGAAGCTGCTGTTATTCAGTGATAAACAAGCATTTTTGTGCATCACACAGCTACTCTGAATGTACTGGATTGTGAACAATATGATGTGCTGCTACTGAATTACAGCACGACCCCATAGTTAACTAGTGAGCTAGTCAGTTTGCTCTCATTTAGCTGTCAACATTAGCTAGCTAGAAACAACAGACAACAGTGAGCTGTCATTATGACAAGGCCAAGGCAAGCTGCTCTGTATATCCACTGTGTTCTTGTGTGAAAGAGATGTCTTCAGCTCACTGATCTTCAGAACAACGGACTCAAAGTGAACCCTGACATGAATATAACTAAGTCTGTCTGGGATTAGTGTGTCCTACTGTATCTGAGTGATGCGTGTTTTTTGAAAATGACAATGAATAATCTTTCATGTAATTGTTTATTGCTGCTTCATTATTATTATTTAATTATGTGATTTATTTAGTTTTTTTAATCAATTTTTTAAATTAAAAAATCTAATCTTCCATGAAACAACTGCATTGTTGCTTAAGGGCTTGTCAGTAACCATTTCACAGGATGGTCCACCTGTTGTATTAAGGCGCATGTGACTAATACAGTTTGATTTGTTTTGTGTGTCTCGCTGCTGGACATTGCTCCCTCTGACACTGGGTTTCTGAACCTCTAAAAGTCTGAGCCGTTTGGGGGGTGCTACTAGCTGACATATGGAATTGTTTTAAGGTGGTCATACCATGGATCTCTTAGCTATTTGATTTTGGTTTTGGTACATTGGTTTATATACCTCACATTTCATCATAAATGTCCCTCCTCCTCTCAGATACAATGGAAATATAGTTCACAAGCCTTCTCACATTGTCTGCCACCTGTTAAACAATCTACTACAAGCCCAAGGTCTCTCCCCTCCCTAGGTGGGGACAGAATGTCCAGTAAGGAACACAGTATTCCAGCCGGTCTGACGATAGCTCCATTCATTTCTAACAAGGAACAGAAAGTCCTTGTTCCAATTCTTGACTAAAACTACACACATTATATTCAGTGTTATGATTATAATAAGATTCATACATTCATACAGTGACAGGGTAGTATTCTGTTTAGTTATAGTTCTATGTTAAATATAGACATCATTTAGTCATTATTCATATAAATCCCATAACAGTCTCACAGTGACATCACAAGGGGTCACATGTCCCGTCACATGACCATATATACATACACAGTAAAACACATGATAACAACAGATGTCAGCCCCCTTAGTGTCTACAACATGGTCATCATAGAGGAGGTTCACTGGGCAGAGATCCCTTCAAGTTCTAATGATGATGTCATTTCCATGTTTCACAGCTCAGGCCGAGGGAGAGGGGGAAGGAAATCAGAGGTGCACTCCTCTTCACTTTGATTGACACTTCACACACTCATTATATATGTCCAGTGTTCTGTCTGGGATCTGTGGTCTGTGCCGGAGGACTACAAATGGGGTGACACCCCCAGCCTCCTGTTCCCTTTTAAAGTAAGGACAGAGTCCTTCATCCTCTTCCTTCATCTTCATCACTCTCCTCCCTCTCTCATATCCAGTCGCTGCGTGGTGGTCAGGGTTGTCATGCTGGACAGGGTTGCCATGGTTTCCTGTCTCTTCCTCTCTGGTCAGGCTTGTGTTTGAAGCAACACTTGTCACCATAGAAACAGCCGGTGGTCCTCCAGAAGAAACACTCGTCACCATTGATGGGAGCCGTCCTCCTGGTCCTGGGAGAGAGAGAGACAAACAGTATGAAAACACAAACACCTGCACCTGCTTCCTCCTGCTTCCACCTGCTTCCTCCTTCCATCACTTTGTACATTTCAAAAGTTTATATGAGTTGATTGGTAACACTTTAGAATAACTCATAATGATGTGTTGAATGACAGACGGATGGATGTCTTTACCCTGTGGAGGCGTACTGGGAGGCTGAGGAGGTGTTGAGGCCTGTAGGGTTGGTCCTCTGAGGAGAAGGTGGGGTTCTCTGGATCTAGTGGTCTGGGTACCTGATCACCAGCCTGGTGCTCTCCAGCTCCACCCCCTGGACAGGAGGACAAACCGCAGGTGCAGTCCAAATACATACAATGGAACAAATAGCATAGTCCCAAAAGTACAATTGAATTAATAGCATCGTCCCAGAGTACGATGAAACCAATAACATTATATTGGGTTTTATTACTGGCTTGTTTTTCAATTCCCGACAGAAAGGAGTTGAAACGTTGTACTTTTCTCTCTGTGTTGGACAATGATGATACTATTTATGTGCAAGACTCAAGCTCTCCACTGAAGGCTCTTGACTCTGTGTATGACGCAGAGACGTCTAACTCACCATTGTGATCTCTACAGTGCTGTCAGGTGGACATCAGTAGCAACACCCAGGCTCTAACACTGGTACATTCTTATTCAGAAGAACATCTAAGGAAAACTGATATATTATATCCTCTCTTCTAGCATGAAATGAGAACACATACAAACTCAGATCTCAATCTTGTTCTATGATAACAGTACCGAGAATTGGAAAAAAGTCCTTTCATTATTCAGCCCCTTGATCTTGGAATATGTCCTCCATTGGATGAGTTCAAAGAACATGTAGATGAACAGGTTATGGAGACATGTAGCTGTTTCTAGTTGTCAGCACGTCACTCGTTTGCATTGCCTTTTTTAACCCCCGTTCCCACAGGAGACCTTATGCCTCTTGAAAGGCCACCATTGTAAATAAGAATTTGTTCTTAATTGACTTGCCTGGATAAAATAAACATTAAATAAAGATTATCCCAAAAGAACAATGGAACCAATCGCATAGCCCTAAGCGTACAATGGAACAAATAGTATAGTCCCAAAAGTACAATGGAACCAATGGCATAGTCCCCAAAGTACAATGGAACCGATGGCATGGTCCCAAAAGTACACACTCCTTAAGTTCAAGCTAAAAAATTGAAAGCACATTTCACATAGTTAAATGCATATGACAGCATTAGTTTCATCCCACCTCTCACCTTTAGCCTCTCCAAGGTGCAAGTGGACATGTTGGGATTCTTGAAGTTGACAGAGGCATATAATCTCTCTTGTCGAACTCTGACACCCTCTCTCTCCACACCTACAGTACATAACCTAGATTTAGAATGTAGAACTCTGACACTCTCTCTCTCCACACCTACAGTACATAACCTAGATTTAGAATGTAGAACTCTGATACTCTCTCTCTCTCCACACCTACAGTACATAACCTAGATTTAGAATGTAGAACTCTGATACTCTCTCTCTCTCCACACCTACAGTACCTAACCTAGATTTAGAATGTAGAACTCTCAATACTCTATCTCCACACCTACAGTACATAACCTAGATTTAGAATGTAGAACTCTCGATACTCTATCTCCGAACATTTACAGTAGAGAACATAGAGAGTATCAGAGTTCTACATTGGTTTTTTATTGAAGTCATTGTACCCAGTGGAGGACGAAAACTAGCTGTCCTCCGGTTACACCATGGTGCTAACCTACAAAGTGCTGTTGAGGCTACAATAGACATTCATTGGAAAACAGCTGTTTAAGTGAAAATAAATACTGGCCGTGCTCATACAGCTGAATACCCTTCACCGGAGGAGCACACAAAGGGATAAACAAGAGTCATTTCAGTAAATATAAATGATATTTCTGAGGTTAATAAGACAACTAAGCAGCACTGCCTCTGTGTTTGAGTAATCAACTCGACACTAAGATTATATTATTTGAATCAGCTGTGTAGTGCTTGGGCAAAAACCAAAACGTTCACACCTTGGGGTCCCCAGGACTGAGTTGAGGAGACGCTGGCCGAGCCGCTCATGGTTAAATGATTCAATGTCGCCATCATGTGTCTAATAGGCAGAAATACAAGAAACAAGAGCTGAGTGGAAATAGTTATGAATAAATGTATAATTAGTTGATCAAATAATCTGTGTATTTATTGTCTTAAATGTTGATCTTATTTACAACATGATGCTTATACTGTATTGACACTAAACCACGCTGTAAAAACTGCAAAGGTAAACATGTATTTAACGTATATAAAATACATAATAATGATAGTTAATAATGAAAAATGTGATGACAAAACACGTGATATCATGAAACTGAACAATATATTATTATGTAATATAAAATTATAATTAATATAAAATGTAAAAAACTGCAAATGTTTAAATGTATGTAATGTGCTGATTACATGTTTCTAAACAAAAAAATATAAAATATAAAATAAGTAATAATGTCTAACAGCAATACAAAGTAAATCATCCTTAAACACATCAGGAGAAACTTAGTCGGGGCTCCTGAGTGGTGCAGTGGTCTAAGGCACTGCATCACAGTTACTAGCTGTGCCACTAGAGATCCTGGTTTGAGTCGGCCGCGACCGGGAGACCCATCAGGCGGTGGATAACTGGCCCAGCTTCTTCCGGGTTAGGGGAGGGTTTGGTAGGCAGGGACGTCCTTGTTCCATTGCGCTCTAGCGACTCCTGTGGCGTGTCGGGTGTGACACAGTCGCCAGGTGCAAGGTGTTTCCTCTGACACATCAGTGTGGCTGGCTTGAGTGTTCTGTGGGAAGTGTGGCTTGGTTGGGTTATGTTACGGAGGACGCATGGCTCTTGACCTTCGACTCTCCCAAGTCCATACGGGAGTTGGACTGGACATGATAACAGGCTACACTAGACTATATATGGATAACATGCTACATTCAACTATATATGGATAACAGGCTACATTAGACTATATATGGATAACATGCTACATTAGACTATATATGGATAACAGGCTACATTAGACTATATATGGAAAACAGGCTACATTAGACTATATATGGATAACATGCTACATTAGACTATATATGGATAACAGGCTACATTAGAATATATATGGATAACAGGCTACTTTAGACTATATATGGATAACAGGCTACATTAGACCATATATGCATAACAGGTTACATTATACAATATTTTGACAACAGGCTACAATAAACTATGTATGGATAACATGCTACATTAGACTATATATGGATAACAGGCTACTTTAGACTATATATGGATAACAGGCTACATTAGACCATATATGCATAACAGGTTACATTATACGATGTTTTGACAACAGGCTACAATAAACTATGTATGGATAACATGCTACATTAGACTATGTATGGATAACATGCTACATTAGACTATGTATGGATAACAGGCTACATTAGACTATATATGGATAACATGCTATATTAGACTATATATGGATAACAGGCTACTTTAGACTATATATGGATAACATGCTATATTAGACTATATATGGATAACAGGCTACTTTAGACTATATATGGATAACATGCTACATTAGACTATATATGTATAACAGGCTACATTAGACTATATATGGATAACAGGCTACATTAGACTACATATGGATAACAGACTACTTTAGACTATATATGGATAACAGACTACATTAGACTATATATGGATAACATGCTACATTAGACTATATATATGGATAACATGCTACTTTAGACTATATATGGATAACAGGCTACATTAGACTATATATGGATAACATGCTACATTAGACTATATATGGATAACAGGCTACTTTAGACTATATATGGATAACAGACTACTTTAGACTATATATGGATAACAGTCTACTTTAGACTATATATGGATAACAGGCTACTTTAGACTATATATGGATAACAGGCTACATTAGACTACATATGGATAACATGCTACATTAGACTATATATGGATAACATGCTACATTAGACTACATATGGATAACATGCTACATTAGACTACATATGGATAACATGCTACATTAGACTATATATGGATAACATGCTACATTAGACTACATATGGATAACATGCTACATTAGACTACATATGGATAACAGACTACTTTAGACTATATATGGATAACAGACTACATTAGACTATATATGGATAACATGCTACATTAGACTATATATATGGATAACATGCTACTTTAGACTATATATGGATAACAGGCTACATTAGACTATATATGGATAACATGCTACATTAGACTATATATGGATAACAGGCTACTTTAGACTATATATGGATAACAGACTACTTTAGACTATATATGGATAACATGCTACATTCGACTACATATGGATAACATGCTACATTAGACTATATATGGATAACAGGATACTTTAGACTATATATGGATAACAGGATACTTTAGACCATATATGCATAACAGGTTACATTATACGATATTTTGACAACAGGCTACAATAAACTATGTATGGATAACATGCTACATTAGACTATATATGGATAACAGGCTACTTTAGACTATATATGGATAACAGGCTACATTAGATCATATATGCATAACAGGTTACATTATACGATGTTTTGACAACAGGCTACAATAAACTATGTATGGATAACATGCTACATTAGACTATGTATGGCTAACAGGATATTTTAATGTGCGGAAACATACAGTATATGTAAACATACAGTATACTTAACAGTGATGTAATGTATTCTCTAACTACTAGTTGGACAAAATGGTGGACTGTCATTCTCTAACTACCAGTTGGACAAAATGGTGGACCGTCATTCTCTTACTACCAGTTGGACAAAATGGTGGACTGTCATTCTCTAACTACCAGTTGGACAAAATGGTGGACTGTCATTCTCTAACTACCAGTTGGACAAAATGGTGGACCGTCATTCTCTTACTACCAGTTGGACAAAATGGTGGACTGTCATTCTTATATCAGGCAATAATCTCACTGCCTGGTCTGAACTTGTTAACTGTCAGATATATTATTGTCAATCATCAACATTCCAGAATGTTCTATCTCTCAGTGTTCTGGATTGGAATGCCATCACTGACTGAATTACCCTCCACACTCCAAACATAGATGTTATGTCATGTTGTGTGTTTTAAAAATGACAATGAATAATATTTAATGTAACTGGTTGTGTGTCTAGGTGCTGGACATTGCTCCTTCTGAAAGTGTCTGTGTAGTTTTTGTACCGACATGATAATAATGATGAAGATGAATGAACCACTATTGCTATACAAACTAATGTAAATGTCTTATTTGTAGTTACTGTATGTAGTGTAAAGTACAAGAGGTGTGATTTTGAAAGCGTTTCACTTTCTCTCCACTGAAGATTCTGTTATAACAAGGTAAAAACAATGACAATGAAGTTTATTCTTAAAAGTCTATTTAAAAAAATGTAACAACACAGTTTACAAAAAAGAACATTTGATAAAAGCATTAAGAAACATTGCATCAAGCAGAACTCTTTCCTGGACGTTGAGGCAAAAGTCTCACAAGTTTGATGATTGTTTCAGAAACATAACATAAAAAAGATAGAATTATATACAATGCATTGGGAAAGTATTCAGACCCCTTGACTTTTTTCAAATGTTGATATGTTACAGCCTTATTCCAAAATAGATTAAATAAAAATATACCACACTGTCCCCATAATGGCAAAACAAAAACAGGTTTTTAGAAAGGTTTTCAAATGTATTAAAACTAAAAAACAGAAATACATTATTTAGATAAGTGTTCAGACCTTTTGATTTGAGACTCGAAATTGAACTCAGCTGCATCCTGTTTCTATTAATCATCCTTGAGATGTTTCTACAAGTTGATTGGAGTCCAACTGTAGTAAATTAAATTAATTGGATATGATTTGGAAAGGCACACACCTGTCTACAAGGTCCCACAGTTTGCAGTGCATGTCAGAGCAAAAATAATGAGGTCGAAGGATTTGTCTCTAGAACTCCAAGACAGGATTGTGCTGAGGCACAGATCTGGGGAAGGGTACCAAAACATTTCTGTATTTTTTAATGTCCAAGAAAACAGTGGCCTCCATCATTCTTAAATAGAAGACGTTTGGAACCACCAAGACTCTTCCTAGAGCTGGCCGCCTGGCCAATCTGATCAATCGGGGGAGAAGGGCCTTGGTCAGCGAGGTGACCAAGAACCCAATGTTCACTCTGACAGAACTCCAGAGTTCCTCTGTGGAGATGAGAGAGACTTCAAGAAGGACAGCCATCTCTGCAGCACTCCACCAATCAGGCCTTTATGGTAGAGTGGCCAGACAGAAGCAGAAGCCAATGGCACATGAAAACCTGCTTGGAGGTTGCCAAAAGGCAACTAAAGACTCTCAGACCATGAGAAACAAGATTATCTGGTCTGATGAAACCTGAATGCCAAGCATCGCGCCTGGAGGAAACCTGGCACCATCCCTACGTTAAAGCATGGTGTTGGCAGCATCGTGCTGTGGGGATATTTTTCAGCGGCAGGGACTTGGAGACTAGTCAGGATCGAGGGAAAGATGAATGGAGAAAAGTACAGAGAGATCCTTGACGAAAACCAGCTCCAGAGGGCTCAGGGCCTCAGACTGGGGTGAAGGTTCAACCTTCCAATAGGACAAGGACCCTAAGCACACAGCCAAGACAAAGCAGGAGTTGCTTCGGGAGAAATCTCAATGTCCTTGAGTGGCCCAGCCAGAGCCCGGACTTGAACCTGATCGAACATCCCTGGAGAGACCTGGAAATATCTGTTCAGCGACGCTCCCCATCCAACACGACCAAGCTTGAGAGGATCTGGCGATAAGAATGGGAGAAATTCCCCAAATACAGGTGTGCCACGCTTGTAGCGTCATACCCAAGAAGACTCGAGGCTGTAATCGCTGCCAAAGGTGCTTTGACAAAGTACTGATTAAAGGGTCTGAAAACTTATGTAAATGTGATATTGCAGTTTTTTTGTATTTATTCATTTGCAAAATTGTCTAAAAACATTTTTTGCTTTAGCATTATGAGTTTAGTGTGTTGATTGATGAGGAGAGAACTATTTCATCAATTTGAGCAAAAGTTAGAAACATCACAACATGTGGAAAAAGTCAAGGGGTCTGAATACTTTCCGAATGCACTGTAAGATATAAATGGAACTCAAGGTTGCCTACGTCAGAAATACAATCTTTTTCAACGTAAAATATATATAAAAAATGTTAAGGTCCCTTATTAAGGTCCACATTCATCATTGTTTCAGAGTCATAACTGACCCTAGATCAGAACTCCTACTCTACATTTGAATAGAGTCGTCCTGTGGCTCAGTTGGTACAGCATGGTGCATGGGTTCAATTCCTGCTGGGACTTCCCATACGAAAAGTGTTTTCAAACATGACTAATGACTTGGATAAAAGTGTCTACTCGATGGCATATATTATTAAATACTATTATAAACTGGGTAGTTTTGGCCCTGGATGCTGATTGGCTGAAACAGCATTTCAGAAGTCTATACTGTATATCAGACAATATACCACGGGTATGACGTAAAAATACTTGTTTACTGTTCTATTTATGTTGTCAACCAGTTTAAAATAAGCCGTGGAACAGTATGTTGGTCATATACCACAAACCCCTGAAGTACCTTGTTGTCATTATAAACTGAAGCAATAAGGCCTGAGGAGGTGTGGTATATGGCCAATATACTACCGCTAAGGGCTGTTCTTATGCACAATGCAACGCGGAGTGCTTGGATGCACCACAAACCCCGAGGTGCCTTATTTTAAACTGGTTACCAATGTACTTAGACCAGTAAATACAAATGTTAATACCCATGGTATACGGTCTGGTATACCACGCCTGTCAGCTAATCAGCATTCAGGGCTCAAACCACCCAGTTTATAATGGTCAATATTCCACACCTCCACAGGCATTATATCACTTAGTTTAGATATACAGGTCCAGATATACAAGGTTTTTGTCAAACTTGTTGTGTTCAGGTCTTCTTCTTTCTGGGTTTGTTGTGTTCAGGTCTTCTTGGTTCTGGGTTTGTTGTGTTCAGGTCTTCTTGGTTCTGGGTTTGTTGTTTTCAGGTCTTCTTGGTTCTGGGTTTGTTGTGTTCAGGTCTTCTTGGTTCTGGGTTTGTTGTGTTCAGGTCTTCTTGGTTCTGGGTTTGTTGTGTTCAGGTCTTCTTGGTTCTGGGTTTGTTGTGTTCAGGTCTTCTTGGTTCTGGGTTTGTTGTGTTCAGGTCTTCTTGGTTCTGGGTTTGTTGTGTTCAGGTCTTCTCGGTTCTGGGTTTGTTGTGTTCAGGTCTTCTTGGTTCTGGGTTTGTTGTGTTCAGGTCTTCTTGGTTCAGGGTTTGTTGACTGTACTGTAGAGAACAGAGGAGTCCTCCTCAGCTGCTTGTGTTGCTGAGGGTCTGAAGCAGAGAAACAAAAATGAAACAAAGACAGCGTCCCAAATGGTGGCACCCTATAGGGCTCTGTCTAAAGTAGTGCACTAAATAGGGAATAGGGTGCCATTTGGAACAGAAGAACAGTTCCTCAAAACCATCATCACATCACATCCCTCATTATAGACATGTCATAGTAACTGTCCTGAGATGTCCATTGTTGGGTTCATAGTTTGGCTTCATAGTGTTCACTAAGGGTCAACTGTTTTGCTCATTGATGACATCTCCTACAATAAACTGCAGCATATGAATGACCTTAATTCAGAATATGCTCACCAGGTGGCAGCACTGGGGAGGTTGAATTTCAGAGCAGCGTACTGGACATCCTCATCCTCTTTCTGGGGTTGAGGCACCTGGACGGTGGAGTACAGAGGCATTTCCTGGTTTTTGGAGCCAGAGAAGTGGACACTGGCGTAGTGAACATCATCCTGGTTGTCTGTGTCAGCTGTCTGTGCTGCAGTAGAGGTCATGGCCATGTCTGAGATGTTGTCATACACTGGACTAGAGTCTCCCTGATGGAGAGAGAGGACAGACAACATGAGGAGTGGAAATGTTCCACAAAGAATACAGTCATCACAGTCTCCTTCTGATTCCAACAGACTCACCTGTCCATCATCTGCTGTGTCTCTTGTGTTGGTGGGTTTGGAGGCCTTCTTCCTGTTTTGCACATTAATAATGAATAAATAAATTAATAAATTAATGAAGTTAACAACAAATCAGAGGGCTACATTTAAATAATGAACAAAATAAAAAGATACATTTAAACAAATCTGAGTGTTAAGGTGAAAGAATAATACAAATATCAGTTTTCCTTCTTCACTCACCTGAACAACATGAGTCCAGAGAGACAGAGGATGAGAACCAGAACAACCACTATGATTCCTACAGCTGCAGTCACAACTGAGGTTTGTTTCCCTATAATACAATATGGATGATATGAGAACATGGCATTATATAATAAACTAAAAATAAACTATAATACAGGACAGTAATGCAATACTTGTTAAGGGATCTTATAACCCAATGTATAGTTATAAACTAAGGTGTAATAAGCCAAAACATAATGATTAAAATTAGCTTGAAACATGTAGTTTTGTATTGAAGATGTAACTTTACCTGCTACAATGATCATCAGAGCTGTAGAGTTCATAGATCCTCTTCCATTCTGGGCCTCACAGTAATATTCTCCTCTGTCCTCAGAGATGATGTTAGTGATGTTGTAACTCTGTCCTGATGCTTTTGGTGAGGTTACGTTCTTCTTGTACCAGGTGTATTTGTCCACAGGTGGGTTGGCATCACTGCTGCAGGTCAGAGTCACTGAACTGCCCTCCACTATTTCACCAGAGGGACTGACTGACACTGAGGTGTTCCTTGGTCCATCTGATGTATAATACAGTGGATTTAAAAATAATTTAAATTTGATCAGGTAAAAAATATTACACAAACTTTCCACAAATGTACTTTTCCACACACTGACTTTTAGCTCCATCCTCTTATTGAAGATTCTCTATTCAAGTATCATGTGGAGCCAATATCTGTCACTACAATGTTATTATACCAAACTAAAGGGTTAAACCCCATGTACTTACATGTGACAGTGAGAGTCTCTTCAGCAGAGGGGAGATCCTCATGTCCTTCTACAGAACAGGAGTATCTGCCTGTATCCTCACTGCTGACTGAGAACAGGATATAGACAGGAGAGGAGGTGTTGCTGTTTGGTAGAGACTGTCCATTCTTATACCAACTGTAGGCTGTGATGGGGTCCAGTGTACAGTTGGTTCTACATCTCAGTGTGACTCTCTCCCCCTCTGACACAGATGTAGGATCCATCTCCAACACAACATCTAGAGTAAAAGGAACCACATCATTATTCTCCTCCTTTGTGTCTGTATAGCTGCCCTTCATAAGGTCATTACAGTCATTCATTTAATGAATTTGAAGGATTTAGTCAGGATAGTCAACTCCGGAATATTTTCCACTGTTTCCCAGGAAGTCCTGGGTTAAATAGAACCAATTTAATCAGATTAAAACACAACATTCTGATTAGCTTACATACAAAAGCACAGCTAAAATCACAGCAAACACTGAAGCACACACATCATATGCATTAGCATACATACAATACCACACTCACATTACAGCTGTCTAGATATGTGTCATAGATGTGAGATGAGTGACAGATTACCTGTGACAGTCAGGGAGACAGGTGAGCCAGAAAACTTTCCTCCAGATGTTATGAATCTGAACCTGAACCCAGCAGAGTCACTCAATCTCAGGTCTGTGATTCTCAGGGTACAGTCACTCTCCTTATCCCCAAGGTACTCTATATGACCCTCATACCCTGGCACTGAGCTCAGATCTTCAGCCTCCATACCAGACCATTTAGTAAACCAGAAAGCTTGTTTGATCTCATGATAACTGGGATATGTGTAAGAGCAGGATATGTCCACTGTTGACCCTTTCAAGGCACAGATTCTCCTCTTGGTGTAAGTCACTCTGTTGCAGTCCTTACCCTGGACACCTGCAATATAATGGAATCTCATGAGTACATTATACAGTATTTTCAGATATTTTCATAAAAGCCCCATCAAATTACACTTTGAGACCAACAGGACGTAGTACAAACATTCTGTATACTTGCTGTATTAGATTCCATATTAGATTCACACTCACACACTGCAGGAGAGAGGAGATCCTCATGGCCTTTTACAGCACAGGAGTAACTGTCTTCATAGTTACTGGAGACTGAGTCTTTGTACTGGGGGGAGGTGCTCTCATCTAGATGTTGTCCGTTCTTGTACCAGATGTAGGTGGGGTTGTCAGTCAGAGTACAGGTGGTGCTACAGGTCAGTGTCTTCTGTCCCTCTGCAGCAGGAGTCACCTTCACCTGCAGACCTGAAACAAAATGTATAAAACCACATACACCTCTGTGTTAACAGGATGGTTAATATATTTATCCTGTAATTCATTATGATTTACAGTTGTATTATACAGTGTAGTATTACCTGTGACAGACAGAGTTGTTCCTGGGAAACTATGACCCCATTCAAAGTCTTCTGTTTTAAAAGTGAAGCGATACTCAGCTGAGTCGTCCTCTCTCAGATCTGAGATTCTCAGGGTGGAGGGACCTTCGTTTCTCCGTGTCTCTTTGTCAGGGTACTTCACACGACCTGCATACCCTGGGTCAGTGGTTAGGTCTTCAGGGGTCGACTTATCACTTCTAAACCAGAATGATGATGTGGTGGAATAATAACCAACATAAGTACAGGATATGTCCACTGTTGACCCCTTCAAGACACAGATTCTCCTCTTGGTGTAAGTCACTCTGTTGCAGCTCTGACCCTGAATACCTGAAACACAGTGACATAACAAGAGGTCAACTGGATTATATTCTCAGTTCTATCTAGAAATGCTAACAGTTCTCATATGACAAAGTGAAACCAACACACACACAGGTTGTACAGTATTGTTAGTTAAAGAAACACTCACACACTGCAGGAGAGTGGAGAGCCTCATGGCCTTTTACAGCACAGGAGTAGCTGTCTTTACTGTTACTGGAGACTGAGTCTTTGTACTGGGGGGAGGTGCTCTCATCTAGACGTTGTCCGTTCTTATACCAGATGTAGGTGGGGTTGGGGTTACTCAGAGTACAGGTGGTGATACAGGTAATTGTCACCTGATTTTGCCAGCTTGAATAAGTCACCTTCACCTGCAGAGCTGGAGTAGATCACAGCATTAAACCCTGCATCACCTGTTCTATAGTTTAATCACATGATGCAAGACATTCTCAAACTCATTTCATTCTCAAATCTGTTTCATATATACAAATCCAATTTCTAGACCTAAATGGACAGTAGATATTAATTCAACAGACTAGCAGTATAAAGCATGTTACTGTACCTGTTACAGACAGAGTGACTCCAGGACTTCCAGAATATTTCCCTCCGGTCTGATCTGTTATAAATCTGAACCTGTACGTAGCTGAGTCTCTCTCTCTCAGGTCTGTGAGTCTCAGGGTACAGTCTTTCTTCTTATCTCCTTGATACACCAGACGACCTGCATACTCTGGGTCCTGACCTAGATCTTCAGGTTCTACACCAGTCCCCCATTTAGTGAACCAGAGTGTTGTTGTGACTTTACCTCTGGGATATGTGTAAGAGCAGGACATCTCCACTGTTGACCCCTTCAAGGTACAGATACTCTGAGTGGTGTATGTAACACTACAGCCATTCTGACTCAGTACCACTGAAACACAGTTAGACATCACAAGGACGTTACATTAAGTTCAAGGTCTTGTGACTCACACTAACACTTTGTTCCATAGTTGCTGAGTTGAGTGTGAATGGAAACCACAGATAAGCTTCACTCAGTGAGGTGTGAAAGATAACTGTTTAAAGTGAAGTGGGGACGCCAAATGTGTCGACAGTAGAACATAAAAATGGTTATGCTTTTAGAAATATCTGTAGATCGATAAACAAGGCAACTTAAAGATATGAATGAGACCATACCTGCTACAGACCAGAGAAAGACCACCAACACACTTCCTGCTGTTCTCAAGGCCATTGTTGCATCTCTCACCCTGCAGTCTTAGAAACATAAACAACAACTCACTCTATAGCTGGTGAATAACTCCACCTGATACATTGAAGTAGAAACTGTAAATGGGGTACAGGGCCTCATTACTGAAAATGAACCAGGCTCATATTGTGTTGTGTTGTATTGTGCTACATGGTTGTCTATGTGAATACTGTCTGTCTGTAAGTCTACTGCACTTTGTATGTATGTAATGTGTGTGATGTGTTGCATGTCTGTCTACATCTGTCTTCTTAAGATAATATGTTGTATGATGCAAAAATAAACTCCTAATATATACAATAGTCATTATCATCATCATCATCGTCACTATAATCAACATCAACATCATAAACATCAAGTTCATCAATCAGATCCCCAAATACAGGAGGATAAATGTTCAATCCTCTACAGTCCGTCAAGTTGTACAGCAGCCTAAAGACTGACCACCAGGTTCAGTATAGCTTCTACCCTAAAGCTGTGAGTCTAAACAGCAAGTGACTCACACACGCACACATTCACACACACACACACACACACACACACACACACACACACACACACACACACACACACACACACACACACACACACACACACACGCACACATTCACACACACACACACACACACACACACACACACACACACACACACACACACACACACACACACACACACACACACACACACACACACACACACACACACACACACACACACACCATCTGTAGGGAAGCCCATAACTCCCATGGAGTCTGTATTAAAGTCTAGAGAGCTGGTTGTTATCATATCAAATCAAATCAAATGTATTTATACAGCCCTTCTTACAACAGCTGATATCTCAACGTGCTGAACAGAAACCCAGCCTAAAACCCTAAACAGCAAGCAATGCAGATGTAGAAGCACAGTGGCTAGGAAAAACTCCCTAGAAAGGCCAAAACCTAGGAAGAAACCTAAAGAGGAACCAGGCTATGTGGGGTGGCCAGTCCTCTTCTGGCTGTGCCGGGTGGAGATTATAACAGAACATGGCCAAGATGTTCAAATGTTCATAGATGACCAGCATGGTAAAATAATACTAATCACAGGCAGAACAGTTGAAACTGGAGCAGCAGCATTGGATGTAGAATATATGTAGAAAAGTTAAAACACACATCCTACACAGTATAGATGTCAACCCTCCTCCCTATCAGTCTGGTCCTAAAGGGCCCTCAGATAAACCCACTGCGTAACACACACACCATCTGTAGTATGTCGTATCAGTATAGATGTCAACCCTCCTCCCTATCAGTCTGGTCCTAAAGGGCCCTCAGATAAACCCACTGCGTAACACACAACCACACCGGGGGAGACACTTTATGAATACTGGCCCTGATATAACAACCAAAACACAGCTCAAAACACAGCATGAAGTAAAATGATACAATAACCTCAAGAATATGACTAATGACTGAAAACACATAACCAATAACTATATTTCAAGATATAGTCAAGAGTAGTTACAGAGTGAAGTGAAGAGGAGAGGTCTTGTACAGTGAGTCAACTGTCTGGTAGTGAGTGAAAACAAGAAGTAAGTGTTGAAACCTTATAAAAGCAGTCAGAACACAAGTAGTGGATGCAGAACTGTCCTTCCTGTTTATTAAAGACATTAACATCCACGACAACCAGACCAACACGCCAGAAAAGGGCTGTTACTGTAATAGAACAGAAATTGTGTAAAAGACAAGTCTGGGCAGATATTTATTTTATTTAAAAAATGTGTCAATTTTCACTGTGGTCTTTTATACTACATACAGAACCATGTAAACAATGTGTTGACTATACTATTTATAACGTTAACATTTTAATGACCTACCTTGCCCTTCTGAGTTCTGCATATACAGGTCAAAGTTCCATGATGTTATTCAATTAGAACCCATTCCATTTAAACACCCATGACCATCACTCCTCATCGGCTGCATCAAAGTGGTACTGAAGGTTCAGTGTTCTACTGGCATCTCAACATTACTGCAGCCTCCAGTCCTCATGATGTCCTCATTCATTTGGGAAGTAATGGGAATAAATTGAATGATGTTCCTGTCATTCCAGCCATTATAATGATCCCATCCACCTGTATACCAGCCTCCTCTGTTGTACAGTACTGGTAGAAGCTGTATCTAGGAGAGGCATGATTGAACATCACCACAGCCCGCTGTACTGACTGTGTGGTCTATTGTAGTCTGCTGTCCATAAATATTGCCATTTAGTTATCAAAAGCAATGTACAGTCTTTGTGCATATATTTTACCTATGGGTGGTCCCAGGAACGAAACCCATAACGTTGCAGGTGCCATGTTCTACCAACTGAGCTACAGAGGAACATATTCTGAATAGTGTAATGTGCATATATAGATGTCTGATATGATTCAGGAGGCCTGTGAGAGGACAGACAGGAAAGGAGAACAGGAAAGTGATACTGAGTGTGTGCATTTAAACCAGCAAAACCACAACCCACCGTCACTGTCTCATGTTAATACTACTCCTAAACACAACCCACCATCACTGTGTCTCATGTTAATACTACTCCTAAACACAACCCACCATCACTGTGTCTCATGTTAATACTACTCCTAAACACAACACACCATCACTGTGTCTCATGTTAACACTACTCCTAAACACAACCCTCCATCACTGTGTCTCATGTTAACACTACTCCTAAACACAACCCACCATCACTGTGTCTCATGTTAATATTACTCCTAAACACAACCCACCATCACTGTGTCTCATGTTAATACTACTCCTAAACACAACCCACCATCACTGTGTCTCATGTTAATACTACTCCTAAAAACAACACACCATCACTGTGTCTCATGTTAACACTACTCCTAAACACAACCCTCCATCACTGTCTCATGTTAATACTACTCCTAAACACAACCCACCATCACTGTCTCATGTTTATACTACTCCTAAACACAACCCACCATCACTGTGTCTCATGTTAACACTACTCCTAAACACAACCCACCATCACTGTGTCTCATGTTAATGCTACTCCTAAACACAACCTACCATCACTGTGTCTCATGTTAATACTACTCCTAAACACAACCCACCATCACTGTGTCTCATGTTAATACTACTCCTATACACAACCCACCATCACTGTGCCTCATGTTAATTCTACTCCTAAACACAACCCACCATCACTGTCTCATGTTAATACTACTCCTATACACAACCCACCATCACTGTGTCTCATGTTAATACTACTCCAAAACACAACCCACCATCACTGTGTCTCATGTTAATACTACTCCTAAACACAACCCACCATCACTGTGTCTCATGTTAATACTACTCCTATACACAACCCACCATCACTGTGTCTCATGTTAATACTACTCCTAAACACAACCCACCATCACTGTGTCTCATGTTAATACTACTCCTATACACAACCCACCATCACTGTGCCTCTTGTTAATACTACTCCTAAACACAACCCACCATCACTGTGTCTCATGTTAATACTACTCCTAAACACAACCCACCATCACTGTGTCTCATGTTAATTCTACTCCTAAACACAACCCACCATCACTGTCTCATGTTAATACTACTCCTATACACAACCCACCATCACTGTGTCTCATGTTAATACTACTCCAAAACACAACCCACCATCACTGTGTCTCATGTTAATACTACTCCTAACCACAACCCACCATCACTGTGTCTCATGTTAATACTACTCCTAAACACAACCCTCCATCACTGTGTCTCATGTTAATACTACTCCTAAACACAACCCACCATCACTGTGTCTCATGTTAATACTACTCCTATACACAACCCACCATCACTGTGTCTCATGTTAATACTACTCCTAAACACAACCCACCATCACTGTGTCTCATGTTAATACTACTCCTATACACAACCCACCATCACTGTGCCTCTTGTTAATACTACTCCTAAACACAACCCACCATCACTGTGTCTCATGTTAATACTACTCCTAAACACAACCCACCATCACTGTGTCTCATGTTAATTCTACTCCTAAACACAACCCACCATCACTGTCTCATGTTAATACTACTCCTAAACACAACCCACCATCACTGTGTCTCATGTTAATACTACTCCAAAACACAACCCACCATCACTGTGTCTCATGTTAATACTACTCCTAACCACAACCCACCATCACTGTGTCTCATGTTAATACTACTCCTAAACACAACCCTCCATCACTGTGTCTCATGTTAATACTACTCCTAAACACAACCCACCATCATTGTTTCTCATGTTAATACTACTCCTAAACACAACCCACCATCACTGTGTCTCATGTTAATACTACTCCTAAAGCTCTTACGAAGCATCCACTCAATCACTCTTAATCTTACTGTCACTCTTACTTGAGGCCATTTTCAAAATGTCTCCACAGCAATTGTTTTGCTCTCAGTGCTCTTAAAACAGCAGGCACACGTCTTGTGAAACCACATGAACAATGTACATCCCGTCGTTTGTAGCACACAGCGTCGCTCAGTATTTGTCAAGTGTGGCAATAATTTTGGAGACTGTATATCTAACAATCAGATTAATATGTAAAAATACATTTACACACACACACATGGACAGAAACATCACATCACACACGTTTTCCTCACCCTGTTATACTATGACAGTGAAAACGACCCTATAGAATTGAGATCCGTCCCCCTTTCGGCAGAAATGCATCTGGGTATTACTGGCAAACTCTACTAATCATGCTTTAAACATGCCACTGAATAAACTGAACTAAACTAAACACATGAAACCACAGTCCAGGGTTTGTATTCACAAAGTGTATCAGAGTAGGAGAGCTGATCTGGGATCAGTTTAGCCTTTTAGATCATAATTATATGGACCGTCTGAGACACTTTATGAATACAGGCCCTGATGTAACAACCAAAACACAGTTCAAAATAAACCACCAAGTACAAAGATACAGGAAGTCATGTGATGTTTGGCTAAAAACAGCAAAACTAAAACTATATTTCAAGATATTGTCAAGTGTACTTACAGAGTGAAGTGAAGGGGAAAGGTCTTGAACAGTTAGTCAACTTACTGTCACTGCGTGGAAACAAGAAGTAGTCTACTGTAAGTGTTAGTAGAAGCAGGCGTAGCCTATGTGTGAGTTCTGTGGTTGACACATTTTAAAGTAGCCTAGTCAGGCCATTAACATGCAGCAACAGCATGTCACATAAGGGATGTTACTGTATCTAAATAGAAAATGGTCTAAAGTCAGAATACTGTAGTTGCATTTGGACCTACATGTTTTACAAGAGACAAAATGTGACCCATTCCCATCACTCCTCATCAGCTGGTACTGAAGGTTCCAGGAGTCCTGAGGGGAGGAGATATCCACTACTGGAATCCTCATGGGAGGAGATGTCCACTACTGGAATCCTCTTGGGAGGAGATGTCCACTACTGGAATCATCATGGGAGGAGATGTCCACTACTGGAGTCCTGAGGGGAGGAGATGTCCACTACTGGAATCCTCATGGGAGGAGATGTCCACTACTGGAATCATCATGTGAGGAGATGTCCACTACTGGAGTCCTGAGGGGAGGAGATGTCCACTACTGGAATCCTCATGGGAGGAGATGTCCACTACTGGAATCATCATGGGAGGAGATGTCCACTACTGGAATCCTCATGGGAGGAGATGTCCACCACTGGAGTCCTGAGGGGAGGAGATATCCACTACTGGAATCCTCATGGGAGGAGATGTCCACTACTTGAATCATCATGGGAGGAGATGTCCACTACTGGAATCATCATGGGAGGAGATGTCCACTACTGGAATCATCATGGGAGGAGATGTCCACTACTGGAATCCTCATGGGAGAAGATGTCCACCACTGGAGTCCTGATGGGAGGACTTGTCCATCACTGGAGTTATGAGAGAAGGAGAGGTCCACCACTGGAGTCCTGAGGAGACACTGGAGTCCAGAAGAGAGGAGAGTTCCACCACTGGAGTCCTGAGGGGAGGAGAGGTCCACCACTGGAGTCATGAGGGGAGGAGATGTCCACTACTGGAATCATCATGGGAGGAGATGTCCACTACTGGAATCCTCATGGGAGGAGATGTCCACTACTGGAGTCATGAGGGGAGGAGATGTCCACTACTGGAATCATCATGGGAGGAGATGTCCACTACAGGAATCAACATGGGAGAAGATGTCCACTACTGGAGTCATGAGGGGAGGAGATGTCCACTACTGGAATCCTCATGGGAGGAGATGTCCACTACTGGAATCATCATCGGAGCAGATGTCCACTACTGGAATCATCATGGGAGGAGATGTCCACTACTGGAATCCTCATGGGAGGAGATGTCCACCACTGGAGTCCTGAGGGGAGGAGATGTCCACTACTGGAATCATCATGGGAGGAGATGTCCACTACTGGAATCCTCATGGGAGGAGATGTCCACTACTGGAATCATCATGGGAGGAGATGTCCACTACTGGAATCCTCATGGGAGGAGATGTCCACTACTGGAATCATCATGGGAGGAGATGTCCACTACTGGAATCCTCATGGGAGGAGATGTCCACTACTGGAATCCTCATGGGAGGAGATGTCCACTACTGGAATCATCATGGGAGGAGATGTCCACTACTGGAATCATCATGGGAGGAGATGTCCACTACTGGAATCCTCATGGGAGGAGATGTCCACCACTGGGGTCCTGAGGGGAGGAGATGTCCACTGGAGTCACAAGGGTAGGAGAGGTCCACCACTGGAGTCATGAGGGGAGGAGAGGTCCACCACTGGAGTCCTGAGGGGAGGAGAGGTCCACCACTGGATTCCAGAGGGGAGGAGAGGTCCACTACTGGAGTCCAGAAGAGCGGAGAGTTCCACCACTGGAGTCCTGAGGGGAGGAGAGGTCCACCACTGGAGTCATGAGGGGAGGAGAGGTCCACTACTGGAGTCATGAGGGGTAGGAGATGCCCTCCCCTCCAGAAACATTGTAGCTAAACCTCACAATAAATCAATGTTAGATGTACAGAATGTATTTCTTTATTCTCGTGTTTTGGTTAAATCAGAAATAATGGCTATGCTCCCTGTGTGGGGTCTGGTAGTGCAGTCTGTATATACTATGCCCCCTGCGGTGGGGTCTGGTAGTGCAGTCTGTATATACTATGCCCCCTGCGGTGGGGTCTGGTAGTGCAGTCTATTTATAATATGCCCCCTGTGGTGAGGTCTGGTAGTGCATTCTGTATATTCTATGCCCCCTGTGGTGAGGTCTGGTAGTGCAGTCTGTATATTCTATGGATAACATGCTACACTGTGGTGTGGTAGTGGAGGGAGGGAGGGAGGGAGGGAGGGAGGGAGGGAGGGAGGGAGGGAGGGAGGGAGGGAGGGAGGGAGGGAGGGAGGGAGGGAGGGAGGGAGGGAGGGAGGGAGGGAGGGAGGGAGGGAGGGAGGCAGGCAGGCAGGCAGGCAGGCAGACAGACAGGCACATTTAAAATTAGGGAGGACGCACATTTTTGGACTGGACATGATAACAGGCTACACTAGACTATATATGGATAACATGCTACATTCAACTATATATGGATAACAGACTACATTAGACTATGTATGGATAACAGGCTACATTAGACTATATATGGATAACATGCTACATTAGACAATGGATAACAGGCTACATTAGACTATATATGGATAACAGGCTACATTAGACTATATATGGATAACAGGCTACATTAGACTATATATGGATAACATGCTACATTGGAATATATATGGATAACAGGCTACATTAGACTATATATGGATAACATGCTACATTAGACTATATATGGATAACAGGCTACATTAGACTATATATGGATAACATGCTACATTAGACTATGGATAACAGGCTACATTAGACTATATATGGATAACAGGCTACATTAGACTATGGATAACAGGCTACATTAGACTATATATGGATAACAGGCTACATTAGACTATATATGGGTAACAGGCTACTTTAGACTATATATGGATAACAGGCTACATTAGACTATATATGGGTAACAGGCTACACTAGACTATATATGGATAACATGCTACATTAGACTATATATGGATAACAGGCTACATTAGACTATATATGGATAACATGCTACATTAGACTATATATGGATAACATGCTACATTAGACTATATATGGATAACAGGCTACATTAGACTATATATGGATAACAGGCTACATTAGACCATATATGCATAACAGGTTACATTATACGATGTTTTGACAACAGGCTACAATAAACTATGTATGTATAACATGCTATATTAGACTATGTATGGATAACATGCTACATTAGACTATGTATGTATAACATGCTATATTAGACTATGTATGGATAACATGCTATATTAGACTATGTATGGCTAACAGGATATTTTAATGTGCGTAAACATACAGTATACTTAACAGTGATGTAATGTATTCTCTAACTACTAGTTGGACAAAATGGTGGACTGTCATTCTCTAACTACCAGTTGGACAAAATGGTGGACTGTCATTCTCTAACTACCAGTTGGACAAAATGGTGGACTGTCATTCTCTAACTACCAGTTGGACAAAATGGTGGACCGTCATTCTCTAACTACCAGTTGGACAAAATGGTGGACTGTCATTCTCTTACTACCAGTTGGACAAAATGGTGGACTGTCATTCTTATATCAGGCAATAATCTCACTGCCTGGTCTGAACTCGTTAACTGTCAGATATATTATTGTCAATCATCGACATTCCAGAATGTTCTATCTCTCAGTGTTCTGGATTGGAATGCCATCACTGACTGAATTACCCTCCACACTCCAAACATAGATGTTATGTCATGTTGTGTGTTTTAAAAATGACAATGAATAATATTTAATGTAACTGGTTGTGTGTCTAGGTGCTGGACATTGCTCCTTCTGAAAGTGTCTGTGTAGTTTTTGTACAGACATGATGATGATGATGAAGATGAATGAACCACTATTGCTATACAAACTAATGTAAATGTCTTATTTGTAGTTACTGTATGTAGTGTAAAGTACAAGAGGTGTGATTTTGAAAGCGTTTCACTTTCTCTCCACTGAAGATTCTGTTATAACAAGGTAAAAACAATGACAATGAAGTTCATTCTTAAAAGTCTATTTTTTTAAATGTCACAACACAGTTTACAAAAAAGAACATTTGATAAAAGCAATAAGAAACATTGCATCAAGCAGAACTCTTTCCTGGACGTTGAGGCAAAAGTCTCACAAGTTTGATGATTGTTTCAGAAACATAACATAAAAAATATAGAATTAAATACAATGCATTGGGAAAGTATTCAGACCCCTTGACTTTTTTCAAATGTTGATATGTTACAGCCTTATTCTAAAATAGATTAAATAAAAATATACCACACTATCCCCATAATGGCAAAACACAAAATGTATTAAAACTAAAAAACAGAAATACCTTATTTAGATAAGTGTTCAGACCTTTTGCTTTGAGACTCGAAATTGAACTCAGCTGCATCCTGTTTCTATTAATCATCCTTGAGATGTTTCTACAACTTAATTGGAGTCCACCTGTAATAAATTCAATTAATTGGACATGATTTGGAAAGGCACACACCTGTCTACAAGGTCCCAGAGTTTGCAGTGCATGTCAGAGCAAAAATAATGAGGTCGAAGGATTTGTCTCTAGAACTCCGAGACAGGATTGTGCTGAGGCACAGATCTGGGGAAGGGTACCAAAACATTTCTGTATTTTTTAATGTCCAAGAAAACAGTGGCCTCCATCATTCTTAAATAGAAGACGTTTGGAACCACCATGACTCTTCCTAGAGCTGGCCGTCTGGCCAAACTGATCAATCGGGGGAGAAGGGCCTTGGTCAGCGAGGTGACCAAGAACCCAATGTTCACTCTGACAGAACTCCAGAGTTCCTCTGTGGAGATGAGAGCCTTCAAGAAGGACAGCTAAAGACTCTCAGACCATGAGAAACAAGATTATCTGGTCTGATGAAACCTGAATGCCAAGCATCGCGCCTGGAGGAAACCTGGCACCATCCCTACGTTAAAGCATGGTGGTGGCAGCATCATGCTGTGGGGATATTTTTCAGCGGCAGGGACTGGGAGACTAGTCAGGATCGAGGGAAAGATGAATGGAGAAAAGTACAGAGAGATCCTTGACGAAAACCAGCTCCAGAGGGCTCAGGGCCTCAGATTGGGGTGAAGGTTCAACCTTCCGATAGGACAAGGACCCTAAGCACACAGCCAAGACAAAGCAGGAGTTGCTTCGGGAGAAATCTCAATGTCCTTGAGTGGCCCAGCCAGAGCCCGGACTTGAACCTGATCGAACATCCCTGAAGAGACCTGGAAATATCTGTTCAGCGACGCTCCCCATCCAACACGACCAAGCTTGAGAGGATCTGGCGATAAGAATGGGAGAAATTCCCCAAATACAGGTGTGCCACGCTTGTAGCGTCATACCCAAGAATACTCGAGGCTGTAATCGCTGCCAAAGGTGCTTTGACAAAGTACTGATTAAAGGGTCTGAAAACTTATGTAAATGTGATATTGCAGTTTTTTTGTATTTATACATTTGCAAAATTGTCTAAAAACATTTTTTGCTTTAGCATTATGAGTTTAGTGTGTTGATTGATGAGGAGAGAACTATTTCATCAATTTGAGCAAAAGTTAGAAACATCACAACATGTGGAAAAAGTCAAGGGGTCTGAATACTTTCCGAATGCACTGTAAGATATAAATGGAGGTTGCCTACGTCAGAAATACAATATTTTTCAACGTAAAATATATATGAAAAATGTTAAGGTCCCTTTCTAATTCATCATTGTTTCAGAGTCATAACTGACCCTAGATCAGAACTCCTACTCTAAGTGTGAATAGAGTCGTCCTGTGGCTCAGTTGGTACAGCATGGTGCATGGGTTCAATTCCTGCTGGGACTTCCCATACGAAATGTGTTTTCAAACATGACTGTAATGACTTGGATAAAAGTGCCTACTAGATGGCATATATTATTAAATACTATTATAAACTGGGTAGTTTTGGCCCTGGATGCTGATTGGCTGAAACAGCATTTCAGAAGTCTATCCTGTATATCAGACAATATACCACGGGTATGACGTAAAAATACTTGTTTACTGTTCTATTTATGTTGTTAACCAGTTTAAAATAAGCCGTGGAACAGTATGTTGGTCATATACCACAAACCCCTGAAGTACCTTGTTGCCATTATAAACTTAAGCAATAAGGCCTGAGGAGGTGTGGTATATGGCCAATATACTACCGCTAAGGGCTGTTCTTATGCACAATGCAACGCGGAGTGCTTGGATGCACCTCAAACCCCGAGGTGCCTTATTTTTAACTGGTTACCAATGTACTTAGACCAGTAAATACAAATGTTAATACCCATGGTATACGGTCTGGTATACCACGCCTGTCAGCTAATCAGCATTCAGGGCTCAAACCGCCTGGTCAATATTCCACACCTCCATAGGCATTATATCACTTAGTTTAGATATACAGGTCCTGATATTCAAGGTTATTGTCAAACTTGTTGTGTTCAGGTCTTCTTGGTTCTGGGTTTGTTGTTTTCAGGTCTTCTTGATTCTGGGTTTGTTGTTTTCAGGTCTTCTTGGTTCTGGGTTTGTTGCGTTCAGGTCTTCTTGGTTCTGGGTTTGTTGTGTTCAGGTCTTCTTGATTCTGGGTTTGTTGTGTTCAGGTCTTCTTGATTCTGGGTTTGTTGTTTTCAGGTCTTCTTGGTTCTGGGTTTGTTGTGTTCAGGTCTTCTTGGTTCTGGGTTTGTTGCGTTCAGGTCTTCTTGGTTCTGGGTTTGTTGTGTTCAGGTCTTCTTGGTTCTGGGCTTGTTGTGTTCAGGTCTTCTTGGTTCTGGGTTTGTTGTGTTCAGGTCTTCTTGGTTCTGGGTTTGTTGTGTTCAGGTCTTCTTGGTTCTGGGTTTGTTGTGTTCGGGTCTTCTTGGTTCTGGGTTTGTTGTGTTCAGGTCTTCTTGGTTCTGGGTTTGTTGTGTTCAGGTCTTCTTGGTTCTGGGTTTGTTGTGTTCGGGTCTTCTTGGTTCTGGGTTTGTTGTGTTCAGGTCTTCTTGGTTCTGGGTTTGTTGTGTTCAGGTCTTCTTGGTTCTGGGTTTGTTGCGTTCAGGTCTTCTTGGTTCTGGGTTTGTTGTGTTCAGGTCTTCCTGGTTCAGGGTTTATTGACTGTACTGTAGAGAACAGAGGAGTCCTCCTCAGCTGCTTGTGCTGCTGCGGGTCTGAAGTAGAGAAACAAAAATGAAACAAAGACAGTGTCCCAAATGGTGTCACCCTATAAGGGCTCTGTCTAAAGTAGTGCACTAAATAGGGAATAGGGTGCCATTTGGAACATAAGAACAGTTCCTCAAAACCATCATCACATCTCTCCCTCATTATAGACATGTCATAGTAACTGTCCTGAGATGTCCATTGTTGGGTTCATAGTTTGGCTTCATAGTGTTCACTAGGGGTCAATTGTTTTGCTTGTTGATGACATCTCCTACAATAAACAGCAGCATATGAATGGCCTTAATGCAGAATATGCTCACCGGGTGGCAGCACTGGGGAGGTTGAATTTCAGAGCAGCGTACTGGACATCCTCATCCTCTTTCTGGGGTTGAGGCACTTGAACGGTGGAGTACAGAAGCACTTCCTGGTTTTTGGAGCCAGAGAAGTGGACGCTGGCGTAGAGAACATCATCCTGGTCATCTCTTGTAGCTGTCTGTGCTGCAGTAGGGTTCATTGCCATGCCTGAGATATTGCCATACACTGGACTAGAGTCTCCCTGATGGAGAGAGAGGACAGACAACATGAGGAGTGGAAATGTTCCACAAAGAATACAGTCATCACAGTCTCCTTCTGATTCCATCAGACTCACCTGTCCATCGTCTGCTGTGTCTCTTGTGACAGAGGGAGAATTGGAGGCCCTCTTCCTGTTTTATAAATGCATTAATCTATTAATTCATTAATTCATCTTCTAAAGTGAAATAAAAACAACAAAAAACTCACCTGAACCACATGAAGCCGGAGAAACAGAGGATGAGAACCAGAACAACCACTATGATTCCTACAGCTGTAGTCAGAACTGAGGTGTTCTTTGGGCCATCTGGTGGACAATATGTAACACATTGTTCATACATAGAGCTTTACATGAGGAGCATCATGGAACTTACACTTGTGATTGAAATAAGTTAAATATTACTTTAAATATGTGTGATTATCTGATCAAAAGAAGACAAGGTTAAGTGTATTTACATTGAATGTCCACAGACACAGAAGAAGAGTTGAGACTCCCATATATACTCTCAGCCTCACAGTAGTATTCTCCTCTGTCCTCAGAGTTAATGTTGGTGATGAGGAAGGTGTTTTCAGATCCCTTCAGTGAAGCTCCATTCTTCTTGTACCAGGTGTATTTGTCCACAGGTGGGTTGGCATCACTGCTGCAGGTCAGAGTCACTGAACTGCCCTCCACTATTTCACCAGAGGGACTGACTGACACTGAGGTGTTCTTTGGAGCATCTAGTAAAGCAGAAGTTGGGGTTTAGGACTGTTGTATACTACCTCAAATGACGTCATGTCTAAAAAATATATATATCTAAAGTCAGAGAACTATCTAAAACTATCACTTACACAAAACATGAACAATAATACATTTAGAGATACTTTAGGATTAGGACTTTAGTCTACTAAACTATTCTTCAAGTGTCTGAGGTACTGAACATTCTAAATATAGACATGCATACATCTATGACATGACCTCATGGTGTTCTACAGCACAGGAGTAACTGTCCACAGAATGACCCAACACTACTAGGGCATTACTAGAGTATTGTTGGGAAGTGGGCTCATCTACACGTTGTCCGTTCTTGTACCAGATGTAGGTGGGGTTGTCAGTCAGAGTACAGGTGGTGATACAGGTCAGTGTCTTCTGTCCCTCTGCAGCAGGAGTCACCTTCACCTGCAGACCTGAAACAATATGTATAAAACCACATACACCTCTGTGTTAACAGGATGGTTAATATATTTATCCTGTAATTCAATATGATTTACAGTTGTATCATACAGTGTAGTATTACCTGCGACAGACAGAGTTGTTCCTGGGAAACTATGACCCCATTCAAAGTTGTCTGTTTTAAAAGTGAAGCGATACTCAGCTGAGTCCCCCTCTCTCAGATCTGTGATTCTCAGGGTGAAGGGACCTCTGTATGTTCCAGTGTACTCCACACGACCTGCATACCCTGGGTCAGTGGTTAGGTCTTCAGGGGTCGACTTATCACTTCTAAACCAGAATGATGATGTGGTGGAATAATAACCAACATAAGTACAGGAAATGTCCACTGTTGACCCCTTCAAGACACAGATTGTCCTCTTGGTGTAAGTCACTCTGTAGCAGCTCTGACCCTGAACACCTGAAACACAGTAAAATAACAAGAGGACAACTGGATTGTGTCCTCAGTTCTTTCTAGAAATGCTAAACGTTCTCAAATGACAAAGTGAAACCAATACACACAGGTTGTATAGTATTGTTAATTAAAGAAACACTCACACACTGCAGGAGAGCGGAGATCCTCATGGCCTTTTACAGCACAGGAGTAGCTGTCTTTACTGTTAGTGTAGACTGAGTATTTGTACTGGGGGGAGGTGCTCTCATCTAGATGTTGTCCGTTCTTGTACCAGATATAGATGGTGTTGGGGTTACTCAGAGTACAGGTGGTGCTACAGGACAGTGTCTTTGACTCTGAACTCCATTTAGGAGTCACCTCCACCTGAGAACCTGAATTAAAGGAGAGCAAAAAAGAGTATATGGTTCAGTAAATTATTAACATTATGACCCTTCAAAACGTTATAATGTGGTATGTTACCTGTGACAGTCAGAGTTGTTCCAGGAAGCTGTTTCCCCATCTTGCCTCATCAGTTGTAAATCTGAACTTGTACTGAGTTGAGTCACTCTCTCTCAGGTCTGTGATTCTCAGGGTGGAGTCCTTCTCTGTTTGTCGATGGTATTCCACACGATCTGCATACTCTGGGTTCAGGCTGAGGTCTTTAGTTCTACACCAGACTCCCATTTGTTGAACCAGGACACTTCTGTGACGTTATGCCAACTGGGATGTGTGTAAAAGCAGGATATGTCCACTGTTGACCCTTTCAAAGCACAGATACTCTGATGGGTGTAAGTCACATTCATACAGCTCTCACCCACAACACCTGAAACAAAATGTAGCTGATCAATTCCTGAAACCATAATGAGACTCAATGTTATAGATGTATTGGACAGGTTCATTTTGAATAATAAACAATATATATATTGACATAGATCTATAAAACTGTTTATCATTCCAATATATCGAGTTAGGAATATTGACAGAGAAAGTAAAACCATTCTTATTTGTTCCAAATGATACCACATAAAATACTAGTTTCATTCATACTCACACACTGCAGGAGAGTGGAGATCCTCATGGCCTTTTACAGCACAGGAGTAACTGTCTTCATAGTTGCTGGAGACTGAGTCTTTGTACTGGGGGGAGGTGCTCTCATCTAGATGTTGTCCGTTCTTGTACCAGATGTAGGTGGGGTTGTCAGTCAGAGTACAGGTGGTGATACAGGTCAGTGTCTTCTGTCCCTCTGCAGCAGGAGTCACCTTCACCTGCAGACCTGAAACAATATGTATAAAACCACATACACCTCTGTGTCAACAGGATGGTCAATTTATTCATCCTGTAATTCATTATGGTTTACAGTTGTATCATACAGTGTAGTATTACCTGTGACAGACAGAATTGTTCCTGGGAAACTATGACCCCATTCAATGTTGTTTGTTTTAAAAGTGAAGCGATACTCAGCTGAGTCCCCCTCTCTCAGATCTGTGATTCTCAGGGTGAAGGGACCTCTGTATGTTCCAGTATACTCCACACGACCTGCATACCCTGGGTCAGTGGTTAGGTCTTCAGGGGTCGACTTATCACTTCTAAACCAGAATGATGATGTGGTGGAATAATAACCAACATAAGTACAGGATATGTCCACTGTTGACCCCTTCAAGACACAGATTCTCCTCTTGGTGTAAGTCACTCTGTTGCATCTCTGACCCTGAACACCTGAAACACAGTGACATAACAAGAGGTCAACAGATTGTATTCTCAGTTCTATCTAGAAATGCTAACAGTTGTCATATTATAAAATGAAACCAACACAGATATACATTGTATACAGTTTTACAGTGATGTATTAGGGACCTATTTAGTTTTTGTTTTGGGGAGGATTGTGTGTTTTTTACATTCAGCCCAGGATTTCCACCGGCTTCTTCACCTGCGGATCATCTGAGAACAGCCACCCAGACAGCTGATGAAACTGAGGAGTAATTCTGTCTGTCATAAAGCCCTTTGTTGGGAAAACCTCAGTCTGATTGGCTGGGCCTGGTTCCCCAGTGGGTGGGCCTATGCCCTCCCAAGCCCACCCATGGTTGTGACCCTGCCCAGTCATGTGAAATCCATAGATTAGGACCTAATGAATATACAGTATTTCAACTGACTGATTTCCTTATATGAACTGTAACTCAGTAAACTGGTTGAAATTGTTGCATGTTGCGTTTATATTTTTGTTCAGCATAATTATATATGTATTTATGTAAAACATAGGGACCACAATGAAAATAAGTCACCAACTTTATTGTGCAATCCTGTTCACTTAAAATAATATTGTTTATATATGTATTATTTTAATTGACAAATAAAATCGATCAGTCAATCAATCCAAACTGAGCAGCAGCCATTTGATGAACGGAAAGAGACATTGGTTACAAAAGACCAAAAGGTTGAATGACATTCAGAGATTGTCAAGCCTTCAATACTGGGTAAGACTACAAGGTAGGGAGGGATGTATTCTCTGTTTGTCCAGATTTACATTGTCTATTTATTGTGGTGTTGAAAACACAAACCATGACATTGAAGTGCCCAAAGTCAGTATGCTTTGTGTATTGGTTGTGTGCTGCATTGGCACAGAAACCTGTTGGTGGAAAATGTGTTGCATATATTCTGTATATGATCGCAGTGTAATAGAACAGGCAGGGTGAGCTTGTCTGTGGTGGTCGGGAACCCTCAAACTTCTGGCCCGTAGCCCTGCGTGGCATCGATCAGTCGGAATTCACGTTTATCAATGCAGGTCGCTGCAGTTATTCTTATTTGTGGTCGTAAACATTAGTTTGAGTTAATTCTATGAGGGGGAGGGAGTTCAATTTATTTTACAGTACAAGGGGAGGGTCATGTTAAAATATTTTAAACTTTGAAGACCAGTCCTGTCCCGTCCCACAGTAAATTTCAATCTGTCCCTTAATAAATAAACACTCACACACTGCAGGAGAGTGGAGATCCTCATGACCTTTTACAGCACAGGAGTAACTGTCTTCATAGTTACTGGAGACTGGGTCTCTGTACTGGGGGGAGGTGCTCTCATCTAGATGTTGTCCGTTCTTGTACCAGATGTAGGTGGGGTTGTCAGTCAGAGTACAGGTGGTGATACAGGTCAGTGTCTTCTGTCCCTCTGCAGCAGGAGTCCCCTTCACCTGCAGGTCTAAAACAAAATGTATAAAACCACATACACCTCTGTGTCAACAGGATGGTTAATTTATTTTCTCCTGTAATTCATTATGATTTACAGTTGTAAAATACAGGGTAGTATTACCTGTGACAGTCAGAGTTGTTCCTGGGAAACTATGACCCCATTCAATGTTGTCTGTTTTAAAAGTGAAGCGATACTCAGCTGAGTCCTCCTCTCTCAGATCTGTGATTCTCAGGGTGAAGGGACCTCTGTATGTTCCAGTGTACTCCACACGACCTGCATACCCTGGGTCTCTGGTTAGGTCTTCAGGGGTCGACTTATCACTTCTAAACCAGAATGATGATTTGGTGTAATAATAACCAACATAAGTACAGGATATGTCCACTGTTGACCCCTTCAAGACACAGATTCTCCTCTTGGTGTAAGTCACTCTGTTGCAGCTCTGACCCTGAACACCTGAAACACAGTGACATAACAAGAGGTCAATTGGATTGTGTTCTAACTTCTTTCTAGAAATGCACAAAGTTCTCAAGTTCTCATAGTGAAACAGTATAATTTATTAAATGAACACTCACACACTGCAGGAGAGTGGAGATCCTCATGGCCTTTTACAGCACAGGAGTAACTGTCTTCATAGTTACTGGAGACTGAGTCTTTGTACTGGGGGGAGGTGCTCTCATCTAGATATTGTCCGTTCTTGTACCAGATGTAGGTGGGGTTGTCAGTCAGAGTACAGGTGGTGATACAGGTCAATGTCATATCCTGATGTCCACCAGTCACCTTCACCTGAAGACCTGGAGAAAAAACAATATCACTGTAAATCCCTTTATCACTGACGTATCCCTCTAATACAAAGATGGAGGAAATCCTATGTTATACAGACATAAACACAAACCAAGACATTTATCCTGAACTAAATGGAATTCAACAGTTGAACTATATTGAATGTAACTGTACCTGTGACAGACAGAGAGACTCCAGGACTTCCAGAATATTTCCCTCCTTCCTGATCCGTTAGAAATCTGAACTTGTATTGAGCTGAGTCTATTCTCTCAGGTCTGTGATTCTCAGGGTACAGTCTTTCTTCTTATCTCCATGATA
The DNA here is from genome assembly GCF_036934945.1 of Oncorhynchus masou masou. Lineage (NCBI taxonomy): Eukaryota > Metazoa > Chordata > Actinopteri > Salmoniformes > Salmonidae > Oncorhynchus > Oncorhynchus masou. The sequence continues at coordinate 7,656,607 of NC_088216.1, read as the reverse complement.
CTCCAGATGACCTGAATACTCTGGGTCCTGACCTATATCTTCAGGTTCATATACCAGCCTCCATTTTAGTGAACCAGAGTGTTGTTGTGACTTTACCTCTGGGATATGTATAAGAGCAGGTCAGCTCCACTGTTGACCCCTTCAAGGTACAGATACTCTGAGTGGTGTAAGTCACACTCCAGCCATCCTGACCCAGTACCACTGAAACACAATTAAACATCATAATGATTATACATTAGAACAAGGTATTTGGCTCACACTAACTTTGTTTATTTGTCCACACTTTGTTGCCGTATTGGAAACCACAGATAATCATCACTGAGTGAATGGAAACCACAGAAAGGACCTATTTAAAGTGAAGTGGAAATGACAACTATTCAGAAACAAGAATGTAATAAAATGTCTGTGTCACTTGACCAACATAATAACATTACTAAAACATTATGAATGAGACCATACCTGCTACAGACCACACCTGCTACAGACCAGAGAAAGACCCCCAACACACTTCCTGCTGTTCTCAAGGACATTGTTGCATCTCCCACCCTGCAGTCTTAGAAACATAAACAACAACTCACTCTATAGCTGGTGAATAACTCCACCTGATCCATTAAAACAGTCCAGGTTCCATATTCACAAAGTGTCAAAAATGTAAGTAAAAGTAAAATGATACAGTACATATATATATATATATCTAATGATCTTGTCAACCGTACTTACAGAGTGAAGGGGGGAGGTCTTGTACAGTGAGTCAATTTACTGTCGTAGCTGTGCAGAGAAACAAGAAGTGTGATTTTAGTGACTGACACATTGTGAAATTAGCCTGGTCAGGCATTTAAGACAATCACATGCATCAACAGCATGTCAGAAAGGGATGTACTGGATGTACTGATAAAGACTGCACAGCTATTTACATTTCTTCATTTGAGGAGTGGGCCTACATTTTTTAATGGGGCAAAATGCAGCCCATTTTCAACATAGTCTTTTCTTTAAATACAGATCCACAACAAAGTGTTGACTGTTCTATATGGTTTCTTAATGTGTTTCCTCACAAGATGTGACCCATCACTCCTCATCATCTCCATCAAAGTGCTCCTGAAGGTTCCAGTGTTCTAGACTAGAGCTCCCCCTACTGGCATCTCAACATTACTGCAGCCTCCAGTCTCTCTTCATACAGTATGTCCCAATCATGTCCTCATCCACTTGGATCAATAACAAAATATCAAACTGGTAATAAGGTGCTTGAGACTGAGGTCCCGATTCCCAACCCTTTCCTAAGTGTGCAAGTTCACTCTTCCCGTCATGGATTTAAAAGTATGAGACTGGTGTGAACATTGGAGTTTCCATATTTGTTAGCTGAATCCATATCAGTGGAACAGGCGAAGCTGAAATCTTTGCCCTATACACATTCTATGTCTTTGCCAGGGGTCAAGGAATCGGACGAGGGATTCACATTTTCTCAAAATGTATTTTCATCAATGTTGTTTTTTTCTGTGATTGACACTCAACTAGTGAATTCAGACAATCCGATCAGACAATCCGAAACATGCAAATCTACGATGCTCACAAGGTCTACTTCTGGGAAGAAGTGGGCGGAGTCAGGTCTACTTCGGTGAAGAAGTGGGCAGAGTCAGGTCTACTTCGGGGAAGAAGTGGGTGGAGTCAGGTCTACATCGGGGTTGAATAACATTTGAAAATGTAAAAAACTTGATACAGAACAAACCAACAATGTAAAGAACATTTTTAATCAATTTGCAAACCTTTCTAAATACCTGTTTTTGCTTTGTCATTATGGGGTATTGTGTGTAGATTGATGAGGGGAAAAAAATTCTATTCAATTTTAGAATAAGGCTGTAACATAACAAAATGTGGAAAAAGTCAAGGGGTCTGAATACTTTCTGAATGCACTGTATATTACTAGATACTATTATAAACCAGGTAGTTTAGGTCCTGGATGCTGATTGGCTGAATAAGCATTTCATTTCACATACAGTATTTCAGACAATAGAACACTGGTATGACACCAACATATTTGTTTACTTTCTATTTATGTTGGTAACCAGTTTATAATAGCAATAAGGCCCTCGTGCTTGTAGTATATGGTCAATATACCACGGCTAAGGGCTGTATCAAGGCACTCTGCATTGTGCAGAACAACAGTGATTAGCCGTGGTACAGTATATAGGCCAATATACCACAGCTAACGGCTGTATCGAGGAACTCTGCGTTGTGTCGTGCTTAAGAACAGTCCTTAGCCGTGGTACAGTATATAGGCCAATATACCACAGCTAACGGCTGTATCCAGGAACTCTGCGTTGTGTCGTGCTTAAGAACAGTCCTTAGCCGTGGTACAGTATATAGGCCAATATACCACAGCTAACAGCTGTATACAGGAACTCTGCGTTGTGTCGTGCTTAAGAACAGTCCTTAGCCGTGGTACAGTATATAGGCCAATATACCACAGCTAACAGCTGTATACAGGAACTCTGCGTTGTGTCGTGCTTAAGAACAGTCCTTAGCCGTGGTACAGTATATAGGCCAATATACCACACCCCCTCTGACCTTATTGCTTAATTATACCACTTAGTTATTATATACGGGTCCAGATATACAAGGTCTTCTTGGTTCTGGGTTTGTTGTTTTCAGGTCTTGGTTCTGGGTTTGTTGTTTTCAGTTCTTGGTTCTGGGTTTGTTGTGTTCAGGTCTTCTTGGTTCTGGTTTTATTGTTTTCAGTTCTTGGTTCTGGATTTGTGAGGTCTTCTTGGTTCTGGGTTTGTTGTTTTCAGTTATTGGTTCTGGATTTGTCAGGTCTTCTTGGTTCTGGGTTTGTTGTTTTCAGTTCTTGGTTCTGGGTTTGTCAGGTCTTCTTGGTTCTGGGTTTGTTATTTTCAGTTCTTCTTGGTTCTGGGTTTGTTGTTTTCAGTTCTTGGTTCTGGATTTGTTGTGTTCAGTTCTTGGTTCTGGGTTTGTTTTTTTCAGTTCTTGGTTCTGGGTTTGTCAGATCTTCTTGGTTCTGGGTTTGTTTTTTTCAGTTCTTGGTTCTGGGTTTGTTGTGTTCAGTTCTTGGTTCTGGGTTTGTCAGATCTTCTTGGTTCTGGGTTTGTTGTTTTCAGTTCTTGGTTCTGGGTTTGTCAGGTCTTCTTGTTTCTGGGTTTGTTGTTTTCAGTTCTTGGTTCTGGATTTGTTGTGTTCAGTTCTTCTTGGTTCTGGGTTTGTTGTTTTCAGTTCTTCTTGGTTCTGGGTTTGTTGCTTTCAGTTCTTGGTTCTGGTTTGTTGTTTTTAGTTCTTCTTGGTTCTGGGTTTGTTGTTTTCAGTTCTTGGTTCTGGGTTTGTTGTGTTCAGTTCTTGGTTCTGGGTTTGCCAGGTCTTCTTGGTTCTGGGTTTGTTGTTTTCAGTTCTTGGTTCTGGGTTTGTCAGGTCGTCTTGGTTCTGGATTTGTTGTTTTCAGTTCTTGTTTCTGGATTTGTTAGGTCTTCTTGCTTTTGGGTTTTTTGTGTTCAGGTCTTCTTGGTTCTGGGTTTGTTGTTTTCAGTTCTTGTTTCTGGATTTGTCAGGTCTTCTTGCTTTTGGGTTTGTTGTGTTCAGGTCTTCTTGGTTTATTGTTTTCAGTTCTTGGTTCTGGATTTGTCAGGTCTTCTTGGTTCTGGGTTTGTTGTTTTCAGTTATTGGTTCTGGATTTGTCAGGTCTTCTTGGTTCTGGATTTGTTGTTTTCAGTTCTTGGTTCTGGGTGTGTTGTTTTCAGTTCTTGGTTCTGGGTTGGTCAGGTCTTCTTGGTTCTGGGTTTGTTATTTTCAGGTCTTCTTGGTTCTGGGTTTATTGTGTTAAGGACTTCTTGGTTCTGGGTTTGTTGACTGTACTGTAGAGAACAGAGGGATCCTCCTCAGCTGCTTGTACCACCGTGGACCTGAAGAAATAAACATTAAACTGAATGTGAGTCCCAAATGGCACCCTACTCCATTTTTGCATGCACTCCTTTAGACCAGTAGTGAACTAAATAGGGAATAGGGTGCCATTTGGAATGCAAGCAGAGCAGTTACTCAAAACCATCATCACATCACATCCCTCCTTCATTATAGACATATCATAGTAACTGTCTTGAGATGTAAATAGTTGAGTTTGTAGTTTCAGGAAATGCCATTTGGCCTGAAGAATGGCCCTGGAACCTTTTAGACATTAAAACTGCAACTTTTCAAAATGTTCACTGTCACACCATAGTATGCCCCTAGAGTTCACTATAGAGTTCAATGAAATGTCACTTGACATGAAGATTTCTCCTTCAACCCTCAGATAGTGATGGAGTTATCAGGGAGCAATGAGGGGTCACTAGGGGTCAACTGTTTTGCTTATTTTAATGAAATCATTGTCCTCTCCTCCAATAAGCAGCAGCATATGAATTGTCTTGATGCTGTCTGTGTGGTCACATGTTCTACATAGTATAGACTCTATATTGTTGTAACGGCAGAATATGCTCACCAGGTGGCAGCACTTGGGAGGTTGAAATTCACAGCAGCGTACTGGACATCCTCATCCTCTTTCTGGGGTTGAAGCAGCTGGACGGTGGAGTACAGAGGCACTTCCTGGTTTTTGGAGTGAGAGAAGTGGACGCTGGCGAAGTGAATGTCATCTTGGTCGACGGTGGCCGCTGTCTGTGCTGCAGTAGGGGTGAAGGCCATGCCTGAGATGTTGTCATACACTGGACTAGAGTCTCCCTGATGGAGAGAGAGAACAGACAACATAAATAGACCTGGGGACAGACAGCATGAAGTGTGGAAATGTCCCACAAAGCAAAAAAGACAATCCTACATCTGTTTCAACAGACTCACCTGTCCATTGCCTGCTGTGTGTCTTGTGTCAGAGGTGGTTTTGGAGACCTTCTTCCTGTTTTGTAAATGAATGAGTGAATGAATATATAAATAAAGCAATGAAGATAATAAAGTGAAATAATCTTTAAAATATGCATTTTCACTCACTTGAACCATATGAGTCCAGAGAGACATGAAGCCAGTATGACAACCAGAACAACCACTATGATTCCTAAGGCTGCAGTTATAACTGAGGTCTGTTTCCCTAAAAGATAATATAGATGATATGAGTACAGGTTATTATGAAGTGAAAATGAATATACAGCAAAACAGGACATTAATGCAATACTTGTATATAGAAGCCCATGTATAGTTATAAACCAAAGTGGAATGAGGCAAACTAGAAGAAGATACCTTGAAACATAATTTTGTATTGAAGTATTGAAGATGTAACTTTACCTGCTACAATGATCATCAGAGCTGTAGAGTTCATAGATCCTCTTCCATTCTGGGCCTCACAGTAATATTCTCCTCTGTCCTCAGAGATGATGTCAGTGATGCTGTAACTCTGTCCTGATGCTTTTGGTGAGGTTACGTTCTTCTTGTACCAGGTGTATTTGTCCACAGGTGGGTTGGCATCACTGCTGCAGGTCAGAGTCACTGAACTGCCCTCCACTAATTCACCAGAGGGGCTGACTGACACTGAGGTGTTCCATGGACCATCTGGTGTAAAATAAATTGTATTTATTTATAGCAACATTTGTGTTTAGTTGAAATAATTTATAAATTATAATAAATTATTAATTCAGAGCAAAAGAAAATGTGAAACAGAATCACAATAAATAATGATGACATTGTGGTAATGCACATTGAGGGAAATGGATGAGTCACGATCGTGTGGAGAGACGGACCAAGGCGCAGCATGAGTGGAGTTCTACATCTTTATTTTTAGTGAAACTTAAAATAAACCAAGAAACTAACAACGACGACAGTACTGAGGTGCAACATGAACTCACTCAAAAACAACATCCCACAAAGCAGGTGGGATAAAGGGCTTCCTAAATATGATCCCCAATTAGAGGCAACGATGACCAGCTGCCTCTAATTGGGAACCACACAAACCAGCCACATAGAAAATAAATGACTAGAACTCCCCCCTAGTCACGCTCTGACCCAAACACCATAGAGAACCGAGGGCTCTCTATGGTCAGGGAGTGACAGGATGTTACACACTAAAATGTGTATTGATAGATATATTTATGTGTAAAACATGCTATTCTAAATTCAAGTATCAACATTGTCAGTATATCAAACTGGACATTAAAATCCCCAATGTACTTACATGTGACAGTGAGAGTTTCTTCATCAGAGGGGAGATCCTCATGTCCTTCTACAGAACAGGAGTATCTGCCTGTATCCTCACTGCTGACTGAGAACAGGATATAGACAGGAGAGGAGGTGTTGCTGTTTGGTAGAGACTGTCCATTCTTATACCAACTGTAGGCTGTGATGGGGTCCAGTGTACAGTTGGTTCTACATCTCAGTGTGACTCTCTCCCCCTCTGACACAGATGTAGGATCCATCTCCAACACAACATCTGGAGTAAAAGGAACCACATCATTATTCTCCTCCTATATATGTCCTCTTATGTGAAATATTATATATATTTTTCCCTATTACATAACACTGCAGTATCTGCATGACTGCCCTTAAATGGGTACAGGGTGGGTACAGGGTACAGTCACTCTCCTTATCCCCAAGGTACTCTATATGACCCTCATACCTTGGCACTGAGCTCAGATCTTCAGCCTCCATACCAGACCATTTAGTAAACCAGAAAGCTTGTTTGATCTCATGATAACTGGGATATGTGTAAGAGCAGGATATGTTCACTGTTGACCCCTTCAAGGCACAGATCTTCTGATGGGTGTAAGTCACACTCCAACACTTCTTATCTGAAATACAAGATCTACTGTATACATTTATGCTGTTACGTTCCCCAGCAAGAAAACCTCAAATTTAACCAAAACAAAAGTGGGAATTAATAAAAGAGTCACTGACAAAGACAAAAATGAGACCAGTGGGCTCTGAAAGACACTCATGGGGGAGTCCATTGAAAATGTACTATCAACAACAACTAGAACAAAAAGACATGAGCTTCCACAACATTTACCCAAGAAGAGGCAAACAAAATAAAACCCCACAGTTGTAACACATTCTGACTAACGAGTGACACCAATCAGGGCACCTCACCTCCAAGTATCAATGAAAACAACAACACAACAATGTTTAAATCATATGCTGCGAAAGTAACCAGGAAGTGACTATCAGCTTTGTCGTTTTTAAACTTAGTAGTTATTTCTCATGGGTCTTCAGTGCTCAAAAAAGTAGTGCAATGTTGTACAAGCACAACAACATAATGAAAGATATTTGGTAGAAGTAAATTCATCCATTGAATGCATTTTCATGAATTTGATTATATATCTTGAAGCCCATTCAACACTGCGTGGCAAAGCATACAGAACTAAAGCAGAAGTGGACATCACATTCACAGCAAATTCAATAATGATCGTCTGACGACCTGAAACAAATGTTGTATGTAAAAGTCCACACTTACACACTGCAGGAGAGAGGAGATCCTCATGGCCTTTTACAGCACAGGAGTAACTGTCTGCATCACTAAAGGAGTCTGAGTCCAGGCTGGAAGTGTCCTCCTTTACTTTGTGTCTGTTCTTGTACCAGATGTAGGTGGGGTTGTCAGGCAGAGTACAGGTGGTGATACAGGTCAGTGTCCTCTTCCCTTCCTCTGTGGCAGGAGTCACCTTCACCTTCAAATCAAAATCAAATCAAATCAAATTTATTTGTCACATATACATGGTTAGCAGATGTTAATGCGAGTGTAGCGAAATGCTTGTGCTTCTAGTTCCGACAATGCAGTAATAACCAACAAGTAATCTAACTAACAATTCCTAAACTACTGTCTTATACACAGTGTAAGGGGATAAAGAATATGTACATAAGGATATATGAATGAGTGATGGTACAGAGCAGCATAGGCAAGATACAGTAGATGGTATCGAGTACAGTATATACATATGAGATGAGTATGTAAACAAAGTGGCATAGTTAAAGTGGCTAGTGATAAATGTATTACATAAGGATGCAGTCGATGATATAGAGTACAGTATATACGTATGCATATGAGATGAATAATGTAGGGTAAGTAACATTATATAAGGTAGCATTGTTTAAAGTGGCTAGTGATATATTTACATCATTTCCCATCAATTCCCATTATTAAAGTGGCTGGAGTTGAGTCAGTGTCAGTGTGTTGGCAGCAGCCACTCAATGTTAGTGGTGGCTGTTTAACAGTCTGATGGCCTTGAGATAGAAGCTGTTTTTCAGTCTCTCGGTCCCAGCTTTGATGCACCTGTACTGACCTCGCCTTCTGGATGATAGCGGGGTGAACAGGCAGTGGCTCGGGTGGTTGATGTCCTTGATGATCTTTATGGCCTTCCTGTAACATCGGGTGGTGTAGATGTCCTGGAGGGCAGGTAGTTTGCCCCCGGTGATGCGTTGTGCAGACCTCACTACCCTCTGGAGAGCCTTACGGTTGAGGGCGGAGCAGTTGCCGTACCAGGCGGTGATACAGCCCGCCAGGATGCTCTCGATTGTGCATCTGTAGAAGTTTGTGAGTGCTTTTGGTGACAAGCCGAATTTCTTCAGCCTCCTGAGGTTGAAGAGGCGCTGCTGCGCCTTCTTCACGATGCTGTCTGTGTGAGTGGACCAATTCAGTTTGTCTGTGATGTGTATGCCGAGGAACTTAAAACTTGCTACTCTCTCCACTACTGTTCCATCGATGTGGATAGGGGGTGTTCCCTCTGCTGTTTCCTGAAGTCCACAATCATCTCCTTAGTTTTGTTGACGTTGAGTGTGAGGTTATTTTCCTGACACCACACTCCGAGGGCCCTCACCTCCTCCCTGTAGGCCGTCTCGTCGTTGTTGGTAATCAAGCCTACCACTGTTGTGTCGTCCGCAAACTTGATGATTGAGTTGGAGGCGTGCGTGGTCACGCAGTCGTGGGTGAACAGGGAGTACAGGAGAGGGCTCAGAACGCACCCTTGTGGGGCCCCAGTGTTGAGGATCAGCGGGGAGGAGATGTTGTTACCTACCCTCACCACCTGGGGGCGGCCCGTCAGGAAGTCCAGTACCCAGTTGCACAGGGCGGGGTCGAGACCCAGGGTCTCGAGCTTGATGACGAGCTTGGAGGGTACTATGGTGTTGAATGCCGAGCTGTAGTCGATGAACAGCATTCTCACATAGGTATTCCTCTTGTCCAGATGGGTTAGGGCAGTGTGCAGTGTGGTTGAGATTGCATCGTCTGTGGACCTATTTGAGCGGTAAGCAAATTGGAGTGGGTCTAGGGTGTCAGGTAGGGTGGAGGTGATATGGTCCTTGACTAGTCTCTCAAAGCACTTCATGATGACGGAAGTGAGTGCTACGGGGCGATAGTCGTTTAGCTCAGTTACCTTAGCTTTCTTGGGAACAGGAACAATGGTGGCCCTCTTGAAGCATGTGGGAACAGCAGACTAGTATAGGGATTGATTGAATATGTCCGTAAACACACCAGCCAGCTGGTCTGCGCATGCTCTGAGGGCGCGGCTGGGGATGCCGTCTGGACCTGCAGCCTTGCGAGGGTTAACACGTTTAAATGTTTTAACCACCTCGGCTGCAGTGAAGGAGAGACCGCATGTTTCAGTTGCAGGCAGTGTCAGTGGCACTGTATTGTCTTCAAAGAGGGCAAAAAAGTTATTTAGTCTGCCTGGGAGCAAGACATCCTGGTCCGTGACTGGGCTGGATTTCTTCCTGTAGTCCGTGATTGACTGTAGACCCTGCCACATGCCTCTTGTGTCTGAGGTGTTGAATTGGGATTCTACTTTGTCTCTGTACTGACGCTTAGCTTGTTTGATAGCCTTACGGAGGGAATAGCTGCATTGTTTGTATTCAGTCATGTTACCAGACACCTTGCCCTGATTGAAAGCAGTGGTTTGCGCTTTCAGTTTCACGCGAATGCTGCCATTAATCCAAGGTTTCTGGTTAGGGAATGTTTTAATCGTTGCTATGGGAACGACATCTTCAACGCACATTCTAATGAACTCGCACACCGAATCAGCGTATTCGTCAATGTTGTTATTTGACGCAATACGAAACATGTCCCAGTCCACGTGATGGAAGCAGTCTTGGAGTGTGGAGTCAGCTTGGTCGGGTCTGAATACAGAGTACATGACAATAACATCATTAAACCAATAGTGTATTATGGATAAAAACATGTATAATGAAACATCTAATAGAAATGTATGTATTAACATGATCCTGTATGTATTAACATGATCCAGTGTTACCTGTGACAGTCAGAGTTGTTCCAGGGAAGCTGTGTCCCCATCTTGATGTCTGTGTGTTGAATATGAACTTGTACTCAGCAGAGTCCTCCTCTCTCAGATCTGTGATTCTCAGGGTGGAGCGACCTCTCTCCTTCTCTCCAACATACTCCACACGACCTGCATACTCTGGGTCTGTGATTAGGTCCTCCGGGATCAACTCATCCCTCCAGCTGTCACTCTGTTTGGGACTAAACCAGAGTGATGATTTGACTGTATCATCACCACTTCTATAAGTACAGGATATATCCACTGTTGACCCCTTCAAGACACAGATTGTCCTCTTGGTGTAAGTCACTCTGTTGCAGTCCTGACCCTGGACACCTGCAATATAACGGAATCACATAAGTACATTATACAGTATTTTCAGATATTTTCATAAAAGCCCCATCAAATTATACAGTGAGACCAAAAGGACGTAGTACAAACATTCTGTATACTTGCTGTATTAGATCCATATTAGATTCACACTCACACACTGCAGGAGAGAGGAGATCCTCATGGCCTTTTACAGCACAGGAGTAACTGTCTTCATAGTTACTGGAGACTGGGTCTTTGTACTGGGGGGAGGTGCTCTCATCTAGATGTTGTCCGTTCTTGTACCAGATGTAGGTGGGGTTGTCAGTCAGAGTACAGGTGGTGCTACAGGTCAGTGTCTTATCCTGATGTCCACCAGTCACCTTCACCTGAAGACCTGGAGAAAAAACAATATCACTGTAAATCCCTTTATCACTGACTTATCACTCTAATACAAAGATGGAGGAAATCCTATGTTATACAGACATAAACACAAACCAAGACATTTCTCCTGAACTAAATGGAATTCAACAGTTGAACTATATTGAATGTAACTGTACCTGTGACAGACAGAGTGACTCCAGGATCACCAGTATATCTCCATGTTCCAGTCTGATCTGTAAATCTGAATTTGTACGTAGCTGAGTCACTCTCTCTCAGGTCTGTGATTGTCTGGGTGTGACCATTCTCTTCATCCTCACGGTATGTCACACGTCCTTTGTAGTCTGGGTCATCACTCAGACTTACAGGACCAACAGCATCATATTTGTTGAACCAGTAGGTTGTTGTGACTGTACCACTGGGATATGTGTAAGAGCAGAACAGATCCACTGATGACCCCTTCAAGGTACAGATACTCTGAGTGGTGTATGTAACACTCCAGATATCCTGACCCAGTACCACTGAAACACAGTCACACAACACAATGGTATCAGAATTAAGCCAAGGCCAATTGTCTCACACTGAAAGTAGGGTTTGTTCACATGTTGTTGCTGTAGTTGCTGAGTGTGAATGGAAACTGTAGAAAAGCATCACTCAATGAGGTGTGAAAGATAACTATTTAAAGTGAAGTGGCGATGCCTAACAGAACACACCAGAATAACATTATGATTCTTATCCTTTTAGAAATGTCTGTAGATTGATAAACAGAGCAACTAAAAGATAAGAATGAGACCATACCTGCTACAGACCAGAGAAAGACCACCAGCACACTTCCTGCTGTTCTCAAGGACATTGTTGCATCTCCCACCCTGCAGTCTTAGAAACATAAACAACAACTCACTCTATAGCTGGTGAATAACTCCACCTGATACATTGAAGTAGAAACTGTAAATGGGGTACAGGGCCTCAATACTGAAAATGAACCAGGCTCATACTGACTATTTTTCCATGCACACCAATATTCCATTATTATTTGGGATACTCAAGTATTCTGTTTTTGATTTGACGCATATAAACTTCCTATCCCATTTACAATAACCCAAAAAGCTTGTATTCCGGTTATGAGAAACCTGGATAAGATGCCTGGGATATGAGGATTTTAGACAGGATACTGTGGCAGGTAAACCTCTCATCCCATTTACTGTTTTTCGTGGTCTGTGCTGTCAGGCTCAGTTTCTCATATCATGGATGTTGTGTGATGATGTTTTCATCTGATTGTCAAATAAGTCACTTCAAACACTAGGCTACCTTCGCAGTTCGATCCACCATAATTGCAAAAAAAATATTTTGCTGATACTCCATTCTGGACTGGTATAATTGGCTACTTTCACCCCTAATTTAGACAAGTTATCAGGATATGTTAAGACCCAGATGCAGACCGTGTCGAAGCAACAATGTTAATTACAGCAACTGGGGCAAAGGTACAGGACGGCAGGCAGGGTCAGGACAGACAAGGGTCAAATCCAGGAGGATGAGAAAAGAGAGACTGGGGAAAAGCAGGAGCTGAGAACAGACAAACAGAGAACACCGGTATAAATACACAAGAGATAATGGGGAAGAAGGGCAACACCAGGAGGAGGGAGGAGAGAATCACAAAGACAGGTGAAATAGATCAGGGTGTGACACAAGTTTATGCTTGTAATTTACGACATTTGGTAGACCATTTGTTTGTCAACTACAGTGCATTTGTCACGTTCTGACCATGGTTCTTGTGTGTTTTCCTTGTTCTAGTGTTGGTCAGGACGTGAGCTGGGTGGGCATTCTATGTTGTGTGTCTACTTTGTCTATTTCTATGTTTGGTCTGATATGGTTCTCAATCAGAGGCAGGTGTTAGTCATTGTCTCTGATTGGGAAACATATTTAGGTAGCCTGTTTTGTGTTGGGTTTGGTGGGTGGTTGTTTCCTGTGTCAGTGTTTGTGCCACACGGGACTGTTTCGGGTTTTCAAGTTTCTTGTTTTTGTAGTCGTGTTCATGTTGAGTTTTCCTATTAAAACCATGGACAGCTACCACGCTGCGTTTTGGTCCGGCTCTCCTTCGACGGAAGAATCCCGTTACAGAACCACCCACCACAACAGGACCAAGCGGCGTGGTGTCAGGCAGCGGCAGCAGGAGCAGCGCCAAGAGGAATGGACATGGGAGGACGAATTGGACGGTAAAGGATCCTGGATATAGTCAGGAGAATATCGCCGCCCCAAAGAAGAGCTGGAGGCGGAGAATGCGGAGAGGCGCTGGTATGAGGAGGCAGCACGACGACGCGGATGGAAGCCCGAGAGTTAGCCCCAAAAATGTCTTGGGGGGGACACACAGGAAGTGTGGCGAAGCCAGGTAGGAGACCTGCGCCAACTTCCTGTGCTTACCGGAGGGCGTGAGAGACCGGGCAGGCACCGTGTTATGCTATGGAGTGCATGGTTTACGCTGTGGAGTGCACGATGTCTCCAGTGGGTGTGCATAAAACCGGTGCGGTACATACCAGCTCCTCATATCGGCCAGGCTAGAGTGGACATCGAGCCAGGTGACATGAAGCCGGCTCTACGCATCTGGTCTCCAGTGCGTCTCCTTGGGCCAGCGTACATGGCACCAGCCTTACGCATGGTGTCCCCGGTTCGCCTGCACAGCCCAGTGCGGGCTATTCCACCTCGCCGCACTGGCAGGGCGACCGGGAGCATTCAGCCAGGTAAGGTTGGGCAGGCTCGGTGCTCAAGAGCTCCAGTGTGCCTGCAAGGTCCGGTCTATCCAGTACCACCTCCACGCACCAGCCCTCCGTTGGCAGCTCTCCGCACTCGCCCTGAGGTGCCTACAGTGCGCCTTGTCTGTCCAGCGCTGCCAGAGCCTTTCTCCTCTCCAGCGCTAGCAGAGTCTCCCGCCTGTCCAGAGCTGCTAGAGCCTCCCGCCTGTCCAGAGCTGCTAGAGCCTCCCGCCTGTCCAGAGCTGCTAGAGCCTCCCGCCTGTCCAGAGCTGCTAGAGTCTCCCGCCTGTCCAGAGCTGCTAGAGTCTCCCGCCTGTCCAGAGCTGTTAGAGTCTCCCGCCTGTCCAGAGCTGCTAGAGTCTCCCGCCTGCCCAGAGCTGCTAGAGTCTCCCGCCTGTCCAGAGCTGCTAGTCTCCCGCCTGTCCAGAGCTGATAGAGTCTCCCGCCTGTCCAGAGCTGCTAGAGTCTCCCTCCTGTCCAGAGCTGCCAGAGCCGCCAGTCTGCCAGGATCTTCCAGAGCCGCCAGTCAGCCAGGATCTTCCAGAGCCGCCATTCAGCCAGGAGCTGCCAGAGCCGCCATTCAGCCAGGATCTGCCAGAGCCGCCATTCAGCCAGGATCTGCCAGAGCCGCCATTCAGCCAGGATCTGCCAGAGCCGCCATTCAGCCAAGATCTGCCAGAGCCGTCAGTCAGCCAGGAGCTGCCAGAGCCGTCAGTCAGCCAGGAGCTGCCAGAGCCGTCAGTCAGCCAGAAGTTGCCAGAGCCGTCATCCAGCCTGGGCTACCTCTCAGTCCTAAGCTACCTCTCAGTCCTGAGCTACCTTTCAGACCTGAGCTACCCCTCAGACCTGAGCTACCCCTCAGACCTGAGCTACCTTTCAGACCTGAGCTACCCCTCAGTCCTGAGCTACCCCTCAGTCCTGAGCTGCCCCTCAGTCCGGAGCTGCCCCTCAGTCCAGTTGGGCCCGTAGTTAGGGTTCCTAGGCCAAGGTCGGCGGCGAGGTTCGCCACTCAAAGAACGCTAAGGAGGTGGACTAAGACAATGATGGAGTGGGGTCCACGTCCAGCGCCAGAGCCGCCACCGCGGACAGATGCCCACCCAGACCTTTGGGGGGGGGGGGGGGGGTGGTACTGTCACGTTCTGACCATAGTTCTTGTGTGTTTTCCTTGTTCTAGTGTTGGTCAGGACGTGAGCTGGGTGGGCATTCTATGTTGTTTGTCTAGTTTGTCTATTTCTATGTTTGGTCTGATATGGTTCTCAATCAGAGGCAGGTGTTAGTCATTGTCTCTGATTGGGAACTATATTTTGGTAGCCTGTTTTGTGTTGGGTTTTGTGGGTGGTTGTTTCCTGTGTCAGTGTTTGTGCCACACGGGACTGTTTCGGGTTTTCACATTTCTTGTTTTTGTGGTTATGTTCATGTTGAGTTTTCCTATTAAAACCATGGACACCTACCACACTGCGTTTTGGTCCGCCTCTCCTTCGACGGAAGAATCCCGTTACAGCATTTGGAAAGTATTCAGACCCCTTGACTTTTTCCACATTTTGAACATTACAGTCTTATTATAAAATTGACACACAATAACCTCATGACAAAGCAAAAAACAGTTTTTATAAATATTTGCTAATTTATTCACAATAAAAAAATGAAATATAACATTTACATAAGTATTCAGACCCTTTACTCAATACTTTTTTGAAACACCTTTGGCAGTGATTACATCAACAATTGTTCTTGTGTATGATGTTACAAGCTTGGCACACCTGTATTTGGGGAGTTTCTCCCATTCTTCTCTGTAGATCCTCTCAAGCTCTGTTAGGTTGCATGGGGAGCGTTGCTGCACAGCTATTTTCAGGTCTCTCCAGAGATGTTCAATCAGGTTCAAGTCCGGGCTCTAGCTGGGCCACTCAAGGACATTCAGAGACTTGTCCTGAAGCCAGTTCTGTGTTGTCTTGGCTGTTTGCTTAAGGTCTTTGTCTTGTTGGAAGGTGAACCTTCGGCCTAGTCTGAGGTCCTCAGCGATTTGGAGCAGGTTTTCATCAAGGATCTACCTGTACTTTGACCATTCATCTTTCCTTCGATCCTGACTAGACTCCCAGTACCTGCCACTGAAAAACATCCCCACAGCATGATGCTTCCACCACCATGCTTCACCGTAGGGATGGTGCCAGGTTTCCTCCAGATGTGACGCTTGGCATTCAGGCCAAAGTGTTTAATCTTGGTTTCATCAGACCAGAGAATCTTTTTTCTCATGGTCTTTAGGTGCATTTTGGCAAACTCCAAGTGGGCTGTCATGTGCCTTTTACTGAGGAGTGGATTCCGTCTGGTCACTCTACCATAAAGGCCTGATTGGTGGAGTGCTGCAGAGATGGTTGCCCTTCTGGAAGGTTCTCCCCTCTCCACAGAGCTCTGTCAGAGTGACCATTGGGTTCTTGGTCACCTTCCCGACCAAGGCCTACTCTAGGAAGAGTCTTGGTGGTTCCAAACTTCTTCCATTTAAGAATGAAGGAGGCCACTGTGTTCTTGGGTAAAGCAGCAGAAATGTTTTGGTACTGTACCCTTCCCCCTCGACACCATCCTGTCTCGGAGCTCTACGGACAATTCCTTCGACCTCATGGCTTGGTTTTTGCTCTGACATGCACTGTCAACTGTGGAACATTACATAGACAGGTGCGTACCTTTCCAAATCATGTCTAATCAATTGAAGTTACCACAGGTGGACTCCAATCAAGTTGTAGAAGCAGCTCAAGGATGATCAATGGAAATATGATGCACCTGAGCTCAATTCCGAGTCAATCAGCAAAGGGTCTGAATAGTTATATAAATAAACAGGGTTGTGGAGTAACGGGTTATATGTAAGGGATTACAAAGACGGTAACTGTAATCCGTTACGTTACCAGCAAAAATATTGCAATCAGATTACGGATACTTTGGAAAAACTTGATGATTACTTCGAGGTTGACTTTTAAATTCAGAAAGGATGTTTGCAAAAATATATTTGACACTTCTCTGTTTTCTCAATGCCATTCAAATCAGCATTGAGAAAAGGCTCAAGTCAGACACCACTGTGATGACACACCAAATGTGTTTGATCGATGGTGGGAAAAGCTCAGGAATGGGCTTTTGTAGGCTTCGGTCCAAGTTATGTCTTCCAATGGTGCGAATGCTGTCGGCATCCAAAGATTATCCAACTTGAATAAACGCTTGGAGGTAAGGATGACAGCAGTGGTGTAGTCTACGGCGATACGGATATTTCTTATTATTGATATCTACATAGCGCATTGATGTGAATCATACTGCTGCTCTCTCATTTAGCTATCTGCGCCTTACGGATTGTGGTTGTTGTGGACGGCTATTCACAAATCTAAATGTGTATTTTTACCCAATAGTGGTTGAATTCAGGAAGTTTAAGTTGCCTATCAATCATTGCTTTTTAAACCAGTGGACAGCCAGCGAAAAATGTGCTCTTGCAACAGCTGCATAGTGTGGTTCCCAGCCTATGGAACAACAGCTGCATAGTGTGGTTCCCAGCCTATGGAACAACAGCTGCATAGTGTGGTTCCCAGCCTATGGAACAACAGCTGCATAGTGTGGTTCCCAGCCTATGGAACAACAGCTGCATAGTGTGGTTCCCAGCCTATGGAACAACAGCTGCATAGTGTGGTTCCCAGCCTATGGAACAACAGCTGCATAGTGTGGTTCCCAGCTTATGGAACAACAGCTGCATAGTGTGGTTCCCAGCCTATGGAATAAAAGTGGAGCTTTTATTGCTCAATCTAATTCATGCTGATAATAGTTTGTTTTACCCATAGGCCTAATGGACAACTGCTCAAACTATGAACACTTTTGATAGACTTAAAAGGGGCAATCTGTAGTTGCTACATCGATTTTTGGACTTACAAATATACCAGTCAAAAGTTTGGACACACCTACTCATTCAAGGTTTTTTCTTTATTTTTACTATTTCTACATTGTAGTTTGACATCAAAACTATGAAATAACACATATGGAATCATGTAGTAATCAACAAAGTTTTAAACATATGAAAATATATTTCATAAAATATATATTATTTGAATGTTGTTCAACATTTCCCTGGCTAACTAACGGATAATTGATCCAGCTAGGAAGATACTGAAAAATACTTGTTCCACCACTTCCTCCCTATCCTCAAACTTTACAAATATCAGTTGTTTTTCGGTTACAGCTCATGAAGTACATTTCATGCCTTCTCACCCCTGTCTCCGTGGTGACAAAATGCCTTTCCAAGGTGCTGATGCTGTAACTGACAAAACCTCTTCGTTATCATTCAGGGGCACACTGCTGCTGTAACTGACAAAATGCCTTTCCAAGGTGCATGCTGATGCTGTAACTGACAAAATGCCTTTCCAAGGTGCATGCATGCTGATGCTGTAACTGACAAAATGCCTTTCCAAGGTGCATGCTGATGCTGTAACTGACAAAATGCCTTTCCAAGGTGCATGCTGATGCTGATGACAAAATGTAACTGACAAAAAAATGCCTTTCCAAGGTGCATGCTGATGCTGTAACTGACAAAATGCCTTTCCAAGGTGCATGCTGATGCTGTAACTGACAAAATGCCTTTCCAAGGTGCATGCTGATGCTGTAACTGACAAAATGCCTTTCCAAGGTGCACGCTGATGCTGTAACTGACAAAATGCCTTTCCAAGGTGCACGCTGATGCTGTAACTGACAAAATGCCTTTCCAAGGTGCATGCTGATGCTGTAACTAGTAAGTTGGTTATCTCTTCTTTCTTCAGTTGTGTGCTGCGCTGCATTCTGTTGTTATGTAATGTGAACGATTGGCTGAGCCTTGGATACAGCCAGTATTGCTCCAAACGCGCATCACTCGTGCGCTTACAGCCAGCAAGAGATTGCATGGCTGTGTGCTCAATTTAATACACCTGTCAGCATTGGGTTTGGCCCAAAATAACCAAATCCATTCATTTGAAGGTTATGACAGAAGAGAAGCTATGACAGAAGAGAAGTTATGACAGAAGAGAAGCTGCTAACTGTAGTTGAATCTATATATATATATATGTATGTATATGTGTGTATATATGTACATATATATATATATATATATATATATATATATATATATAGATTCAACTACAGTTAGCAGCTTCTCTTCTGTCATAACTTGTTGCCCCAGAGGACTAAATAAAGTAGTGCTAACCAGAGTAATGTCATACATAGAAAGAATGAATGCATTAGTGAGCATTAGTGTGCATTAGTAATTAACACCAGTAAAGTTCTGTGTTTCATTTAGGGACCGGGGAGAAAACACAATAACTCCAAAACAGTGGAAAGTGTCTTCCTGTGCCAAATGTCCAAATGTCATCAGTTTGACCAGTATGAAGGAAATGATGAAACCAGGTTCTGATTGGACTTCAGTCATGGGTGCATATTATATGTGGTTGGAATACTGTCGGCTTGCATAACAGTGTCAAAGATAACACATGACACGCCGTTCCATTTTCTCAAGAGATGCTGAAAGAAAGAAGTCATATTTCTCCACTCCTGTTCCTGATACAAAAGTAACATTTGTTGTTTCATTTTACTGGGGGAAAAAGCACAATTCTACTGGCATTAATAGGATACAGGCCTACAGACAGTGTCCATATTTCAGTTATTATTCCATTTAGCCCATGTTGATTTCAATTATACATGTTCTGTGTATTCATGGGTACAGGGATACTGGTGAGCGGGATATCAAAGGTGCATGTGTAACGGATGTGAAACGGCTAGCTAGTCAGCGGTGGTGCGTGCTAAATGGCGTTTCAATCGGTGACGTCACTTGCTCTGAGACCTTGAAGTAGTGGTTCCCTTTGCTCTGCAAAGGCCGTGGCTTTGTGGAGCGATGGGAAACAATGCTTCGTGGGTGACTGTTGTTGATGTGTGCAGAGGGTCCCTGGTTCGCGCCCGGGTATGGGCGAAGGGACGGTCTAAAGTTATGCTGTTACACATGTAAACTGCTACTATCCAGAATACTGTGTGCATGTAAACATGGTCATTGTGTATGTTTAAACTGAGATGCGGTATGATGCAAAACTATTTCCTAATGTATACAATAGTCATCATCATCAACGACAACAGCAATAAAAACAACACAAACAACATCAACAACAACAATACCTTATAGAACAGATCTGTAGTACTACATTGATTGTTCTGAAGCTCTTTTATTCTCAGAACCCCAACTATTGGAATATAAATGTACAACCCTCCACGGTCCATCAAGCTGTACAGCAGCCTAAAGACTGACCACCAGGTTCAATGATAGCGCTTATCCACAATCTGTGAGGCTAAGTGACTCTCTCTCTCTCTCACACACACACACACACACACACACACACACACTTTTCCTAACCCTAACCTTGACCCCAAAACCGAACCTTGACCCCAAAACCGAACCTTGACCCCAAAACCGAACCTTAACTCTAGCTCCTAAACATAAACCTAATTCTTATGTTAACCCTTATTCTAACCTTAACCCTAAAATCCCTAGAAATAGAATTTGACCCTGTGGGGACAAACAAAAATGTTCCTAGTTGGTCAAATTCTTGTAGATTACTATTCTTGGGGCATCTGGTTCCCACAACTATAGTTAAACATGTCCACAAACACACACACACACACACCTTTTATATCCTACTTATATGGACCAGGGGCCCTGATCCTAGATCAGCACTCCTACACTCTGATATACTTAATGAATACTCACCCTGATGTAACA
The DNA here is from genome assembly GCF_036934945.1 of Oncorhynchus masou masou. Taxonomy (NCBI): domain Eukaryota; kingdom Metazoa; phylum Chordata; class Actinopteri; order Salmoniformes; family Salmonidae; genus Oncorhynchus; species Oncorhynchus masou. Next base: position 7,636,184 of record NC_088216.1, on the reverse strand, counting down.
ACCAAAACACAGCTCAAAATAAATCAAAAAGTACATGACTTATGGCTAAAAACCATATTACCAAAACCAATATTTCAAGATTTCATAAAGCATACTTACAGCGTGAAGGGGAGAGGTCTTGTACAGTGAGTTAACTGACTGGTAGTGTGTGGAAACTGCTAGTAAGTGTCAGTTCTGTGGTTGATACATATTTATAGTAGTCAGAACACAAGTAGCTGATGCGGAACTGTCCTGTCCTTCCTCTTTAAGTCATTAACATGCATGAGGACCAGAACAGCATGTCAGAAAAGGGAGGTTACTGTATTTTAATAGAACATTTCTACACACCCTTGAACTTTTTTCACATTTTGCTGCTTTAAAATTAAATATAAAAACAAATTAAATTAAAACAACTTCGCAACAGATATACTCAACCAACTCATCATTTTGAAAGTGAAAGAAAGTTACAGATTATTTTTCTAATTAAGAAAAAAAATCAGAAACATCATAGTTGGATTAGTCTCCACCCCTCTGAGTTAATATTTAGTGGAAACCACTTTGGCAGCCATTACAGCTGGGAAACCTTTGAAATAAGATTCTACCACCTTTGCAAAAATCTTAGGGCAATATCTACCCATTGTTTTTATCCAAATTGCTCAAGTTTTTAACATTTGGTTGGGAATCATTGATGGACAGCAATATTCAAACCTTGTCTCTGATTTTTAAGCAAGTCAGGTGCTGAGACTAGACCACTCAGGAACACTGAACACCTCTTAGTAAGCCATTCTGGTGTGTCTTTGGCATTAACATATGTGTAATTGTAAAAAAAAATATATATATATATACATATATATACACTGCTCAAAAAAATAAAGGGAACACTTAAACAACACAATGTAACTCCAAGTCAATCACACTTCTGTGAAATCAAACTGTCCACTTAGGAAGCAACACTGATGGACAATAAATTTCACATGCTGTTGTGCAAATGGAATAGACAACAGGTGGAAATTATAGGCATTTAGCAAGACACCCCCAATAAAGGAGTGGTTCTGCAGGTGGGGACCATAGACCATTTCTCAGTTCCTATGCTTCCTGGCTGATGTTTTGGTCACTTTTGAATGCTGGCGTTGCGTTCACTCTAGTGGTAGCATGAGACGGAGTCTACTACCCACACAAGTGGCTCAGGTAGTGCAGCTCATCCAGGATGGCACATCAATGCGAGATGTGGCAAGAAGGTTTGCTGTGTCTGTCAGCGTAGTGTCCAGAACATGGAGGCGCTACCAGGAGACAGGCCAGTACATCAGGAGACGTGGAGGAGGCCGTAGGAGGGCAACAACCCAGCAGCAGGACCGCTACCACCGCCTTTGTGCAAGGAGGAGCACTGCCAGAGCCCTGCAAAATGACATCCAGCAGGCCACAAATGTGCATGTGTCTGCTTGAACGGTCAGAAACAGACTCCATGAGGGTGGTATGAGGGTCCGATGTCCACAAGTGGGGGTTGTGCTTACAGCCCAACACCGTGCAGGACGTTTGGCATTTGCCAGAGAACACCAAGATTGGCAAATTCGCCACTGGCGCTCTGTGCTCTTCACAGATGAAAGTTGGTTCACACTGAGCACATGTGACGGACGTGACAGTCTGGAGACCCCGTGGAGAACGTTCTGCTGCCTGCAACATCCTCCAGCATGAACGGTTTGGCGGTGGGTCAGTCATGGTGTGGGGTGGCATTTCTTTGGGGGGCCGCACAGCCCTCCATGTGCTCGCCAGAGGTAGCCTGACTGCCATTATGTACCGAGATGAGTTCCTCAGACCCCTTGTGAGACCATATGCTGGTGTGGTTGGCCCTGGGTTCCTCCTACTGCAAGACAATGCAAGTCCTTATGTGGCTGGAGTGTGTCAGCAGTTCCTGCAAGAGGAAGGCATTGATGCTATGGACTGGCCTGCACGTTCCCCATACCTGAATCCAATTGAGCACATCTGGGACATCATGTATCGCTCCATCCACCAACGCCACGTTGCACCACAGACTGTCCAGGAGTTGGCAAATGCTTTAGTCCAGGTCTGGGAGGAGGTCCCTCAGGAGACCATCTGCCACCTCATCAGGAGCATGCCCAGGTGTTGTAGGGAGGTCATACAGGCATGTGAAGGCCACACACACTACTGAGCCTAATTTTGACTTGTTTTAAGGACATTAAACCAAAGTTGGATCAGCCTGTAGTGTGGTTTTCCACTTTGATTTTCAGTGTGACTCCAAATCCAGACCTCCATGGGTTGATAAATTTGATTTCCATTGATCATTTGTGTGTGATTTTGTTGTCAGCACATTCAACTATGTAAAGAAAAAGGTATTTAATAAGAATATTTCATTCATTCAGATCTTGGATGTGTTATTTTAGTGTTCCCTTTATTTTTTTGAGCAGTGTATATACAGTTGAAGTTGGACGTTTACATACACCTTAGCCAAATACATTTAAACTCAGTTTTTCACAATTCCTGACATTTAATCGTAGTAAAAATGCACTGTGTTAGGTCAGTTAGGATCACCACTTCATTTTAAGAATGTGAAATGTCAGTATAATAGTAGAGAGAATCATTTACTTCAACTTTTATCTCTTTCATCACATTACCAGTGGGTCAGTATTTGGTAGCATTGCCTTTAAATTGTTTAACTTGGTCAAACATTTTGGGTAGCCTTCCACAAACTTCCCACAATAAGTTGGGTGAATTTTGGCCCATTCCTCCTGAGAGAACTGGTGTAACTGATTCAGGTTGGTCGGCCTCCTTGCTCGCACACGCTTTTTCAGTTCTGCCCATGAATTTTCGATTGGATTGAGGTCAGGGCTTTGTGAATGCCACTTCAATACCTTGACTATGTTGCCCTTAAGCCATTTTGCCACAACTTTGGAAGTATGCTTTTGTCCATTTGGAAGACCCATTTGCGATCATGCTTTAACTTCCTGACTGATGTCTTGAGACGTTGCTTCAATATATCCACATACTTTTTCCTCCTCATGATGTCATCTACTTTGTGAAGTGCACCAGTCCCTCCTGCAGCAAAGCACCCCCACAACATGATGCTGCCACCCCCGTGCTCCACGGTTGGGATGGTGTTCTTCGGCTTGCAAGCCTCCCCCTTTTTCCTCCAAACATAACGATGGTCATTATGGCCAAACAATTCTATTTTTGTTTCATCAGACCAGAGGACATTTCTCCAAAAAGAACCATATTTGTCCCCATGTGCAGTTGCAAACCGTAGTCTGGCTTTTTTATGGTAGTTTTGGACCAGTGGCTTCTTCCTTGCTGAGCGGCATTTCAGGTTATGTTGATATAGGACCCGTTTTACTGTGGATATAGATTTTTTTCTGTTCCTGTTTCCTCCAGCATCTTCACAAGGTCCTTTGCTGTTGTTCTGGGATTGATTTGCACTTTTTGCACCAAAGTACATTCATCTCTAGGAGACAGAACGTCTCTTTCCTGAGCGGCATGTTGGCTCCATGGTGTTTATACTTGCATACTATTGTTTGTACAGATGAACGTGGTACCTTCAGGCATTTGGAAATTGCTCCCAAGGATGAACCAGTCTTGTGGATGTCTACAATTTTTTTTCTGAGGTCTTGGCTGATTTCTTTTGATTTTCCCATGATGTCAAGCAAAGAGGCATTGAGTTTAAAGGATTGGCCTTGAAATACATCCACAGGTACACCTCCAATTGACTCAAATGATGTCAATTAGCCTATCAGAAGCTTCTAAAGCCATGACATAATTTTCTGGTATTTCCAAGCTATTTAAAGGCACAGTCAACTTCGTGTATGTAAACTTATGACCCACTGGAACAGTGAATTATATGTGAAATAATCTGTCTGTAAACAATTGTTGGAAAAACTACTTGTGTCATGCACTAAGTAGATGTCCTAACCAACTTGCCAAAGCTGTAGTTTGTTAACAAGAAATGTTTGGAGTGGTTAAAAACGAGTTTTAATGTTTCCAACCTAAGCGTATGTAAACGTCCGACTTCAACTGTATATATGTCTCTATTCCAGGGTTAGGTTTTCAGAATACTGAGGCGGCTTGTCCTATTTTTTAAATGATGCTAAAAGTGACCCATGACCATCACTCCTTATCAGCTGTATCAAAGTGGTACTGAATGTTCCAGTGTTCTAGACTAGAGCTCCTCCTACTGGCATCTCAACATTACTGCACCCTCCAGTCCTGAAATGATGTCCTCATTCATTTGTGCATTATTATAATGCCTCTGTCATATTCTGTTACACTGTATGTTTTCCAAATGGCACCCTATGTGCCTTGGTCAAAATTATTACACTAGTAAGGGAATACGGTGCCATAACAATGTCCTCAATAATGTTGGGCTAATAACAACATAACAAACTAATGAAACAAAACACTGACTTGAAAGTCACATTTAAGCACACAAACACTGATGTCTGTAGTAGTACAACATGCCACTATATTTTTCTGTTACACTGTGTATAGCAGAGGAGAGTGTTGTGTTTTCTTTAACTTTCTTTGTACATAATGTCTCCTCCATCATTTCCTTTGAACGAAAACAGCTTTTGGACATCAGAACAGTGATCACTAACCTTGATTGGGACGAAAATGTCTACTTCAATGAGTCGGAAGCTCATTGACATTCTGCTTTCTCCGGACCAGGCCCTAATCCCTGGGACTGGAAACGGCGGCAAAGTAGAGGCAGGCGCACCGGCATGCTGATGAGACTGCTTTGGTGATCAAAAAGACCGCCGTTGGCTTTTGTTCTATTGGTGAACACAACGTCACTGGAGAACGAACTGGATGAGCTCCGTTCGAGACTATCCTATCAACGGGACCTGAAAACCTGTAATATTCTATGTTTCTCAGAGTTGTGGCTGAACAGGGACATGGATATACATCTCAGTGGTTTTTCTATGCACCGTTTAATGCTAAATTGTCTAATGTTAAGGAAGTCTCAAGTTCTTGCTCACCTGAGTTAAAATAACTAATGATAAGCTGCAGTCAATACAATTTATCAAAATAGTTTATCTATATTTTTTGTACCTGTCCATTTACCAACACAAATCGATGCTGGCATTAAAAGTGCACTCATCAAGCTGTATAGGGACATAAGCAAAAAATAAAATGCACATTGAAAGACAGCATTTCTCATAGCCAGTAATTTTAATGTAGGGAAACTGAAATCAGTTTTACATCAATGCATACAAGGCCTTCCCTCCCCTCCCTTTGGCATATCAGACCAAATATATATATATATATATCCTACTTATATATCCTACCTATCAGGAAATACCAGTGATGGGCTCAATATGGAAGTGGTCCAATGAAGCAGATGCTACAGGACTTTTTCACCAGCCCAGACTGGAATATGTTCTGGGATTCATCCAATGACATTGAAGAGTTTACCACATCAGTCACCGGCTTCATTACTAAGTGTATCGACGACGTCCCCCCCACAGTGACCGTACACACATACCCAGACCAGATGCAATGGATTACAGGCAACATCTGCACTGAGCTAAAGGATAGAGCTTCAGCTTTCAAGGAGAGGGACACTAATCCGTCCACCTATAAGATATCCAGTTATGACCTTCGACAAGCCATCAAACAGGCAAAGCGTCAATACAGGCAACAGCTGTTCCGGACGACTGTGTGATCTCGCTCTCCGCAGCCAATGTGAATGAAACTTTTTAAAATATTAACATTCGCAAGGCCGCTGGTCAGATGGAACACCAGGATGTGTACTCAGAGCATGCACTGACCAGCTGGCAAGAGTCAGTCTCTCTATCCAGCAGCATACCACCCTGCATACCACTGCTGGCTTGCTTCTGAAACTAAGCAAGGTTGGTCCTGGTCAGTCCCTGGATGGGAGACCAGATCCTGCTGGAAGTGGTGTTGGAGGGCCAGTAGGAGGCACTCTTTCCTCTAGTCTAAAAAATATCCCAATCCCCAGGGCAGTGATTGGGGACACTGGCCTGTGTAGGGTGCTGGGATGTTAAACAGGTGTCCTGACTCTCTTGGGTCAAGATCCCATGGTACTTATTGTAAGAGTAGGGGTGTTAACCCTAGGGCCGAGACGGCTGGGAGGAAAGGGGACAGTCAAGGAATGTGGAAAGGGAGGAGAGTAGGGTTGAAGAGGCAGTCAGGAATCATGGGGAGAAGGATTTAGCAGAATGGTGAGATGATAGGATATAAGAGGAAAGAGTACAGTCATAGCCAAAAGTTTTGAGAATGACACAAATATAAATTTTGCAGTTTGCATGATGGCAATTTGCATATACTCTAGAATGTTATGAAGAGTGATCAGATGAAATGCATTTAACTTCTTCGGGCTAGGGGGCAGTATTCGGAAGTTTGTATGAATGAGGTGCCCAAAGTAAACTGCCTGTTACTCAGGCCCAGAAGGTAAGATATGCATATACTATTGGATAGTGTTGGATAGAAAACACTCTAAAGTTTACAAAACTATTAATTAAAATAATGTCTGTGAGTATAACAGAACTGATAGGGCAGGCGAAAACCTGAGGAAAATCCATCCAGAATATGTTTTTTTTTCCAGCTCACCATTGATTACCATGGCTGGGAATGGGAATATAAAAGGAAGACCTCCCAGATTGCAGTTCCTAGGGCTTCTGCTAGATTTCAACAATCTTTAGAAAGAGTTCAGGCTTGTTTTTTGAAAAAATAGCTGTAGTGTTTGTTGTGCATTCCGGTGAGGGCGTGCATTTCGTTATTTATCTCCGGTAAAGGTCTCCAGTATCCTCTGTCTTAAATTGTATAGTTTATTTACATATTAGGGTACCTGAGGATTGATTAGGAACGTTGTTTTATATGTTTGGAAGATGTTTATTGGTATCTTACGGGATTCATTTGTATGCATTTTGAACGAGGGAAATCCTCTTTCCTTTATCTAGCTCATCTAAGGTGTTATCATTAGTCCAACAGTTGCAAACCAGAGTTTCTATTAGAAAAATTCAGGTATGTTTATCTCAATTTTGTTCCATTTAAGAAATGTTTTTCAACAGAATCGGCAGAATGAATACACCCTGATCATTTGTAAACACAGTTCACTTTGATAGCAGCCACATGGTATTCCTTCTAGCATCTATGCGCTCTCATCCTCTCACTTTTTCCCTTCGCTTGTGGACTTCAATGCACAACTGTGGCAATAAATGAGTAAACGTTGACTTGGAAGAGTTCCAGTGTTGTGTTGGATAGTCATAGCCAACTAGCTAACATAGCGTCATTCTGTTTGAGCAGGCTAAACTAGCTAGCTGCATATGCTAGCTAAGTAAGCGAAACTTACTTTTCTTAAACTTAAATTCTGAAATCTCTCTCTCTCTCTCTTGCTTCTCCTTCATTTAGGAAGAAATGAATTTGTTCAAAACTGTTCAACTATTGTCTTTCTCTCTCTTGAGTCAACTACTCGCCATATTGTATGCTGCAGTGCTAGCTAGCTGTAGCTTATGCTTTCAGTACTACATTCATTCTCTGATCCTTTGATTGGGTGGACAAAATGTCAGTTCATGCTGCAGGAGCTCTGATATGTTGGAGGACGTCCTCCGGAACTTGTCATAATTAATGTGCAAGTCTATGGAAGGGGGTGTGAACCATGATTCTCCTAGGTTTTGTATTGAAATCAGTATACCCAGAGCAGGACGGAAGCTAGCTGTCAGGCTTCTAGGTGTCACTGAACTGGTTGAATACCACCAACCCCGGACTGTCTTGTCTAATTACGCACACCTGGTTCATATTTCCCCTGATTAGTAATTTAATATATGTTCCCTCTGTTCACCACTGTGGGGTCGGTATTGTTCCCATGTCCGTTGGTCTTGTGAGCACCTGTGCTTTGTTGTTTCAGCTTTTGTGCTGCGTGTATTGTACACTTAATACGGGTCTTGTCCCGTGTATTGTTGTGAATTTGTTATCACAGGTTTCGCCCCGTGTATTTATTAGAGGTTAAACCTCTCAATCTTGTTTGGGTTGCATCCCTGTGTTTTTGTATACGTGTTTGTTTTGGGCTTTGTCCATGTGTCTTTCAAGGCATGTTGTATATTTTGAGTGGAGTGTTAAACCCCCTCCATTACGGATTCCTCCGCCTGTCTCCAATCATTCCAACAACGTGACAATTACAGTGGATAGCCTCAGTATCACATGGGATGACGCTGGAGAGACGAAGCAGGTACGGGAGTCAAACATGTAACGGGGAGTGAAACATGTAATATTGAACGAGACAGTAACAGCGTCAGCCAATTAGTAATACAGACAAAAAACAATTAATTCAGCAGCGGGGAACAGAGCAAGGGAACTGTCAAATATAGAGGAGGTAATAACTAGGTGATAAGTGAGCCCAATTTCACTGATGCGTGTGATGAGGGAAAGCAGGTGTGCGTAATGGATGTTAGGAGTGCATGATGCAGGGCAGCCTGGCGCCCTCAAGCGCCAAGGGGGGAGAGCGGGAGCAGATGTGAAAGGGGGGGGGGCAGTGGTGGAGTTGAGGGCCATAAATGAAATATGGCAGTCCAAAATATAGCAGGCCAATGAGGAGAACGATGACACCTGTGTGGTTGTGTTGACATGAAGGCCAACACTAAATACCACTTCCAGAGCATCAGGTTGGTGCATCACAGTACGATGGAACATAATTTTACAATAGTAGTAAATCATTTTACATTGATACTACTGTCTAACCCTAACCTTTCCTCCTAAGACTTCAAGTTATCACATTGGACCTTAGTGGTGAAGCTGACGTTGTATAGCTGTGTGATGACAAATCAAGGCTAGATATAGTTTCAGCTGTGTTGGATGGGATGTTGATACTAGCATTATCTAGCATGCGATGAAACTATAGTTTCCGCTGTGTTGGATGGGATGTTGATACTAGCATTACCTAGCATGTTGTGGTCTTGCTATAGTTTCAGCTGTGTTGGATGGGATGTTGATACTAGCATTACCTAGCATGTTGTGGTCTTGCTATAGTTTCCGCTGTGTTGGATGGGATGTTGATACTAGCATTACCTAGCATGTTGTGGTCTTGCTATAGTTTCAGCTGTGTTGGATGGGATGTTGATACTAGCATTACCTAGCATGTTGTGGTCTTGCTATAGTTTCAGCTGTGTTGGATGGGATGTTGATACTAGCATTACCTAGCATGTTGTGGTCTTGCTATAGTTTCCGCTGTGTTGGATGGGATGTTGATACTAGCATTACCTAGCATGTTGTGGTCTTGCTATAGTTTCAGCTGTGTTGGATGTGATGTTGATACTAGCATTACCTAGCATGTTGTGGTCTTGCTATAGTTTCCGCTGTGTTGGATGGGATGTTGATACTAGCATTACCTAGCATGTTGTGGTCTTGCTATAGTTTCAGCTGTGTTTGAGGGGATGTTGATACTAGCATTACCTTGTATGTGGTGATCTTAACAACCACATGGCGATTAGTGTTGGTGATCACACATTCTATGTATCTTGTGGAAATGTCTGTTGTAGTTTACTTGAGACACTTACAGTATATGCGGGCGTATTCTAGTAATGTACGGGGTCTATTTCTCTTGTTATCGGGCCATAATTTATTCTTCTGTCATGGCTTACCGTCATATACCGTTAAACATTAGCCTTCAGCTCAGGTAGGCTATACTGTAGGTCTAGGGTGATTATGTAACAGTTTTCGTAGGTGGAAGAAGGCGAAGAGAACCAAGACGCAGCGTGGTACGTGTTCATGGTAAATTTAATAAAGAAACTGAACACAAGAACAAAAAAAACAACAAAGTGGAACAAACGAAACAGTTCTTTCTGGTGCAGGCACACAAAGACAGATATTTCTCAAAAATGGACAACAATAAATAGCGACCTCTGATTGGGAACCATACCAGGCCTAAACATAGAAACACAACACCTAGACATACAACATAGAATACCCACCCACATCACACCCTAACCAAACTAAAAATAGAAACATACAAACAATATACGGTCAGGGCGTGACAGTACCCCCCCCCAAAGGTGTGGACTCCGGCCGCAAACCGAAACCTAGGGTGGGTCTGGGTGGGCATCTGTTCGCCTCCGACCTCGGACTGGGGACACTTGCAGCGGGCCCCAAATAGATGGGACACTCCGGCAGCGCCGGACAGGCGGGGAGACTCTGGAAGCACTGGACTGGAGGGAGGCTCTGGAAGCGCTGGACAGGAGGGAGGCTCTGGAAGCGCTGGACAGGAGGGAGGCTCTGGAAGCGCTGGACAGGAGGGAGGCTCTGGAAGCGCTGGACAGGAGGGAGGCTCTGGAAGCGCTGGACAGGCGGGAGCACCTGGAGGGAGGAGACGGAGAGACAGTCTGGTGCGTGGGGCTGCCACAGGAGGCCTGGTGCGTGGAGGAGGCACCGGATGGACCGGACCGTGGAGGTGCACTGGAGGTCTCGAGCACCGAGCCTGCACAACCTGTCCTGGCTGGAAACTCCCCGTAGCCCGGCATGTGCGGCGGGGTGGAACAGACCGCACTGGTCTGTGCTGGCGAACCGGGGACACCGTGCGTAGGGCCATATAACCCGGGCCGATGAGACTTGTCTTGAAGCCACTCCTGTGTTGTCTTGGCTGTGGGCTGACAGTCTTTGACCTGTTGGAAGGTGAACCTTCGCCCCAGTCTGATGTCCTGAGCTCTCCCGGAGCAGGTTTTCATCAAGGATCTCTGTGTACTTTGCTCCGTTTATCTTTGCCTCGATCCTTCCTAAACCCCCAGTCCTCGCGGCTGAAAAACATCCCACAGCATGATGCTGCCACCACCATGCTTCAACGTAGGGATGGTGCCAGGTTTCCTCCAGACGTGACGCTTGGCATTCAAGGCCAAAGAGTTCAATCTTGGTTTAATCAGACCAGAGAATCTTTTTTTATCATGGTCTGAGAGACCTTTAGGTGCCTTTTGGCAAACTCCAAGAGGGCTGTCATGTGCCTTTTACTGAGGAGTGGCTTCTGTCTGGACACTCAACCATAAAGGCCTGATTGGTGGAGTGCTGCAGAGATGGTTGTCCTTCTGGAAGGTTCTCCCATCTCCACAGAGGAACTCTGGAGCTCTGTCAGTGACCATCAGGTTCTTGGTCACCTCCCTGAGATACTCCCCCGATAGTTCAGTTTGGCCGGGCGGCCAACTCTAGGAAGAGACTTGATGGTTCCAAACTTCTTCCATTTAAGAATGATGGATACCACTGTGTTCTTCGGGACCTTCAATGCTGCAGAAATGTTTTGGTACCATTCCCCAGATCTGTGCCTCAACACAATCTTTCTCTGAGCTCTATGGATAATTCCTTCGACTCGTGACTTGGATTTTGCTCTGACATACACTGTCAACTGTGTGATCATATATAGACAGATGTGTGTCTTTCCAAATCATGTCCAATCAATTCAATTCACCACAGGTGTCACAACATCCACCGAAGTCGGCTCCTCTCCCTGTCCTGGCGGCGGCGTTCGACATCACTGGTCTTCTAGCCATCACAGCTCCATTTTTCATTGTTCCATGTGTTTTGTCTTGTTTCCACGCACACCTGGTTTACATAAGTGTTCAGGCCCTTTGCTCTCCTGTTTCCATTGATCGTCCTTGAGATGTTAATTGAACTTGGAGTCCACCTGTTGTCAGGTTGTGCTCTACTGGTATAGAAGTCAGGTGCAGGAGAGCAGAGAGTTCAGACACACACTTTAATTGGCAGAAGTAACAGACGGACGCAACTGCTTCAAAAAACCTCCAGCCAAATGGCAAAAGTGAAAAGCGCGACAGTCACAATGATGCGAATGTTTAACAATTAAAAACACTTTGACTTAAACAAGTTACCCGGGGAAAAACCAGCCGGGCGCATCACACAAAACACGTAACAAAATAATTCCACACAAAGACATGGGGGGGAACAGAGGGAATATATATGTAGTGTGATTAGGGAATGTAAATAAGGTATTTCTGTATTTGTTTTTATAAATGAGAAAACATTTTGCTTCGTGAATATGGGGTATTGTGTCTAGATTATTTCATCAATTTTAGAACGAGTCTCCAATGCAACAAAATTTGGAAAAAGTCCAGAGGTCTGAATACACTGTAAATGGTTAAACATATTTCTCTGTGGTGTTTTCTATCTGAAACTAAGCGGAGCCAGTTCATAAAAAAAACCTGAGTGCCCGTCTCAGCTGACGCATCAGCTAAGATTGCACCAATTAGAGGCTAGTGTCATTTACACTGTCGTCATAAACAGGAGACCAAGGCACAGCGTTGTAAGCGTACATAACTCTTTAATGAAAGAAAAGAACACTGAACAAAACAAACCGTAAAGCTATATGGCTAGTGCAGAACAGGCAACTAAACATAGAATTACAACTCACAAAATACCCAAGGATTATGGCTACCTAAATATGGTCCCCAATCAACAATAAACAGCTGCCTCTGATTGAGAACCAATCTAGGCAACGATAGACATAAACTCCGAGACTAGAAAAACCCCAAGACATACAAAAACTAAACCACCCTTGTCACACCCTGACCTAACCAAAATAATAAAGAACAAAGATAACTAAGGTCAAGGCGTGATATACGCCTACCTTATTTGGCAGTCTTTAGGATGACCAGGTCTGCTCACCTGCTGGGGGAGTGGTATAGTTTACTGCTACCCTGAAGGAGCAGAGCTAATGAATAGTTCAACATATTTCGACGTGAAATGTAATAAAATCTGGAAATGGCAAAATCTTATAGAAAAAGAGTAGAAGCATAATCTATTCCATGTATCATCTATATACATACTGTATTGATCATCAGGAGAACAATCTAAATTCCAGCATTCACTCAAAAGTTAAAGGTCATTGTCTGGAAAACCTAATAGATTAGAAAGCAAAATGATAGTAAGAGAATAGCATTATGAGGCCGAGCTTTGGTTTGATGCTGTAGCTCTTCAGTCCAGGTTCTGTGGTGGTTCTCTTCAGTCCAGGTTCTGTGGTGGTTCTCTTCAGTCCAGGTTCTGTGGTGGTTCTCTTCAGTCCAGGTTCTGTGGTGGTTCTCTTCAGTTGTCATAATCGGTGGGCTAAGTGCCTATTTGAGGGGCTGTGTCACTGCGAAGTCCCTCACATTCTGAAAGACACATTGAATGAGCACTTTACAAACCACTCCCTCTAACATTTTTACAGACACAGACACACAGACGGCATTATAAAATACTTACCGCCAGGGTGTCGTACTCTGGTGACCTGGTCTTCATGTTCAGAGCTGTGTACGTCTCACTGTTAGGATCAGGATGGACACTCTGTCGAGAGAGAGAGACACAAACACAATACTGTATAAAAACACACATACATAAATGTATTTGCTTCCTGTCTGTTTCTGCTGTATTGGTATTGAAATAACTTTGGTTGTTGACATTATTACCAGTGTGTCTGCTGTGGCATCACTTCCTCCTGTGGATCTCCTGTAATGAGGAACAGAGTGAGTTCTGCTCTCTACTGGCCTCTAGTGGAAGTTGATATGTTACTAATACAGTACATCTCAATGAGAGACTCACCTCTTCATATAGCAGTAGATGGTGACAAGAAGAGCTCCAGCAGTCAGGACAGCCCCCACCCCCACCACAGGAACCCAGGAAAACACTGCTGCAGGATCTTGGGTTTATAAATGCATGATGTCAGAATGTAATCTGTAAAATGACAGAGCACCAGAAATAGACAGAATGTGAGATACTTACATGTAACATTAATATGGACAGGGACAGTCTCTCTCCCTATAATGTTCAGAGCCTCACAGTAGTATCCCTCTCTGTCCTCAGAGCTGATATTATGGATGGTGTATCTCTGTCCTGATGCTTTTGGTGAGATCACGTTCTTCTTGTACCAGGTGTATTTGTCCACAGGAGGGTTGGCGTCACTGCTGCAGGTCAGAGTCACTGAACTGCCCTCCACTATTTCACAGAGGGACTGACTGACACTGAGGTGTTCCTTGGGCCATCTGGTGGACAGTATGAACCAATACAGTGTCTTAAAACAGTGTTGTACATGAGGAACATCATGACACTTGGACTTATGATTGTATGAGTGAAATCAAATTTAAAATGTGTGAATCTCAGATCAAAAGAGAAGGACAGGTGAACTTACAATGAACATCTACATGCACAGAAGTGGAGTTGAGACGTCCATATTTATTCTCAGCCTCACAGTAATATTCTCCTCTGTCCTCAGAGATGATGTTAGTGATGCTGTAACTCTGTCCTGATGCTTTTGGTGAGGTTATGTTCTTCTTGTACCAGGTGTATTTGTCCACAGGTGGGTTGGCATCACTGCTGCAGGTCAGAGTCACTGAACTGCCCTCCACTATTTCACCAGAGGGACTGACTGACACTGAGGTGTTCCTTGGTTTATCTGATGGAAAAATGTGTCACAATACTTTCCTTTTGAGGTCAGAATATATATCTGTAAAATCATAATTCAAGTAAAATAGAGTTGAAATTGGAGATTATATGCAATACTTACACAACACATTTACAGGAACAAGCTTTGATATTTTGGCTCCAACTTCATTCTCAGCCTCACAGTAATATTCTCCTCTGTCCTCAGAGCTGATATTATGGATGGTGTAGCTCTGTCCAGAATGTCTCATTGACATTTTCTTGTATGTTATCTTGTACCAAGTGTATTTGTCCACAGGTGGGTTTGCATCACTGCTGCAGGTCAGAGTCACTGAACTGCCCTCCACTATTTCACCAGAGGGACTCACTGACACTGAGGTGTTGCTTTGGCCATCTGGTAAAGATTAGGACATAAAAGGTAAGAATACACATAGTATAATGCAAGAATGTGTACTCTTACCTTGCTTGTGGGGGGCCAAATAAAACCACCCGCAAGCCAAGTTTGGCCTGCAGACCACCAGTTGTGTAAATCTGGTCTATGTCATGGAAAAAGCAGGTGTTCTTAATGTTTTGTATAATCAGCGTGTAGTTCTAGAATTATATCCCACATACTCACATCTGACAGTGAGAGTCTCTTCAGCAGAGGGGAGATCCTCCTGGCCATTAACAGCACAGGAGTATCTGCCTGCATCCTCACTGCTGACTGGGTCTAGGATCAGGTACTTAGTCTCGTGTCTGAACAGACGTTGTCCGTTCTTGTACCAGATGTAAGAGGGGTTGTCCTGCAAAAGCATATGGACTCACAGAACAGACAAAGCCCCTTTCCCTCTATGATGTTGGTTGGATCCTTAATCCGCACCTGAAGACCTGGAGTAAAAAACATCATTAAAACCCTGAATCACCTGATTACAATAAACAAAGACTTTCCTACACAGAAGGTTCCTATTGTATCAATGTTAAAAAAAAGACAACACCCACAGCTGCATGGTCACTGTGGCAGGAACAGGGTTAAACACTTCTGGTAACTCTCCCCAAATCCCCATGTTTTCCACAATATTCCCAGAATCAGAAGGAATTAATCCTCCAACCAGGATTTCTGGAATTTGGGGAATGTTACCAACATGTTGCATCACCAGGCAGGAGTCACATTCACCTGTAGGTTGTGAGTTCAGTGTTACCTGTGACAGTCAGAGTTGTTCCAGGGAAGCTGTGTCCCCATCTTGATGTCTGTGTGTTGAATATGAACTTGTACTCAGCAGAGTCCTCTTCTCTCAGATCTGTGATTCTCAGGGTGGAGCGACCTCTCTCCTTCTCTCCAACATACTCCACACGACCTGCATACCCTGGGTCTGTGGTTAGGTCCTCAGGGATCAACTCATCCCTCCACCTGTCACTCTGTTTGGGACTAAACCAGAGTGTTGATGTGATCGTATCATAACCACTGTCATACGTGGAGGATATATCCACTGATGACCCCTTCAAGGCACAGACTCCCTGATGGGGGTAAGTCACACTCCAACACTTCTGACCACGGACACCTTAAACAATAACATGACAATATAGTGTTTTCTGTATTCTTTTCTCAGATCTTTCTGTGTGATGAGTGTTTCAGATGTGTAATTCCCCAACATGAATGAATGTAGCCTAATGAGGAGGAATACTGTAGTTGAATCTACACTCACACACTGCAGGAGAGTGGAGATCCTCATGGCCTTTTACAGCACAGGAATAACTGTCTGCATCACTAATGTAGTCTGAGTACTGTCTGGAGGTGTCCTCCTTTACTTTGTTTCCGTTCTTGTACCAGATGTAGGTGGGGTTGTCAGTCAGAGTACACGTGCCACAGTTCAGGGTCACCCATCTTGAAAACAGTGAAGTTGTCATCTTTACCTGAAGATCTGGAGAGAAATACAACACATTAAATACTGTATGAATTTACTGAGTTCTCTTCTAGAAATGATGCAAGCCAGTCCTATTACAGTCTGTACAGACCATCATCCTGACCCTTATACTGAATAAACACAAGACATGTGTTGAACTAACCTACAATAACTAGACTATTCATTTTGTTTGAATTCAAATTACGTTAGTCTGTAGATTGATAATGCACATTTGTATCGAATCTTGGTCTAGTATTTTAACACAGTATTTATTACCTATGACAGACAGTAACTCTGTGTCATACTGCCCTCTCGGATCTGAATAAACTATTTTAGAGACAATAATGACAGTCATTCTCTCTCTCGGATCTCTGTTTCAACTACACTGAACAAAAATATAAATACAACATGTAAAGTGTTGGTTTCATGAGCTGAAATAATAAATCCCAGAAATGTTCCATATGAACAAAAAGCATATTTGTCTCATGCAGCGTGACACATCTCCTTCACAGAGAGTTGATCAGGCTGTTGATTGTGGCCATACACGTGGTCTGCGGTTGTGAGGCCAGTTGGACGCAATGCCAAATTCTCTAAAACGACATTGGAGGCGGCTTATGGTAGAGAAATGAACATTAATTTCTCTGATAACAGTTCTGGTTGACATGCCTGCAGTCAGCATGTCAATTGCACACTCCCCCAAAACTTGAGACATCTGTGGCATTGTCTTGTGTGACAAAACTGCACAATTTATGGTGGCCTTTTATTGTCCCCAGCACAAGTTGCACCTGTGTCATAATAATGCAGTTTAATCAGGTGAGTAAAACATTTAAACGTGTTAACCCTCGCAAGGCTGCAGGCCCAGACGGCATCCCCAGCCGCGCCCTCAGAGCATGCGCAGACCAGCTGGCTGGTGTGTTTACGGACATATTCAATCAATCCCTATACCAGTCTGCTGTTCCCACATGCTTCAAGGGGGCCACCATTGTTCCTGTTCCCAAGAAAGCTAAGGTAACTGAGCTCAACGACTACCGCCCCGTAGCACTCACTTCCGTCATCATGAAGTGCTTTGAGAGACTAGTCAAGGACCATATCACCTCCACCCTACCTGACACCCTAGACCCACTCCAATTTGCTTACCGCCCAAATAGGTCCACAGACGACGCAATCTCAACCACACTGCACACTGCCCCAACTCATCTGGACAAGAGGAATACCTATGTGAGAATGCTGTTCATCGACTACAGCTCGGCATTTAACACCATAGTACCCTCCAAGCTCGTCATCAAGCTCGAGACCCTGGGTCTCGACCCCGCCCTGTGCAACTGGGTACTGGACTTCCTGACGGGCCGCCCCCAGGTGGTGAGGGTAGGCAACAACATCTCCACCCCGCTGATCCTTAACACTGGGGCCCCACAAGGGTGCGTTCAGAGCCCTCTCCTGTACTCCCTGTTTGCCCACGACTGCGCAGCAACGCACGCCTCCAACTCAATCATCAAGTTTGCGGACGACACAACAGTGGTAGGCTTGATTACCAACAACGACGAGACGGCCTACAGGGAGGAGGTGAGGGCCCTCGGAGTGTGGTGTCAGGACAATAACCTCACACTCAACGTCAACAAAACTAAGGAGATGATTGTGGACTTCAGGAAACAGCAGAGGGAACACCCCCCTATCCACATCGATGGAACAGTAGTGGAGAGGGTAGTAAGTTTTAAGTTCCTCGGCATACACATCACAGACAAACTGAATTGGTCCACTCACCAGCATCGTGAAGAAGGCGCAGCAGCGCCTCTTCAACCTCAGGAGGCTGAAGAAATTCGGCTTGTCACCAAAAGCACTCACAAACTTCTACAGATGCACAATCGAGAGCATCCTGGCGGGCTGTATCACCGCCTGGTACGGCAACTTCTCCTCCCTCAACCGTAAGGCTCTCCAGAGGGTAGTGAGGTCTGCACAACGTATCACCGGGGGCAAACTACCTGCCCTCCAGGACACCTACACCACCCGATGTTACAGGAAGGCCATAAAGATCATCAAGGACAACACCCAGCCGAGCCACTGCCTGTTCACCCTGCTATCATCCAGAAGGCGAGGTCAGTACAGGTGCATCAAAGCTGGGACCGAGAGACTGAAAAACAGCTTCTATCTCAAGGCCATCAGACTGTTAAACAGCAACCACTAACATTGAGTGGCTGCTGCCAACACACTGACTCAACTCCAGTCACTTCAATAATGGGAATTGATGGGAAAGGATGTAAAATATCACTAGCCACTTTAAACAATGCTACCTAATATGTTTACATACCCTACATTAATCATCTCATATGTATACGTATATACTGTACTCTATCATCTACTGCATCCTTATGTAATACATGTATCACTAGCCACTTTAACTATGCCACTTTGTTTACATACTCATCTCATATGTATATACTGTACTCGATACCATCTACTGTATCTTGCCTATGCTGCTCTGCACCATCACTCATTCATATCTTTATGTACATATTCTTTATCCCTTTACACTGTGTATAAGAAATTAGTTTTCGAATTGTTAGTTAGATTACTTGTTGGTTATTACTGCATTGTCGGAACTGGAATCACAAGCATTTCGCTACACTCGCATTAACATCTGCTAACCATGTGTATGTGACAAATAACATTTGGTTTGATGTCACACCTGTCAAGTGGATGGGTTATCTTGGGAAAGGAGAAATTCTCACAAACAGGGATGTAAACCAATTTGTGCACATTTTGAATCATTTGGAACATTTCTGGGATCTTTTATTTCATGTCTCAAGCACATTACATGTTGCATTTTGGTTCAGTATGTCCTCTTATGTGAATTACTACATTCGGTATTTTTCCATCACATACCACTACTGTGTCTGTATGACTGCCCTTAATAAGGTCATTACACTAACAGATGTGAGATGAGTGACAGATTACCTGTGACAGTCAGGGAAACAGGTGAGCCAGAAAACTTGTCTCCAGATGTTATGAATCTGAACCTGAACCCAGCAGAGTCACTCAATCTCAGGTCTGTGATTCTCAGGGTACAGTCACTCTCCTTATCCCCAAGGTACTCTATATGACCCTCATACCCTGGCACTGAGCTCAGATCTACAGGATCCATACCAGACCATTTAGTAAACCAGAAAGCTTGTTTGATCTCATGATAACTGGGATATGTGTAAGAGCAGGATATGTCCACTGTTGACCCCTTCAAGACACAGATACTCTGATGGGTGTAAGTCACACTCCAACACTTCTGACCTGAAAGACAAGACAATATAATCCCTTTATATTACCAATACACTTATGTTATGTTCACCTGCAAGAAAACCCAAAGTCAGTCAAACCGAAGGGGGAAATACCAAAGAGTCACTAAAAAAGACCAAAATGAGACCGGTTTCTAGGAAAGGTTGTGAAAGACACTCATGGGGGTGTCCATTGAAAGTCGACTAGCAACAACAACTGGAACCAGAGACACGAGAACCCACAATATTTTAAGATAAGAAAAAAGTAAAAACCTACACCAAACGTGAAGACAGGAAGCAAACCAAAAAGTGGAGAAAAACAAAAGCAGGGAAGATAAAGAATTGTTTTTTCAGAAATCATTAAGGGAGAATCAAGTAAAGGTGTTGACTCTCCACATTTCTTAAACTTCATCATTTAAATATCACCTGGGCCAGCAAAGGTGAAATACCTTCCCACTAACCAGATGGACAAGCGAGCACATGTGTAACATATACTGACTAACGAGGTGATCCCATCGCGAAAGAATTAACTTAAAGAAGTCCACACTGTTGATGAAGTAGGAACACTAGTTTTTACCAGTTAAAATCATATGCTGTGAAAGTAACAAGGATGTGACTAGTCCCTCAGCTTTGTAGTTTTTTTTCATTGTTTAAAAAAGGAGTGCAATGGCGTACAAGCACAAAAACATAATAGGTATCTGGCAGAATTAAATCCATCCATTGACTGCATTTTCATGAATTTGATTATATATCTTGAAGCCCATTCAACACTGCGTGGCAAAGCATACAGAACTAAAGCAGAAGTGGACGTCACATTCACAGCAAATTCAATAATGATTGTCTGACAACCTGAAGCCAATTTTGGATAAAAAAGTCCACACTTACACACTGCAGGAGAGAGGAGATTCTCATGGCCTTTTACAGCACAGGAGTAACTGTCTGCATCACTAAAGGAGTCTGAGTCCAGGCTGGAAGTGTCCTCCTTTACTTTGTGTCCATTCTTGTACCAGATGTAGGTGGGGTTGTCAGTCAGAGTACAGGTGGTGCTACAGGTCAGTGTCTTACCAGTCACCTTCACCTGAAAACCTGAAGAAAAACAATATCACTGTAAATCCCTTTACTGATTTATCACTCTAATACTAATAAGGAAGATATCCTGTTATACAGACATAAACACAAACCAAGACAATTTTCCTGAACTAAATGGAATTCAACAGTTTAACTATATTGAATGTAACTGTACCCGTTTATTTATTTATTTTACTAGGCAAGTCAGTTAAGAACAAATTCTTATTTTCAATGACGGCCTAGGAACAGTGGGTTAACTGCCTGTTCAGGGGCAGAACGACAGATTTGTACCTTGTCAGCTCAGGGATTCGAACTTGCAACCTTTCGGTTACTCGTCCAACGCTCTAAACAGACCCAAAGGGAACACTGACATGCATATACAGTGCCTTGCGAAAGTATTCGGCCCCCTTGAACTTTGCGACTTTTTGCCACATTTCAGGCTTCAAACATAAAGATATAAAACTGTATTTTTTTGTGAAGAATCAACAACATTTGGGACACAATCATGAATTTGAACGACATTTATTTGATATTTCGAACTTTTTTTAACATTTCAAAAACTGAAAAATTGGGCGTCCAAAATTATTCAGCCCCTTTACTTTCAGTGCAGCAAACTCTCTCCAGAATTTCAGTGAGGATCTCTGAATGATCCAATGTTGACCTAAATGACTAATGATGATAAATACAATCCACCTGTGTGTAATTAAGTCTCCGTATAAATGCACCTGCACTGTGATAGTCTCAGAGGTCCGTTAAAAGCGCAGAGAGCATCATGAAGAACAAGGAACACACCAGGCAGGTCCGAGATACTGTTGTGAAGAAGTTTAAAGCCGGATTTCGATACAAAAAGATTTCCCAAGCTTTAAACATCCCAAGGAGCACTGTGCAAGCGATAATATTTAAATGGATGGAGTATCAGACCACTGCAAATCTACCAAGACCTGGCCGTCCCTCTAAACTTTCAGCTCATACAAGGAGAAGACTGATCAGAGATGCAGCCAAGAGTCCCATGATCACTCTGGGTGAACTGCAGAGATCTACAGCTGAGGTGGGAGACTCTGTCCATAGGACAACAATCAGTTGTATATTGCACAAATCTGGCCTTTATGGAAGAGTGGCAAGAAGAAAGCCATTTCTTAAAGATATCCATAAAAAGTGTTGTTTAAAGTTTGCCACAAGCCACCTGGGAGACACACCAAACATGTGGAAGAAGGTGCTCTGGTCAGATGAAACCAAAATGTAACTTTTTGGCAACAATGCAAAACGTTATGTTTGGCGTAAAAGCAACACAGCTCATAACCCTGAACACACCATCCCCACTGTCAAACATGGTGGTGGCAGCATCATGGTTTGGGCCTGCTTCTCTGCAGCAGGGACAGGGAAGATGGTTAAAATTGATGGGAAGATGGATGGAGCCAAATACAGGACCATTCTGGAAGAAAACCTGATGGAGTCTGCAAAAGACCTGAGACTGGGACGGAGATTTGTCTTCCAACAAGACAATGATCCAAAACATAAAGCAAAATCTACAATGGAATGGTTCGAAAATAAACATATCCAGGTGTTAGAATGGCCAAGTCAAAGTCCAGACCTGAATCCAATTGAGAATCTGTGGAAAGAACTGAAAACTGCTGTTCACAAATGCGCTCCATCCAACCTCACTGAGCTCGAGCTGTTTTGCAAGGAGGAATGGGAAAAAATTTCAGTCTCTCGATGTGCAAAACTGATAGAGACATACCCCAAGCGACTTACAGCTGTAATCGCAGCAAAAGGTGGCGCTACAAAGTTTTAACTTAAGGGGGCTGAATAATTTTGCACGCCCAATTTTTCAGTTTTTGATTTGTTAAAAAAGTTTGAAATATCCAATAAATGTCGTTCCACTTCATGATTGTGTCCCACTTGTTGTTGATTCTTCACAAAAAAATACAGTTTTATATCTTTATGTTTGAAGCCTGAAATGTGGCAAAAGGTCGCAAAGTTCAAGGGGGCCGAATACTTTCGCAAGGCACTGTAGCTAAGTCTGTCTGTCTGGGATTATTGTGTCCCATTGTGTCTGTATGATGCGTGTTCTTTTTAAATGACAATGAATAATCTTTCATGTAATTGTTTATTGCTGCTTCATTATTGTTATTTTATTTTCTGATCTGTTTTTTGAAGCATTTTTAAAATGATTTACTTACATAAAAACAACTGCAATGTTAGTTAAGAGCTTGTCATTAACCGTTTCACAGTAAGGTCTACTACACCTATTCGGTGCATTTGACTAATACAATTTGATTTGATTTGTGTGTGTAGGTGCTGGTCATTGCTCCCTCTGACACTGGGTTTCTGATCCTCTAAAAGTCGAAGCCGTTTGCGGGGGGGGGGGGTTCTACTGGCTGACATATGGAATTGATTTAAGGTGGTCATTCCATGGATCATTTAGATATTTGATTTAGATTTATAGTACCCCTTTAGGTAAACAAGGAGAATGACTAATGTTTGTGAGAGCAGGCAGATGGCTGCAATATAGTCTGCCTAGAACATGCCCCATATTCAACTGTAATTCAATTCAAAATAACATTAATGTTTCCCATGTAGGGGCAAATATCCCTGTGGTGGGGTCTGGTAGTGCAGCATGTCTATACTATGTCCCTGTGGTGGGGTCTGGTAGTGCAGCATGTCTTTACTATGTCCCTGTGGTGGGGTCTGGTAGTGCAGCATGTCTTTACTATGTCCCTGTGGTGGGGTCTGGTAGTGCAGCCTTGTTATGCAGCCTGTAAAATTGTTCTGTCATCCTGTATTAGTTATATTAACTGTGAGGGCTATTTAGCTGACAGAATAGTTACAGTAGACCACTTATTGGCCAGCTCATACTCCACTAGATCACTTATTGGCCAGCTCATACTCCACTAGATCACTTATTGGCCAGCTCATACTCCTCTAGATCACTTATTGGCCAGCTCATAGTCCTCTAGATCACTTATTGGCCAGCTCATACTCCTCTAGATCACTTATTGGCCAGCTCATACTCCACTAGATCACTTATTGGCCAGCTCATCCTCCTCTAGATCACTTATTGGCCAGCTCATCCTCCTCAGGAGTATGACATCATCTTCTATTAGGAAATAGCAAGCATTTTTGAAACAGTCTATTTGAGGTGAGTTTTAAAAGAATAGTTTAGCTGCAAATACAAGCTTTGTATGAGTCAACAAAATTATTTTGGTATGAGTGTATTGTCAGTAAACAGAATATTAACAGAATATTACATTTTAAAAGTGAGAGTTTCACTGGACAGTTACTTTAAGAACCTGCCATTGTACTGTTAAAAACGTATCTCCAACTGCTTCTTATCTGTTATGCTATTTGTCCCTTCCAACTACCAACTATGCTAGCTAGCTCGTTACCATCTACAGAATAGACTTTCCCATGCAATCTGTTGAGTTATTGGAAATTAGCTATCAAGCTAGCTCGCTAGCTAGTTTTCTTACGTTGACTAGCTAGCTACCTAAGCTGGCAAATAGCTATGCTGTAATGACTACTCTTAAGCTTGCTGGCCTCAATGGTCTAATCTTCCCTGAACCTTGTTCACAGGGTATCGGTACCTCGGTGGTATTATGTAAGACACACCTAGCATGTTAACCTTAGTTAGCTAGCTATATACTTATGTCAGCACACTATCAGTAACATTAGTTACTTCTGAATGTAGCTAAACACTAGCTAACTAGCTAACTATGGCATGGTAGACGCCAGTCAGTGAGGTTGACCTTTACTGTATCTGATCTGTTAACCCAGATGGTAAACTTTTTGGGTGCAAGTGCTAACAACAACATAATTAGAGCAGGTAGGTAATTAGGGCCTATCTAATATCGGGACACCCACCGCATCAGTCCACGAGAGATTACAACCTTGTGATAGTTATTACTTAATCAAATGCAGCTGAGAAGAAACAAAACACTAAATGTGGGGCCCCCGAGTGGTGCAGGGGTCTAAGTCACTGCATCTCAGTGCTAGAGGCACAGACCCTGTTTCGATTCCAGGCTGTACACAACCGGCAGTGTTTGGGAAATCCCATAGGGCGGGGCAGAATGTGTCGGGGTTGGGCCGGGGTAGGCCATCATTGTGAATAATAATTCATTCTTAACTGACTTGCCTAGTTAAATAAAGGTTTAATAAAGTAAAATAAAAATAAAATAAAATGATTGAATTTAGTGAAAACTTTTTGAAACAAGCATCTCTGTAATTACATTTCTACTCCCCTTCAGGATTTATTTCACTAATATATCCTCTATTAGGTTAGAGTTAGAGGAGATGGAAGTGAAGGCTGAAAGGCAGGTATCTTACATCACAGTCAGGACAGGAAGGGAGAAGGTATGACTGTCTTGTGGTAGTTGCAGACTGTCAACTTTAACATGGTTCTCAAAAGGGGGTCTGATCAAATAGGGAGGGGATGTTTAGTCTGCTTGTTGTAGGACAGTACTGTACAGTAGTGTACCCCAGCCATGTGTGTGTTTAGTTAGGGGATGTTTAGTCTGCTTGTTGTAGGACAGTACTGTACCCCAGCCATGTGTGTGTTTAGTTAGGGGATGTTTAGTCTGCTTGTTGTAGGACAGTACTGTACAGTACTGTACCCCAGCCATGTGTGTGTTTAGGGAGGGGATGTTTAGTCTGCTTGTTGTAGGACACTACTGAACAGTAGTGTACCCCAGCCATGTGTGTGTTTAGGGAGGGGATGTTTAGTCTGCTTGTTGTAGGACAGAACTGTACAGTACTGTACCCCAGCCATGTGTGTGTTTAGGGAGGGGATGTTTAGTCTGCTTGTTGTAGGACAGAACTGTACAGTAGTGTACCCCAGCCATGTGTGTGTTTAGTTAGGGGATGTTTAGTCTGCTTGTTGTAGGACAGAACTGTACAGTAGTGTACCCCAGCCATGTGTGTGTTTAGGGAGGGGATGTTTAGTCTGCTTGTTGTAGGACAGAACTGTACAGTACTGTACCCCAGCCATGTGTGTGTTTAGGGAGGGGATGTTTAGTCTGCTTGTTGTAGGACAGAACTGTACAGTAGTGTACCCCAGCCATGTGTGTGTTTAGGGAGGGGATGTTTAGTCTGCTTGTTGTAGGACAGAACTGTACAGTAGTGTACCCCAGCCATGTGTGTGTTTAGGGAGGGGATGTTTAGTCTGCTTGTTGTAGGACAGAACTGTACAGTACTGTACCCCAGCCATGTGTGTGTTTAGGGAGGGGATGTTTAGTCTGCTTGTTGTAGGACAGAACTGTACAGTAGTGTACCCCAGCCATGTGTGTGTTTAGGGAGGGGATGTTTAGTCTGCTTGTTGTAGGACAGAACTGTACAGTAGTGTACCCCAGCCATGTGTGTGTTTAGGGAGGGGATGTTTAGTCTGCTTGTTGTAGGACAGTACTGTACAGTAGTGTACCCCAGCCATGTGTGTGTTTAGTTAGGGGATGTTTAGTCTGCTTGTTGTAGGACAGAACTGTACAGTAGTGTACCCCAGCCATGTGTGTGTTTAGGGAGGGGATGTTAAGTCTGCTTGTTGTAGGACAGTACTGTACCCCAGCCATGTGTGTGTTTAGGGAGGGGATGTTTAGTCTGCTTGTTGTAGGACAGTACTGTACCCCAGCCATGTGTGTGTTTAGGGAGGGGATGTTTAGTCTGCTTGTTGTAGGACAGTACTGTACCCCAGCCATGTGTGTGTTTAGGGAGGGGATGTTAAGTCTGCTTGTTGTAGGACAGTACTGTACAGTAGTGTACCCCAGCCATGTGTGTGTTTAGTTAGGGGATGTTTAGTCTGCTTGTTGTAGGACAGTACTGTACAGTACTGTACCCCAGCCATGTGTGTGTTTAGTTAGGGATGTTTAGTCTGCTTGTTGTAGGACAGTACTGTACAGTAGTGTACCCCAGCCATGTGTGTGTTTAGTTAGGGGATGTTTAGTCTGCTTGTTGTAGGACAGTACTGTACAGTACTGTACCCCAGACATGTGTGTGTTTAGGGATAGGGATGTTAAGTCTGCTTGTTGTAGGACAGTACTGTACAGTAGTGTACCCCAGCCATGTGTGTGTTTAGTTAGGGGATGTTTAGTCTGCTTGTTGTAGGACAGTACTGTACAGTACTGTACCCCAGACATGTGTGTGTTTAGGGATAGGGATGTTAAGTCTGCTTGTTGTAGGACAGTACTGTACAGTAGTGTACCCCAGCCATGTGTGTGTTTAGTTAGGGGATGTTTAGTCTGCTTGTTGTAGGACAGAACTGTACAGTAGTGTACCCCAGCCATGTGTGTGTTTAGGGAGGGGATGTTTAGTCTGCTTGTTGTAGGACAGAACTGTACAGTAGTGTACCCCAGCCATGTGTGTGTTTAGGGAGGGGATGTTTAGTCTGCTTGTTGTAGGACAGTACTGTACAGTAGTGTACCCCAGCCATGTGTGTGTTTAGTTAGGGGATGTTTAGTCTGCTTGTTGTAGGACAGTACTGTACAGTAGTGTACCCCAGCCATGTGTGTGTTTAGGGAGGGGATGTTTAGTCTGCTTGTTGTAGGACAGTACTGTACAGTAGTGTACCCCAGCCATGTGTGTGTTTAGGGAGGGGATGTTAAGTCTGCTTGTTGTAGGACAGTACTGTACAGTAGTGTACCCCAGCCATGTGTGTGTTTAGTTAGGGGATGTTTAGTCTGCTTGTTGTAGGACAGTACTGTACAGTAGTGTACCCCAGCCATGTGTGTGTTTAGGGAGGGGATGTTAAGTCTGCTTGTTGTAGGACAGTACTGTACAGTAGTGTACCCCAGCCATGTGTGTGTTTAGTTAGGGGATGTTTAGTCTGCTTGTTGTAGGACAGTACTGTACAGTACTGTACCCCAGCCATGTGTGTGTTTAGGGAGGGGATGTTTAGTCTGCTTGTTGTAGGACAGTACTGTACAGTAGTGTACCCCAGCCATGTGTGTGTTTAGGGAGGGGATGTTAAGTCTGCTTGTTGTAGGACAGTACTGTACAGTAGTGTACCCCAGCCATGTGTGTGTTTAGTTAGGGGATGTTTAGTCTGCTTGTTGTAGGACAGTACTGTACAGTACTGTACCCCAGCCATGTGTGTGTTTAGGGAGGGGATGTTAAGTCTGCTTGTTGTAGGACAGAACTGTACAGTACTGTACCCCAGCCATGTGTGTGTTTAGTTAGGGGATGTTTAGTCTGCTTGTTGTAGGACAGTACTGTACAGTACTGTACCCCAGCCATGTGTGTGTTTAGGGAGGGGATGTTAAGTCTGCTTGTTGTAGGACAGAACTGTACAGTAGTGTACCCCAGCCATGTGTGTGTTTAGTTAGGGGATGTTTAGTCTGCTTGTTGTAGGACAGTACTGTACAGTACTGTACCCCAGCCATGTGTGTGTTTAGTTAGGGGATGTTTAGTCTGCTTGTTGTAGGACAGTACTCTACAGTAGTGTACCCCAGCCATGTGTGTGTTTAGTTAGGGGATGTTTAGTCTGCTTGTTGTAGGACAGTACTGTACAGTAGTGTACCCCAGCCATGTGTGTGTTTAGTTAGGGGATGTTTAGTCTGCTTGTTGTAGGACAGTACTGTACAGTAGTGTACCCCAGCCATGTGTGTGTTTAGTTAGGGGATGTTTAGTCTGCTTGTTGTAGGACAGTACTGTACAGTAGTGTACCCCAGCCATGTGTGTGTTTAGTTAGGGGATGTTTAGTCTGCTTGTTGTAGGACAGTACTGTACAGTAGTGTACCCCAGCCATGTGTGTGTTTAGTTAGGGGATGTTTAGTCTGCTTGTTGTAGGGCAGTACTGTACCCCAGCCATGTGTGTGTTTAGTTTGGGGATGTTTAGTCTGCTTGTTGTAGGACAGTACTGTACAGTAGTGTACCCCAGCCATGTGTGTGTTTAGTTAGGGGATGTTTAGTCTGCTTGTTGTAGGGCAGTACTGTACCCCAGCCATGTGTGTGTTTAGTTAGGGGATGTTTAGTCTGCTTGTTGTAGGACAGTACTGTACAGTAGTGTACCCCAGCCATGTGTGTGTTTAGGGAGGGGATGTTTAGTCTGCTTGTTGTAGGACAGTACTGTACAGTAGTGTACCCCAGCCATGTGTGTGTTTAGTTAGGGGATGTTTAGTCTGCTTGTTGTAGGACAGTACTGTACAGTAGTGTACCCCAGCCATGTGTGTGTTTAGTTAGGGGATGTTTAGTCTGCTTGTTGTAGGACAGTACTGTACAGTAGTGTACCCCAGCCATGTGTGTGTTTAGTTAGGGGATGTTTAGTCTGCTTGTTGTAGGACAGTACTGTACAGTAGTGTACCCCAGCCATGTGTGTGTTTAGTTAGGGGATGTTTAGTCTGCTTGTTGTAGGGCAGTACTGTACCCCAGCCATGTGTGTGTTTAGTTAGGGGATGTTTAGTCTGCTTGTTGTAGGACAGTACTGTACAGTAGTGTACCCCAGCCATGTGTGTGTTTAGTTAGGGGATGTTTAGTCTGCTTGTTGTAGGGCAGTACTGTACCCCAGCCATGTGTGTGTTTAGTTAGGGGATGTTTAGTCTGCTTGTTGTAGGACAGAACTGTACAGTACTGTACCCCAGCCATGTGTGTGTTTAGTTAGGGGATGTTTAGTCTGCTTGTTGTAGGACAGTACTGTACAGTAGTGTACCCCAGCCATGTGTGTGTTTAGGGAGGGGATGTTAAGTCTGCTTGTTGTAGGACAGAACTGTACAGTAGTGTACCCCAGCCATGTGTGTGTTTAGGGAGGGGATGTTTAGTCTGCTTGTTGTAGGACAGAACTGTACAGTAGTGTACCCCAGCCATGTGTGTGTTTAGGGAGGGGATGTTAAGTCTGCTTGTTGTAGGACAGTACTGTACAGTAGTGTACCCCAGCCATGTGTGTGTTTAGGGAGGGGATGTTAAGTCTGCTTGTTGTAGGACAGTACTGTACAGTAGTGTACCCCAGCCATGTGTGTGTTTAGGGAGGGGATGTTAAGTCTGCTTGTTGTAGGACAGAACTGTACAGTACTGTACCCCAGCCATGTGTGTGTTTAGTTAGGGGATGTTAAGTCTGCTTGTTGTAGGACAGTACTGTACAGTACTGTACCCCAGCCATGTGTGTGTTTAGGGAGGGGATGTTAAGTCTGCTTGTTGTAGGACAGTACTGTACAGTACTGTACCCCAGCCATGTGTGTGTTTAGTTAGGGGATGTTAAGTCTGCTTGTTGTAGGACAGTACTGTACCCCAGCCATGTGTGTGTTTAGTTAGGGGATGTTAAGTCTGCTTGTTGTAGGACAGTACTGTACAGTAGTGTACCCCAGCCATGTGTGTGTTTAGGGAGGGGATGTTAAGTCTGCTTGTTGTAGGACAGTACTGTACAGTAGTGTACCCCAGCCATGTGTGTGTTTAGGGAGGGGATGTTAAGTCTGCTTGTTGTAGGACAGTACTGTAAAGTAGTGTACCCCAGCCATGTGTGTGTTTAGGGAGGGGATGTTTAGTCTGCTTGTTGTAGGACAGTACTGTACAGTACTGTACCCCAGCCATGTGTGTGTTTAGGGAGGGGATGTTTAGTCTGCTTGTTGTAGGACAGTACTGTACAGTAGTGTACCCCAGCCATGTGTGTGTTTAGGGAGGGGATGTTAAGTCTACTTGTTGTAGGACAGTACTGTACAGTACTGTACCCCAGCCATGTGTGTGTTTAGGGAGGGGATGTTTAGTCTGCTTGTTGTAGGACAGTACTGTACAGTAGTGTACCCCAGCCATGTGTGTGTTTAGGGAGGGGATGTTTAGTCTGCTTGTTGTAGGACAGTACTGTACAGTAGTGTACCCCAGCCATGTGTGTGTTTAGGGAGGGGATGTTAAGTCTACTTGTTGTAGGACAGTACTGTACAGTACTGTACCCCAGCCATGTGTGTGTTTAGGGAGGGGATGTTTAGTCTGCTTGTTGTAGGACAGTACTGTACAGTACTGTACCCCAGCCATGTGTGTGTTTAGGGAGGGGATGTTTAGTCTGCTTGTTGTAGGACAGTACTGTACCCCAGCCATGTGTGTGTTTAGTTAGGGGATGTTAAATCTGCTTGTTGTAGGACAGTACTGTACAGTAGTGTACCCCAGACATGTGTGTGTTTAGGGAGGGGATGTTTAGTCTGCTTGTTGTAGGACAGTACTGTACCCCAGCCATGTGTGTGTTTAGTTAGGGGATGTTAAATCTGCTTGTTGTAGGACAGTACTGTACAGTACTGTACCCCAGCCATGTGTGTGTTTAGGGAGGGGATGTTTAGTCTGCTTGTTGTAGGACAGTACTGTACAGTACTGTACCCCAGCCATGTGTGTGTTTAGTTAGGGGATGTTATTAAGTCTGCTTGTTGTAGGACACTACTGTACCCCAGCCATGTGTGTGTTTAGGGAGGGGATGTTAAGTCTGCTTGTTGTAGGACAGTACTGTACAGTACTGTACCCCAGCCATGTGTGTGTTTAGTTAGGGGATGTTTAGTCTGCTTGTTGTAGGACAGTACTGTACCCCAGCCATGTGTGTGTTTAGGGAGGGGATGTTTAGTCTGCTTGTTGTAGGACAGTACTGTACAGTACTGTAACCCAGCCATGTGTGTGTTTAGTTAGGGGATGTTAAGTCTGCTTGTTGTAGGACAGTACTGTACAGTAGTGTACCCCAGCCATGTGTGTGTTTAGGGAGGGGATGTTTAGTCTGCTTGTTGTAGGACAGTACTGTACAGTACTGTACCCCAGCCATGTGTGTGTTTAGTTAGGGGATGTTAAGTCTGCTTGTTGTAGGACAGTACTGTACAGTAGTGTACCCCAGCCATGTGTGTGTTTAGGGAGGGGATGTTTAGTCTGCTTGTTGTAGGACAGTACTGTACCCCAGCCATGTGTGTGTTTAGGGAGGGGATGTTAAATCTGCTTGTTGTAGGACAGTACTGTACAGTAGTGTACCCCAGCCATGTGTGTGTTTAGGGAGGGGATGTTTAGTCTGCTTGTTGTAGGACAGTACTGTACAGTACTGTACCCCAGCCATGTGTGTGTTTAGTTAGGGGATGTTAAGTCTGCTTGTTGTAGGACAGTACTGTACAGTAGTGTACCCCAGCCATGTGTGTGTTTAGGGAGGGGATGTTTAGTCTGCTTGTTGTAGGACAGTACTGTACCCCAGCCATGTGTGTGTTTAGGGAGGGGATGTTAAATCTGCTTGTTGTAGGACAGTACTGTACAGTAGTGTACCCCAGCCATGTGTGTGTTTAGGGAGGGGATGTTTAGTCTGCTTGTTGTAGGACAGTACTGTACAGTACTGTACCCCAGCCATGTGTGTGTTTAGGGAGGGGATGTTTAGTCTGCTTGTTGTAGGACAGTACTGTACAGTACTGTACCCCAGCCATGTGTGTGTTTAGTTAGGGGATGTTAAGTCTGCTTGTTTTAGGACAGTACTGTACCCCAGCCATGTGTGTGTTTAGGGAGGGGATGTTTAGTCTGCTTGTTGTAGGACAGTACTGTACCCCAGCCATGTGTGTGTTTAGTTAGGGGATGTTAAGTCTGCTTGTTTTAGGACAGTACTGTACCCCAGCCATGTGTGTGTTTAGGGAGGGGATGTTTAGTCTGCTTGTTGTAGGACACTACTGTACCCCAGCCATGTGTGTGTTTAGTTAGGGGATGTTAAGTCTGCTTGTTTTAGGACAGTACTGTACCCCAGCCATGTGTGTGTTTAGGGAGGGGATGTTTAGTCTGCTTGTTGTAGGACACTACTGTACCCCAGCCATGTGTGTGTTTCTCTGTGTGTCGTCCCCCTTCATCCATTCTTCACCTGTTCCTGGGTCTGCTGCCGTTGCTGGGCTGCCTCCTACCAGAGTCTGTAGGGAGGGCAGAGCAGTCCAGCTCAGCTGTTATGTACTCAGCCCCCGCCAGGCCCCGGGCGTGGCTTGACATGGGCAACACCCACAGCCACTGCAGGCTCCTCCTGCCTGTACCTCTCCGCCTCGACCAGCCCCCAGAGACCACCACCACCTCACAGCCAGGCCCAAAGCAGCCAGGCAGCTGGGGAAATATCAACAGAAGACAACATGGTCAATACAACAATAACAGGCCACTACAGAGAAGAAGTCAGTAAAGGACAGGGTAATGTTCATAAGGCACAACACAGAAGAAACACTGAGAAAGAGAAAGTAGAAAACTATCTGAACTTGTACAATATTAAAAGTTTTTTTTTCTTTGTTGCAACACATTTTGTTATGATGTGTGCACTAATGAACACAACCCAGCTTCAATAAAGGACATGTTCAACTCAATAGAGGACAGCACCAACAAGGTTGAGTTCAAGTGGATGACCATGTACATGTTGAGTGTTTGTGTGTTTGTGAGTGAATTAATGAACAATGGAGGAGCATCCTAAGCTGGATGCCTGGCTGGCCACAATGTAAAGTTTGCAGAAGCAGTACACACACACACACACACAACTTACCCATTGAGTGGATTCAACACCATGGAGTTAGTGAGAGCCACACAAATGGACACAACCACAAAACCAGGCCATGCAGCTAGTAGACCTAAGATAAATACCTTGATGACTGAAGGAGCAGGAAAGGGATGGAAATGTGCCACCACTGTCACTCTCCACTTAGTAGAGCAAATGAATGGGAACTGTACAGTAGTAAGCTGGACTGTTCTTCCATTCATCCACGCTGCTGTTGATGATGGCTTTAAAACCTCTTCAGGATCGGTGGGCCGATTGAGCTAAAGTAGGCTAATGCGATTAGCATGAGATTGAAGGTAACGAGAACATTTCCCAGGACATAGACATATCTGATATTGGCAGAAAGCTTAAATTCTTGTTATTCTAACTGCACTGTCCAATTTACAGTAGCTATTACAGTGAAAGAATACCATGCTATTGTTTGAGGAGAGTGCACAGTTTTGAACTTGATTATTAATAAACAAATTAGGCACAGTTGGGCAGTCTTGATACAACATATGAACAGAAATGCAATCATTCATTTGCTCAGCTATAAAGTTTGCACATACACTGCTACCATCTAGTGGCCAAAACGTAAATTGATTCTGGGCTGGAATAATACATTATGGCCTTTCACTTGCATTTCAAAGATGATGGTACAGAAAGTTCAACGTTTTTCTGTAATTATCTTTTACCAGATGTAATGTTTTGTATTATCCTACATTCATCAAGTGTATCCAGAATTGCCTCAGACATGAGAAACTATCAGAGTCATGAGCACGTTTCATGTAAATTCACGCACACGGTTTAATATTTTTGGAGCATGTTTTATAATTTATTAGCTCTTTTTATAAATCATGATCATGTTTAATATAAATTCATGCACACATTTGAGTAATTAATTAGTATGTTTTATAATTTGTGAACTCATTTTATAAATCATAAGCACGTTATATTACTCGTGTTGAAAATACAAATCTCAGTCAATGTCACCTCCAGGGCTCTGTAGTTTACACATTGTTTTGGTTGTTGATTTAAAAAATAGATATTTGAAAAGCTTTTATTTTTCTCTCAACTAAAGATACTGTTAAAACAAGTTAAAAACAACAACAATTAAGTTTAATATTTCAAGTTTATTTGTCAAAGATTCCTGTAATCAGATTGTGTTTGTTGAAAATTTTTTGAAAATTAACTTGAAAAATATATATTTTTTAAGCTCCTTTTCATGTTCATCATAGTTTAAAAGGCAAAACCGACCCTAGATCAGCACTCCTACTCTAATTTACGACTCTACCCTAGCATGGCTCTACCAACTGCTGGGACTACCGATATGATCCTGGGTAGTTTGGTTCCTGGATGCCGATTGGTTGAAACAACATTTCAGAAGTGTGTACCGTATATCAGACAAAAAACCACCATTGCTCATCATGCATTGCTGTGATAAGGTGCGTCTAGGTGACAGGTGTAGGAGTCAGGCGCAGGAGAGCAGGGATGCCTGAGAAGCGTGCTTTTATAAGACCGTTCACCAACACTGGAATGGCACAATCGAAAAGGACAACGCCCTCGTAATAGAGAATCCGTGCAAATGCACGGAGGAACAAACACAGTTCTGACACTATATACACTTACGTAACCGTGAAAACAAATAACACTGAGCACATCAAATAAAAAGACTAATCCCGCACAAACTTAGGCAGGCAACAGGTTACCCTTATACACACAGAAATTAATGTAAATGAAACCAGGTATGAAAAAGAACCAAAGACAAAACAAACAGAAAAGGAAAAATGGATCGTTGGGGAGAGGAGTTACCTTCTTTAGAAGTCGTGACCATTGCTCTGATCATTTTGAAAAGTTTGCCGCCAAAAATGTATTTTCCTATGAATGAAGTCGCACAAAATGTGTGTATTTTGCAAAAAATTTAATCGCTAAAAAAGGAGTGTCTTTTCCCATGAATTAATCCACACAAAAACGCAAAAAAACATGAAATCTGCTGAAATAGTTTTTGTTCATATTTGCACAAATGGAGTGTGAGATTGTGTTGGTATATCAGACAATAAAGCACGGGTATGACGCAAAAATACTTTTTTACTTTTCTATTGATGTTGGTAGCCAGTTTATAATAGCAATAAGGCATCTCAGGGGTTTGTGGTTTATGGCCAATATACCACTGCTAACGGCTGTATCCAGGAACTCTGCGTTGTGTCGTGCTTAAGAACAGTCCTTAGCCGTGGTACAGTATATAGGCCAATATACCACAGCTAAGGGCTGTATACAGGAACTCTGCGTTGTGTCGTGCTTAAGAACAGTCCTTAGCCGTGGTACAGTATATAGGCCAATATACCACTGCTAACGGCTGTATCCAGGAACTCTGCGTTGTGTCGTGCTTAAGAACAGTCCTTAGCCGTGGTACAGTATATAGGCCAATATACCACAGCTAAGGGCTGTATACAGGAACTCTGCGTTGTGTTGTGCTTAAGAACAGTCCTTAGCCGTGGTACAGCATATAGGCCAATATACCACAGCTAAGGGCTGTATCCAGGAACTCTGCGTTGTGTCGTGCTTAAGAACAGTCCTTAGCCGTGGTACAGTATATAGGCCAATATACCACAGCTAAGGGCTGTATCCAGGAACTCTGCGTTGTGTCGTGCTTAAGAACAGTCCTTAGCCGTGGTACAGTATATAGGCCAATATACCACTGCTAACGGCTGTATCCAGGAACTCTGCGTTGTGTCGTGCTTAAGAACAGTCCTTAGCCGTGGTACAGTATATAGGCCAATATACCACAGCTAAGGGCTGTATACAGGAACTCTGCGTTGTGTTGTGCTTAAGAACAGTCCTTAGCCGTGGTACAGCATATAGGCCAATATACCACACCCCCTCGGACCTGATTGCTTAATTATACCACTTAGTTATTATATACGGGTCCAGATATACAAGGTCTTCTTGGTTCTGGGTTTGTTGTGTTCAGTTATTGGTTCTGGGTTTGTCAGGTCTTCTTGGTTCTGGGTTTGTTGTGTTCAGGTCTTCTTGGTTCTGGGTTTGTCAGGTCTTCTTGGTTCTGGGTTTGTTGTTTTCAGTTCTTGGTTCTGGGTTTGTCAGGTCTTCTTGGTTCTGGGTTTGTTGTTTTCAGTTCTTGGTTCTGGGTTTGTCAGGTCTTCTTGGTTCTGGGTTTGTTGTTTTCAGTTCTTGGTTCTGGGTTTGTTGTTTTCAGTTCTTCTTGGTTCTGGGTTTGTTGTGTTCAGGTCTTCTTGGTTCTGGGTTTGTTGTTTTCAGTTCTTGTTTCTGGGTTTGTCAGGTCTTCTTTGTTCTGGTTTTGTTGTTTTCAGTTCTTGGTTCTGGGTTTGTCAGGTCTTCTTGGTTCTGGGTTTGTTGTTTTCAGTTCTTGGTTCTGGATTTGTTGTGTTCAGTTCTTCTTGTTTCTGGGTTTGTTGTTTTCAGTTCTTGGTTTTGGGTTTGTTGTTTTCACTTCTTGGTTCTGGGTTTGTTGTTTTCAGTTCTTGGTTCTGGGTTTGTCAGGTCTTCTTGGTTCTGGGTTTGTTGTGTTCAGGTCTTCTTGGTTCTGGGTTTGTTGTGTTCAGTTATTGGTTCTGGGTTTGTCAGGTCTTCTTGGTTCTGGGTTTGTTGTGTTCAGGTCTTCTTGGTTCTGGGTTTGTCAGGTCTTCTTGGTTCTGGGTTTGTTGTTTTCAGTTCTTGGTTCTGGGTTTGTCAGGTCTTCTTGTTTCTGGGTTTGTTGTTTTCAGTTCTTGGTTTTGGGTTTGTTGTTTTCACTTCTTGGTTCTGGGTTTGTTGTTTTCAGTTCTTGGTTCTGGGTTTGTCAGGTCTTCTTGGTTCTGGGTTTGTTGTTTTCAGTTCTTCTTGGTTCTGGGTTTGTTGTTTTCAGTTCTTGGTTCTGGGTTTGTTGTAATCAAGGCCTTCTTGGTTCTGGGTTTGTTGTGTTCAGGCCTTCTTGGTTCTGGGTTTGTTGTGTTCAGGTCTTCTTGGTTCTGGGTTTGATGTGTTCAGGTCTTCTTGGTTCTGGGTTTGTTGTGTTCAGGTCTTCTTGGTTCAGGGTTTATTGACTGTACTGTAGAGAACAGAGGAGTCCTCCTCAGCTGCTTGTGTTGCTGAGGGTCTGAAGAGAGAAACAAAAATGAAACAAAGACAGTGTACCAAATGGTGGCACCCTATAGGGCTCTGTCTAAAGTAGTGCACTAAATAGGGAATAGGGTGCCATTTGGAACAGAAGAACAGTTCCTCAAAAACATCATCACATCTCTCCCTCATTATAGACATGTCATAGTAACTGTCCTGAGATGTCCATTGTTGTGTTCATAGTTTGGCTTCATAGTGGTCACTAAGGGTCAACTGTTTTGCTCATTGATGACATCTCCTACAATAAACTGCAGCATATGAATGACCTTAATTCAGAATATGCTCACCGGGTGGCAGCACAGGGGAGGTTGAATTTCACAGCAGCGTACTGGACATCCTCATCCTCTTTCTGGGGCTGAGGCACCTGGACGGTGGAGTACAGAGGCACTTCATGGTTTTTGGAGCCAGAGAAGTGGACGCTGGCGTAGTGAACATCATCCTGGTTGTCTGTGTCAGCTGTCTGCGCTGCAGTAGGGTTCATTGCCATGCCTGAGATATCTCTCCTCTGCTCTCATCCTTCTAGACCTATCGGCTGCCTTCGATACTGTGAACCATCAGATCCTCCTCTCCACCCTCTCCGAGTTGGGCATCTCCGGCGCGCCCACGCTTGGATTGCGTCCTACCTGACAGGTCGCTCCTACCATCTGTCTCCTCGTCACGCGCTCTCACCACTGGTGTCCCCCAGGGCTCTGTTCTAGGCCCTCTCCTATTCTCGCTATACACCAAGTCACTTGGCTCTGTCATAACCTCACATGGTCTCTCCTATCATTGCTATGCAGACGACACACAATGAATCTTCTCCTTTCCCCCTTCTGATGACCAGGTGGCGAATCGCATCTCTGCATGTCTGGCAGACATATCAGTGTGGATGACGGATCACCACCTCAAGCTGAACCTCGGCAAGACGGAGCTGCTCTTCCTCCCGGGGAAGGACTGCCCGTTCCATGATCTCGCCATCACGGTTGACAACTCCATTGTGTCCTCCTCCCAGAGCGCTAAGAACCTTGGCGTGATCCTGGACAACACCCTGTCGTTCTCAACTAACATCAAGGCGGTGGCCCGTTCCTGTAGGTTCATGCTCTACAACATCCGCAGAGTACGACCCTGCCTCACACAGGAAGCGGCGCAGGTCCTAATCCAGGCACTTGTCATCTCCCGTCTGGATTACTGCAACTCGCTGTTGGCTGGGCTCCCTGCCTGTGCCATTAAACCCCTACAACTCATCCAGAACGCCGCAGCCCGTCTGGTGTTCAACCTTCCCAAGTTCTCACACGTCACCCCGCTCCTCCGCTCTCTCCACTGGCTTCCAGTTGAAGCTCGCATCCGCTACAAGACCATGGTGCTTGCCTACGGAGCTGTGAGGGGAACGGCACCGCAGTACCTCCAGGCTCTGATCAGGCCCTACACCCAAACAAGGGCACTGCGTTCATCCACCTCTGGCCTGCTCGCCTCCCTACCACTGAGGAAGTACAGTTCCCGCTCAGCCCAGTCAAAACTGTTCGCTGCTCTGGCCCCCCAATGGTGGAACAAACTCCCTCACGACGCCAGGACAGCGGAGTCAATCACCACCTTCCGGAGACACCTGAAACCCCACCTCTTCAAAGAATACCTAGGATAGGATAAAGTAATCCTTCTCACCCCCCCTTAAATGATTTAGATGCACTATTGTAAAGTGGCTGTTCCACTGGATGTCAGAAGGTGAATTCACCAATTTGTAAGTCGCTCTGGATAAGAGCGTCTGCTAAATGACTTAAATGTAAATGTAAATGTAATGTTAACCTCTTGAATCTATAGGGGCGCTATTTCATTATTGGATAAAAAAACGTGCCCGTTTTACGCGCAATATTTTGTCACAAAAAGATGCTCGACTATGCATATAATTGACAGCTTTGGAAAGAAAACACTCTGACGTTTCCAAAAGTGCAAAGATATTATCTGTGAGTGCCCCAGAACTGATGCTACAGGCAAAACCAAGATGAAACTTCAAACAGGAAATGAGCAAAATTTTTGAAGCTCTGTTTTCCAATGTCTTCTTATATGGCTGTGAATGCAACAGGAATGAGCCCACAATTTCTGCCGTTTCCCCAAGGTGTCTGCAGCATTGTGACGTATTTGTAGACATATCATTGGAAGATTGACCATAAGAGACTACATTTGCCAGGTGTCCACCCGGTGTCCTCCGTCGAAATTGGTGCGTCATCTTCAGCTGCAAGTATTTTTCCATGGGATTCAGAGGAGAAAGTAGACTTCCACGAACGATATATCAATGAAGAGATATGTGAAAAACACCTTGAGGATTGATTCTAAACAGCGTTTGCCGTGTTTCAGTCGATATTATGGAGTTAATTTGGAAAAAAGTTAGCCGTTTTGATGACTGAATTTTTGTTTTTTTATGGTACCCAAACGTGATGTACCAAAACGGAGCGATTTCTCCTACACAAAGAATCTTTCAGGAAAAACTGAACATTTGCTATGTAACTGAGAGTCTCCTCATTGAAAACATCCGAAGTTCTTTAAAGGTAAATGATTTTATTTGAATGCTTTTCTGTTTTTTGTGAAAATGTTGCCCGCTAAATGCTACGCTAAATGCTACGCTAAATGCTACGCTAGCTATCAATACTCTTACACAAATGCTTGTTTAGCTATGGTTGAAAAGCATATTTTGAAAATCTGAGATGACAGTGTTGTTAACAAAAGTCTAAGCTTGAGAGCAAATACATTTATTTCATTTCATTTGCGATTTTCATGAATAGTTAACGTTGCATTATGCTAATGAGCTTGAGGCTATAAATAGGATCCCGGATCCGGGATTGCTCGACGCAAGAAGATAACCCACAACAACAACTGCTACCGGGCGACGATTACGTCCATTTATACAGCCCCACGCACCTCTCTGATTCAGAGGGGTTGAATTAAATGTAGAAGACACATTTCAGTTGAATGCATTCAGTTGTGCAACTGACTAGGTATCCCCCTTTCCCATATGTATGTACACAAACACCTCATTACCTCGGAGCCCTGCACATCGACTCTGTACTGTGAAACAGATGTTATTGTTACTCGTTATTGATATTCGTTATTCACTCTGTATTTATTCCTTGTGTCACTATTTCCCTCAAAACATTTATACAGTGTAAGTATTCAGACCCCTTTACCTATTTCGACATTTTGTTACGTTCCAGCCTTATTCTAAAATGGAATAAAGAACAATTTCCCTCATCATTCTACACAGGATACACCATAAAGACAAAACAAAAACGTTT
The DNA here is from genome assembly GCF_036934945.1 of Oncorhynchus masou masou. Taxonomy (NCBI): domain Eukaryota; kingdom Metazoa; phylum Chordata; class Actinopteri; order Salmoniformes; family Salmonidae; genus Oncorhynchus; species Oncorhynchus masou. The sequence continues at coordinate 7,595,815 of NC_088216.1, read as the reverse complement.
TTTATTTTTTTTACACAAGTATCCATAACATTTGTTATGAGATTCGAAATTGAGCTCAGGTGTATCATGTTTCCATTGATCATCCTTAAAGTGTGATTGGAGTCCACCTGTGGTAAATTCCTGTCTATATAAGGTCCCACAGTTGACTATGCATGTCAGAGAAAAAAACAAGCCATGACGGCGAAGGAATTGTCTGTAGAGCTCCGAGACAGGATTGGGTCTAGGCAAAGATTTGGGGAAGGGTACAAAACATGTCTGCAGCATTGAAGGTCCCCAAGAACACAGTGGCCTCCATCATTCTTAAATGGAAGAATGGAGCAATCGGAGGAGACAGGCCTTGGTCAGGTAGGTGACCAAGAACTCGATGGTCACTCTGACAGAGCTCCAGTGTTCCTCTGTGGAGATGGGAGAACCTTCCAGATGGACAACCATCTCTGCAGCACTCCACCAATCAGGCCTTTATTGTAGAGTGGCCAGATGGAAGCCAGATGACAGCCAGCTTGAACTTTGCCAAAAGGCACCTAAATGAGATTCTCTGGTCTGATGAAACCAAGATGGAAGTCTTTGGCCTCAATAGCCAAGTGTCACGTCTGGAGGTTACCTGGCACATCCCTACGATGAAGCATGGTGGTGGCAGCATAATGGTGTGGGGATGTTTTTCAGCTGCAGGGACTGGGAGACTAGTCAGGATGAGGGAGAAATGTAAAAAGCAGAGAGAGATCCTTGATGAAAACCTGCTCCAGAGCGCTCAGGACCTGCCAACAGGAAAACGACCCTAAGCACACAGCCAAGACAACGCAGGAGTGACTTCGGGACAAGTCTCTGAATGTCCTTCAGTGGCCCAGCCAGAGGCAGGACAAACCCAATCGAACATCTCTGGAGAGACCTGAAAGTAGCTGTGCAGCGATGCTCCAACCTGACAGAGCTTGAGAGGATCTGCAGAGAAGATGACAGAAACTCACCAAATACAAGTTTGCCAAGCTTGTAGCATCATACCCAAGAGGATTGGAGGCTGTAGTTGCTGCCAAGGTGCTTCAACAAAGTACTGAGTAAAAGTTCTTAATTCTTATGGAAATGTGATATTTCAGTTTACATTTTTTTACAAAAATGTATAAAAAACTGTTTTTGTATTTATTATTATGGAGAATTGTGTTTAGATTGATGAGGGGGAAAAAACAATTGAATCCATTTTAGAATAATGCTGTAACGTAACATGTGGGAAAAGTCAAGGGGTCTGAATACATTCTGAATACACTGTATTTTTTATCTTTAACTCTGCATTGTTGAAAAGGACCCGTTTAGTCAGCATTTCAACCCACCATCACTTTGTCTCATGTTAATACTACTCCTATACACAACCCACCATCACTGTGTCTCATGTTAATACTACTCCTAAACACAACCCACCATCACTGGAAGCGGCGCAGGTCCTAATCCAGGCACTTGTCATCTCCCGTCTGGATTACTGCAACTCGCTGCTGGCTGGGCTCCCTGCCTGTGCCATTAAACCCCTACAACTCATCCAGAACGCCGCAGCACGTCTGGTGTTCAACCTTCCCAAGTTCTCTCACGTCACCCCGCTCCTCCGCTCTCTCCACTGGCTTCCAGTTGAAGCTCGCATCCGCTACAAGACCATGGTGCTTGCCTACGGAGCTGTGAGGGGAACGGCACCGCAGTACCTCCAGGCTCTGATCAGGCCCTACACCCAAGCAAGGGCACTGCGTTCATCCACCTCTGGCCTGCTCGCCTCCCTACCATTGAGGAAGTACAGTTCCCGCTCAGCCCAGTCAAAACTGTTCGCTGCTCTCGCCCCCAATGGTGGAACAAACTCCCTCACGACGCCAGGACAGCGGAGTCAATCACCACCTTCCGGAGACACCTGAAACCCCACCTCTTCAAGGAATACCTAGGATAGGATAAGTAATCCTTCTCACCACCCCCCCCCCCTTAATGATTTAGATGCACTATTGTAAAGTGGCTGTTCCACTGGATGTCAGAAGGTGAATTCACCAATTTGTAAGTCGCTCTGGATAAGAGCGTCTGCTAAATGACTTAAATGTAAATGTAAATGTCTCATGTTAATACTACTCCTATACACAACCCACCATCACTGTCTCATGTTAATACTACTCCTAAACACAACCCACCGTCACTGTGTTTCATGTTAATACTACTCCTATACACAACCACCATCACTGTCTCATGTTAATACTACTCCTAAACACAACCCACCGTCACTGTGTTTCATGTTAATACTACTCCTATACACAACCACCATCACTGTGTCATGTTAATACTACTCCTAAACACAACCCACCATCACTGTCTCATGTTAATTCTACTCCTAAACACAACCCACCATCACTGTCTCATGTTAAACCCACTCCTAAACACAACCCACCATCACTGTGTCTCATGTTAATACTACTCCTAAACACAACCCACCATCACTGTGTCTCATGTTAACACTACTCCTAAACTCAACCCACCATCACTGTGTCTCATGTTAAACCTACTTCTAAACACAACCCACCATCACTGTGTCTCATGTTAATACTACTCCTAAACACAAGCCACCATCACTGTGTCTCATGTTAATACTACTCCTAAACACAGCCCACCATCACTGTGTCTCATGTTAAACCTACTCCTAAACACAACCCACCATCACTGTGTCTCATGTTAATACTACTCCTAAACTCAACCCAACATCACTGTCTCATGTTACACCTACTCCTAAACACAACCCACCATCACTGTGTCTCATGTTAACACTACTCCTAAACTCAACCCACCATCACTGTCTCATGTTAAACCTACTCCTAAACACAACCCACCATCACTGTGTCTCATGTTATTACTACTCCTAAACACAACCCACCATCACTGTGTCTCATGTTAATACTACTCCTAAACACAACCCACCATCACTGTGTCTCATGTTAATACTACTCCTAAAGACAACCCACCATCACTGTGTCCTATGTTAATACTACTCCTAAACACAGCCCACCATCACTGTGTGTCATGTTAATACTACTCCTAAACACAACCCACCATCACTGTGTCTCATGTTAATACTACTCCTAAACTCAACCCACCATCACTGTCTCATGTTAAACCTACTCCTAAACACAACCCACCATCACGGTGTCTCATGTTAATACTACTCCTATACACAACCCACCATCACTGTGTCTCATGTTAATACTACTTCTATACACAACCCACCATCACTGTGTCTCATGTTAATACTACTACTATACACAACCCACCATCACTGTCTCATGTTAATACTACTCCTAAACACAAGCCACCATCACTGTGTCTCATGTTAATACTACTCCTAAACACAACCCACCATCACTGTCTCATGCTAATACTACTCCTAAACACAACCCACCATCACTGTGTCTCATGTTAATACTACTCCTAAACACAACCCACCATCACTGTCTCATGTTAATGCTACTCCTAAACACAACCCACCATCACTGTCTCATGTTAATGCTACTCCTAAACACAACCCACCATCACTGTCTCATGTTAAACCTACTCCTAAACACAACCCACCATCACTGTGTCTCATGTTAATACTACTCCTAAACACAACCCACCATCACTGTGTCTCATGTTAACACTACTCCTAAACTCAACCCACCATCACTGTGTCTCATGTTAAACCTACTTCTAAACACAACCCACCATCACTGTGTCTCATGTTAATACTACTCCTAAACAGAAGCCACCATCACTGTGTCTCATGTTAATACTACTCCTAAACACAGCCCACCATCACTGTGTCTCATGTTAAACCTACTCCTAAACACAACCCACCATCACTGTGTCTCATGTTAATACTACTCCTAAACTCAACCCAACATCACTGTCTCATGTTACACCTACTCCTAAACACAACCCACCATCACTGTGTCTCATGTTAACACTACTCCTAAACTCAACCCACCATCACTGTCTCATGTTAAACCTACTCCTAAACACAACCCACCATCACTGTGTCTCATGTTATTACTACTCCTAAACACAACCCACCATCACTGTGTCTCATGTTAATACTACTCCTAAACACAACCCACCATCACTGTGTCTCATGTTAATACTACTCCTAAAGACAACCCACCATCACTGTGTCCTATGTTAATACTACTCCTAAACACAGCCCACCATCACTGTGTCTCATGTTAATACTACTCCTAAACACAACCCACCATCACTGTGTCTCATTTTAATACTACTCCTAAACACAAACCACCATCACTGTCTCATGTTAATGCTACTCCTAAACACAACCCACCATCACTGTGTCTCATGTTAATACTACTCCTAAACTCAACCCACCATCACTGTCTCATGTTAAACCTACTCCTAAACACAACCCACCATCACGGTGTCTCATGTTAATACTACTCCTATACACAACCCACCATCACTGTGTCTCATGTTAATACTACTTCTATACACAACCCACCATCACTGTGTCTCATGTTAATACTACTACTATACACAACCCACCATCACTGTCTCATGTTAATACTACTCCTAAACACAAGCCACCATCACTGTGTCTCATGTTAATACTACTCCTAAACACAACCCACCATCACTGTCTCATGTTAATACTACTCCTAAACACAACCCACCATCACTGTGTCTCATTTTAATACTACTCCTAAACACAAACCACCATCACTGTCTCATGTTAATGCTACTCCTAAACACAACCCACCATCACTGTCTCATGTTAATGCTACTCCTAAACATAACCCACCATCACTGTGTCTCATGTTAATACTACTCCTAAACACAACCCACCATCACTGTGTCTCATGTTAATACTACTCCTAAACTCAACCCACCATCACTGTCTCATGTTACACCTACTCCTAAACACAACCCACCATCACTGTGTCTCATGTTAACACTACTCCTAAACATAACCCACCATCACTGTGTCTCATGTTAATACTACTCCTAAACACAACCCACCATTACTGTGTCTCATGTTAATACTAATCCTAAACACAACCCACCATCACCGTCTCATGTTACACCTACTCCTAAACACAACCCACCATCACTGTCTCATGTTAATACTACTCCTAAACTCAACCCACCATCACTGTCTCATGTTAAACCTACTCCTAAACACAACCCACCATCACTGTCTCATGTTAAACCTACTCTTGTTAATACTACTCCTAAACACAGTCCACCACAACTGTGTCTATACTACTCCTAAAGCTCTTACGAAGCATTCATTCAATCACTCAAAACTCTTACTTTAGGCCATTTTCAAAATGGCTCCACAACAATCTGTTGATCTGAGAGCTCTTAAAATAGCATGCACCGTACACACACACACACGTACACGCACACACACGCACACACATGTACACACACACACACACACACACACGTACACACACACACACGTACACACACACACACACACACACACACACACACACACACACTCACACACTCACACTCATACACTCTCACACACTCACACGTACACACACACGTACACGCACACACACGCACATACACTTACACACACGTACACACACACACACACACTCACACACTCACACACTCACACACTCTCACACTCTCACACACTCACACGTACACACACACACACACACCTACACACACACACACACACACACACACACACACACACACACACACACACACACACACACACACACACACACACACACACACACACACACACACACACACACAGACAGTTATCATTGACCCTGTTATACTATGACAGTGAACATGACCCTATTGAATGGAGATCTGGGTATTACTGGTATACTCTACTGATCATGTTTTAAACATGGAAATGAATAAACTGAACTAAACTAAACACATGAAACCACAGTCCAGGGTCAGTATTCACAATGTGTATCAGAGTAGGAGAGCTGATCTGGGATCAGTTTAGCCTTTTAGATCATAATTATATGGACCGTCTGAGACACTTTATGAATACAGGCCCTGATGTAACAACCAAAACACAGTTCAATATAAACCAACAAGTACAAAGATACAGTAAGCCATGTGATGTTTGGCTAAAAACAGCAAAAATAAAACTATATTTCAAGATATCATCAAGTGTACTTACAGAGTGAAGTGAAGAGGAGAGGTCTTGAACAGTTAGTCAACTTACTGTCACTGCGTGGAAACAAGAAGTAGTCTACTGTAAGTGTTAGTAGAAGCAGGCAAAGCCTATGTGTGAGTTCTGTGGTTGACACATTTTAAAGTAGTCTAGACAGGTCATTAACATGCAGCAACAACATGTCACATAAGGGATGTTACTGAATCTAAATCGAAAATGTGCTAAAGTCAGAATACTGTAGTTGCATTTCTTTATTTGAGGAGTGGACCTACATGTTTTACAAGAGACAAAATGTGACCCATTCCCATCACTCCTCATCAGCTGGTACTGAAGGTTCCAGAACAGATGAAAGGGGAGTATCTTTGGTTCCAGTGTTCTAGACTAGAGCTCTCCCTACTGACATCTCAACATTACTGCAGCCTCCAGGCTTCATATGTCCCTTCTAGTCCGATGAAAATATACAAAATAGAAGGTAAAATAACATTTGAAAATGGCAAAAATATATATAGAATAAAACAGTCACGTACTTAAAAGTACTGTGTTATTGGGACTTATGTTGAACTGGTGTTTTAATTGAGTGAATTTGTGATCTCAACTAGCTTGTTAGCTACATGAAGCTGCTGTTATTCAGTGATAAACAAGCATTTTGGTGCATCAAACAGCTACTCTGAATGTACTGGATTGTGAACAATATGATGTGCTGCTACTGAATTACAGCAAGACCCCATAGTTAACTAGTGAGCTAGTTAGTTAGCTGACATTTAGCTATCAACATTAGCTAGCTAGAAACAACAGACAACAGTGAGCTGTCATTATGCCAAGTCCAAGGCAAGCTGCTCTGAGATTCCAGTGTGTTCTTGTGTGAAAGAGAACTCTTCACTCCTCTTCACTTTGATTGACACTTCACACACTCACTATATATGTCCAGTGTTCTGTCTGGGATCTGTGGCCGGTGCCAGAGGACGACAAATGGGGTGACACCCCCCAAGCCTCCTGTTCCCTTTTAAAGTAGGGACACAGTCCCTCATCCTCTTCCTGCGGGGCGGCAGGGTAGCCTAGTGGTTAGAGAGTTGGACTGGTAACCGAAAGGTTGCAAGTTCAAATCCCCAAGCTGACAAGGTACAAATCTGTCGTTCTGCCCCTGAACAGAGGTAAAAAGGTAAAAAAAAAAAAAAAAAAATCTTCATCATTCTCTCTACTATTCAGGGTGCTATTTGAGACGGCATATAGAACCTATAACTGTAGAAATGTATACTGTGGAATAACCACAAATAAACATATTCACCCACTGGAGTCCTGAGGGGAGGAGAGGTCCACCACTGGAGTCATGAGGGGAGGAGAGGTCCATCACTGGAGTCCTGAGGGGAGGAGAGGTCCACCACTGGAGTCCTGAGGGGAGGAGAGGTCCATCACTGGAGTCATGAGGGGAGGAGAGATCCATCACTGGAGTCATGAGGGGAGGAGAGATCCATCACTGGAGTCCTGAGGGGAGGAGAGGTCCACCACTGGAGTCATGGGGGGAGGAGAGATCCATCACTGGAGTCCTGAGGGGAGGAGAGGTCCACCACTGGAGTCATGGGGGGAGGAGAGGTCCACCACTGGAGTCATGGGGGGAGGAGAGGTCCATCACTGGAGTCATGAGAGGAGGAGAGGTCCACCACTGGAGCCCTGAGGGGAGGAGAGGTCCATCACTGGAGTCATGGGTGGAGAGGAGTGGTCCACCACTGGTCCTGGGAGGGGGAGAGGTCCACCACTGGAGTCCTGAGGGGAGGAGAGGTCCATCACTGGAGTCATGGGGGGAGGAGAGGTCCATCACTGGAGTCATGAGAGGAGGAGAGGTCCATCACTGGAGTCATGGGTGGAGAGGAGTGGTCCACCACTGGTCCTGAGAGGGGGAGAGGTCCACCACTGGAGCCCTGAGGGGAGGAGAGGTCCACCACTGGAGTCATGATGGGAGGAGAGGTAAACAACTGGAGTCCAGAGGGGAGGAGAGGTTCCAGCATTTACTCAAAAGCTAAAGTTCATGGTCTGGAAAACCATCTAGATATGGTTGCAAGAGAATAGAGGTGTGAGACCTGGTTTTGGATTAGAACCGTAGCTCGTCAGTCCAGCTTCTGTGGTGATTCTCTTCAGTCCAGCTTCTGTGGTGATACTCTTTAGTCCAGGATCTGTGGTGGTTCTCTTCAGTCCAGGATCTGTGGTGGTTCTCTTCAGTCCAGGATCTGTGGTGGTTCTCTTCAGTTGATGTTCTGAGGTACTTTTCTTCAGTCCAGCTTCTGTGGTGATACTCTTTAGTCCAGGATCTGTGGTGGTTCTCTTCAGTCCAGGATCTGTGGTGATTCTCTTCAGTCCAGGATCTGTGGTGATTCTCTTCAGTCCAGCTTCTGTGGTGATTCTCTTCAGTCCAGGATCTGTGGTGGTTCTCTTCAGTCCAGGATCTGTGGTGGTTCTCTTCAGTTGATGTTCTGAGGTACTTTTCTTCAGTCTAGCGTCTGTGGTGGTTCTCCTCTGTGCAGGTTCTGTGGTGGTTCTCTTCAGCCAAGGATGTGTGGTGGTTCTCTTCAGTTGATGTTCTGAGGTACTTTCCTTCAGTCCATGTTCTGTGGTGGTTTTCTTCAGTGCAGGTTCTGTGGTGGTTCTCTTAAGTTCAGGTTCTGTAGTGGTTCTCTTCAGTGGGAGGGTCCCCTCACATTCTGAAAGAAGATACTGAATTAGCAATTTACACTCCCACTAAAATGTTTATGGACACACTAACAAACTTACTGAGAGAGAGAGAGAGAGAGAGAGAGAGAGAGGGGGGGGGGGGAATATTACACAAACTTTCCACAAATGTACTTTTCCACACAATGACTTTTAGCTCCATCCTCTTATTGAAGATGATCCATTCAAGTATCATGTGGAGCCAATATCTGTCACTACAATGTTATTATACCAAACTAAAGGGTTAAACCCCAATGTACTTACATGTGACAGTGAGAGTCTCTTCATCAGAGGGGAGATCCTCATGTCCTTCTACAGAACAGGAGTATCTGCCTGCATCCTCACTGCTGACTGGGTTTAGGAACAGACTGGTAGATTGGTTGGTTACATGTCCGTTCTTGTACCAGATGTAGGTGGGGTTGTCACTCAGAGTACAGGTGGTGCTACAGGTCAGTGTCACCTTCTGTCCCTCTGTCACAGTGGCAGGAGTCACCTTCACCTGCAGACCTAAATGAAAGAGGATTAAAACACTGAGTACATCATTAAGTAATCGTTTGCAGTATTGATAGGATGTGACCTGCAGTGTTACCTGTGACAGTCAGAGTTGTTCCAGGGATGGTGGGCTCCCAGGTTGTCTGATCTGTTCTGAATCTAATCTTATACTCAGCTGAGTCCTCCTCTCTCAGGTCTGTGATTCTCAGGATGGAGTCACTCTGCATATTTCCAAGGTACTCCACACGACCTCCATACCCCGGGCTCAGGATTTGAGGCGCTTTATTAAGTTTTCCTTTTGTATACCAGTTTGTTTCAGACACTGTATGACCACTGGGATAAGTATAAGAGCAGGATATGTCCACTGATGTCCCCTTCAAGGTACAGATCCTCTGATGGGTGTAAGTCACGTGGAAATAACTGTGACCCTCAACAGCTGAAACACAAGTACATTTTTCAAATGGTGTCAGTATTTAGAACTGTAAAATCAACCACCATTAATCTAAATGGAATAGTAGCTCTATCTCATGTCTGTTTCACTAAACATCAACACTGACCAGTGATATATTGGAGGATTTTGACAGACTTTAAAAAGTGTGTCAGTCACACTCACACACTGCAGGAGAATTGATGCCTTTTACAGCACAGTAGAAGCTGTCTTCAGTTTGAAAGTAGACTGAGTACGAGGGGGAGGAGTACCTGAGACGGTACCTGCTACAGACCAGAGAAAGACCACCAACACACTTCCTGCTGTTCTCAAGGACATTGTTGCATCTCCCACCCTGCAGTCTTAGAAACATAAACAACAACTCACTCTATAGCTGGTGAATAACTCCACCTGATACATTGAAGTAGAAACTGTAAATGGGGTACAGGGCCTCATTACTGAAAATGAACCAGGCTCATATTGTGTTGTGTTGTATTGTGCTATATGGTTGTCTATGTGAATAATGTCTGTCTGTAAGTCTATATCACTATGTACAGTATGTAATGTGTGCGACGTGTTGCATGTCTGTCTACATCTGTCTATTTAACCTGACGTGATGTATGATGCAAAAATAATTTCCTAATGGATACAATAGTCATCATCATCATCGTGGTCATCAGCACCATCATCATCAAAAACAACAACAGCAACAATCACTTATTGAACAGATGTGTAAAACTGTAAACAAACATTTCTACATTGATTGTTCTGAAGCTGTTTTATTCTCAGAACCCCAAATATAGGAGGATAAATGTTCAATCCTCTACAGTCCGTCAAGCTGTACAGCAGCCTAAAGACTGACCACCAGGTTCAATGACAGCACCTATCCTCAAGCTGTGAGGCTAAACAGCAAGTGACTCACTCACTCACTCACTCACTCACTCACTCACTCACTCATTCTCTCTCACACACACACACACACACACACACACACACACACACACACACACACACACACACACACACACACACACACACACACACACACACACACACACACACACACACACACAGTCTTGTAAAGCTAACCTTGTGAGGACACAAAATTCAGTCCCATTCACAATCCTATTTTCCTTTACCTTAACCCCAAAACCTATTAACCCTAACCCGAACCCTAGCTCCAAACCCTAAACCTAATTCTAACCGTAAAACTGATTCGAACTGGTTTAGTCTTATATTTAGTATTGCATTTTATTATACCATGCAATTTAATTAACCTAGCACTTATTTTTTGAGCACCTAATCCCTTCATCTCTTGTTGTCACGCCCTGACCATAGAGAGCTGTTTATTCTCTATGTTGGTTGGGGCGTGATAGTGATTAAGGTGGGTCATCTAGGTGATTAATGAATTATGTTGGCGGGGTATGGCTTCCAATCAGAGACAGCTAGTTATCGGAGTCTCTGATTGGGGATCATATTTAGGCAGCCATTTCCTCATTGTGTTTTGAGGGATCTTGTCTACAGATAGTTTCCTGTGTGCATACCAGTAGTGTCACGGTTCACTGTTTTGGTTTTGTTTTGTGAGTTTTAATTTATTAAAAGATGTGGAACTCTACTCACGCTGCGCCTTGGTCCAATCTTTACGACGATCATGACACTTGGTGGGATTATTTATGTAATTGATCCAGTTTGCATGTTTTATTATGATTTTATGAGAACATTTGTTTTAAAGTTAAACCTTTTTAACCTCAGCACTTAATCAATAATTGTCTTCCTCCTGTTGAACTTCGGCCTGTCATGTTCTCCCACTGTCTCCAGACCGGTTGGATGTACAATATAGAAACAGGGCAGAAAGTTGCAATAGGCCCGTGCAACACAAGGGTTGATACCAGCATAAACAGAAACCCTCTTAAACCTGACACTGATTCTAACCTTAACCCTGAACCCCAAGAAATAGCATTTGACCTTGTGGGGACCAACAAAACGTCCTCCGTTGGTCAAATGTTTGTTGGTTTACTATTCCTGTGGGGAAACTATATATACAAAATAATGTGGACACCTCCTCAAATGAGTGGATTCAGCTGTTTATGCCACAGCCTTTGCTGACTGGTGTATAACATCGAGCACACAGCCATGCCATCTCCATAGACAAACATTACAGTAGAATGGCCTTACTGAAGACTTCAGTGACCTTCAACGTGGCACCGTCAAAGGATGACACCTTTCCAGTTTGACAAATTTCTGCCCTGCCGGAACAGGGTTTACATGAACAAGCAGCCAGACACAAGCCTAAGATTACCATGCGCAATGCCAACCGTTGGCTGGAGTGGTGTGAAACTCTTCACCATTGGACTCTGGAGCAGTGGAAAAGCGTTCTCTGTAGTGATGAATAACGATTCACCATCTGGCAGTTCGATGGACGTTTCTGGGTTTGGTGGATGATAGAACACTACCAGCCCCCCCAAAAGTGCCAACTAAAGTTTGGTGGAGGAAGAATAAAGGTCTGGGGCTGTTTTTCATGGTTCGGGCCCCTTAGTTCCATTGAAAGGAAATGTTAACCATACGGCATCCAATGATATTCTAGACAATTATGTGCTTCCAAGTTTGAGGCAACAGTTTGGGGAATGCCCTTTCCTGTTACAGCATGACAATGCCCCCGTGGATAAAGCGAGGTCCATACAGAAATGGTTTGTCAAGATAGGTGTGGAAGAACTGACAGAGCCCTGACCTCAACCACATCGAACACCTTCGGGATTAATTGGAATGCCGACTGCAAGCCAAGCCTAATCGCCCAACATCAGTGCCCAACATCACTAATGCTCTTGTGGTTGAATGGAAGCAAGTCCAAGCAGCAATGTTCCAACATCTAGTGGAAAGCCTTCCCAAATGTGTAGGCTGTTATAGCAGGGACAAACTCCATATTAATGCCCATGATTTTTTAATGATTTGTTTGATGAGCAGGTGTCCACAAATCAACTGTGTCACACGCAGACACACACACAGGCCCACATGAACACACACACTGCAGAGCTACAATGTTTGTTTGCATGTCTTTTTTACCCTGGTTAATCATCTCATCCCTATGTAGATCAACACTCCTACACTGAGACACTATAAATACTGGACATAAAACACAGCTCAAAACTGAACAACAAGTAAAATGATACATTACCCTCAATTACATGACTAAAAACAAATAACCCCACACTATATTTCAAGATATTGACAACTGTACTTACAGAGTGAAGTGAAGGTGAGAGGTCTTGTACAGTGAGTCAACTTACTGTCAGTTCGTGTGAGTTATTTTGTTGACACATATTTAACTGCCCTTATACTTCCTCTTTAAGTCATTAACATGCAAGATAACCAGATCAGTACATCAGAAAGGGGATGTTACTGTATTTCAACAGAAATTGTGCAACAGACTGCATATCTATATGTACTTTTCTTCATTTGAGGAGTGGGACTACATTTTTAAAATTGCTAAATGTGTCATATTTCCAACGTGATATTTTGACAACACAGAGAACCATTTAAACAATGTGTCTGTTATGTACTTGAGTGAAGACCCAAAAGCGGTTTTAACAGAAACAGAGTTCTTTTAATGAAAAAACAGGAATGGCATAGATCCTCTTCCGACGTTGTCAATGGCACAATAGAATACCCGCAGAGAGGGTGACAAATGAAACATAAAGTCCCTCTGATGAATAGCTGGGTAGCGGCGACAGGCTGCAGGTCGCTCTGGGTCGGTGCGGGTCACAGAGGAACGGTGGTAGCTGATCACACGTAGCATATGATGAACTGGACACGGTGCAAACAAAAGATAGTTAGTAGAGTGCAGGATGCACCTGCCAGGCAGACTCCGACAGGATAGGACTAGGTGGAAGCAAACGAGACGATAGCTTGCTTCTGGCATGAGAAACACAAATGACAATCTGACACCGAAAGTAGCAGGAACAGAGAGAGAAATAGAGACCTAATCAGAGGGAAAAAAGGGAACAGGTGGGGAAAGGGTGAATGAGCTAGTTAGGGGAGATGAGGAACAGCTGGAGAAGGAGAGAAAGAGAAGGTAACCTAATAAGACCAGCAGAGAGAGACAGAGTGAAGAGAAAGGACAGGAACAGACATAATAAGACATGACAGTACCCCCACCACTCACCGAGCGCCTCCTGGCGCACTCGAGGAGGAAACCTGGCGGCAACGGAGGAAATCATCGATCAGCGAACGGTCCAGCACGTCCCGAGAGGGAACCCAACTCCTCTCCTCAGGACCGTACCCCTCCCAATCCACTAGGTACTGATGACCACGGCCCCGAGGGCGCATGTCCAAAATCTTACGAACCCTGTAGATGGGTGCGCCCTCGACAAGGATGGGGGGGGGACGAGCGGGGGCGCGAAGAACGGGCTTAACACAGGAGACATGGAAGACCGGGTGAACGCGACGAAGATAGCGCGGGAGAAGAAGTCGCACTGCGACAGGATTAATGACTTGAGAAATACGGAACGGACCAATGAACCGCGGGGTCAACTTGCGAGAAGCTGTCTTAAGGGGAAGGTTCTGAGTGGAGAGCCATACTATCTGACCGCAACAATATCTAGGACTCTTGGTCCTACGCTTATTAGCGGCCCTCACAGTCTGCGCCCTATTACGGCAAAGTGCTGACCTGACCCCCTTCCAGGTGCGCTCGCAACGCTGGACAAAAGCCTGAGTGGAGGGGACGCAGGACTCGGCGAGCTGAGATGAGAACAGCGGAGGCTGGTACCCGAGGCTACTCTGAAAAGGAGATAGACCGGTAGCAGACGAAGGAAGCGAGTTGTGGGCGTACTCTGCCCAGGGGAGCTGTTCTGACCAAGACGCAGGGTTACGAAAAGAAAGACTGCGTAAGATGCGACCAACAGTCTGATTGGCCCGTTCGGCTTCACCGTTAGACTGGGGATGAAAGCCGGACGAGAGACTGACGGTAGCCCCAATCAAACGGCAAAACTCCCTCCAAAATTGAGACGTGAACTGCGGGCCTCTGTCCGAAACGACGTCTGACGGAAGGCCATGAATTTGGAAAACATTCTCGATAATGATCTGAGCCGTCTCCTTAGCAGAAGGGAGCTTAGCGAGAGGAATGAAATGAGCCGCCTTAGAAAATCTATCGACAACCGTAAGAATAACTGTCTTCCCCGCTGATGAAGGCAGTCCGGTGATAAAATCTAAAGCGATGTGAGACCACGGTCGAGAGGGAATGGGAAGCGGTCTGAGACGGCCGGCAGGAGGAGAGTTCCCAGATTTAGTCTGCGCGCAGACCGAACAAGCAGCGACAAATCGACGTGCGTCACGTTCCCGAGTGGGCCACCAGAAACGCTGGCGAATGGAAGCGAGCGTACCCCGAACGCCGGGGTGGCCGGCTAACTTGGCAGAGTGGGCCCACTGAAGAACGGCCGGACGAGTAGGAACGGGAACGAACAGAAGGTTCCTAGGACAAGCTCGCGGCGACGGAGTGTGAGCGAGTGCTTGCTTTACCTGCCTCTCAATTCCCCAGACAGTCAACCCGACAACACGCCCCTCAGGGAGAATCCCCTCGGGGTCGGTGGAGACCTCAGAAGAACTGAAGAGACGAGATAAAGCATCAGGCTTGGTGTTTTTTGAGCCCGGACGATAAGAAATAACAAACTCGAAACGAGCGAAAAACAGAGCCCAACGAGCCTGACGCGCATTAAGTCGTTTGGCTGAACGGATGTACTCAAGGTTCCTATGGTCAGTCCAAACGACAAAAGGAACGGTCGCCCCCTCCAACCACTGTCGCCATTCGCCTAGGGCTAAGCGGATGGCGAGCAGTTCGCGATTACCAACATCATAATTACGTTCTGACGGCGATAAGCGATGAGAGAAAAACGCGCAAGGATGGACCTTGCCGTCAGAGAGGGAGCGCTGAGAAAGAATGGCTCCCACGCCCACCTCTGACGCGTCAACCTCAACAACAAACTGTCTAGAGATGTCAGGTGTAACAAGAATAGGTGCGGATGTAAAACGATTCTTGAGAAGATCAAAAGCTCCCTGGGCGGAAACGGACCACTTAAAGCACGTCTTAACAGAAGTAAGGGCTGTGAGGGGAGCTGCCACCTGACCGAAATTACGGATGAAACGACGATAGAAATTCGCGAAACCAAGAAAGCGCTGCAGCTCGACGCGTGACTTAGGAACGGGCCAATCAATGACAGCCTGGACCTTAGCGGGATCCATCTTAATGCCCTCAGCGGAAATAACGGAACCGAGAAAAGGGACAGAGGAGGCATGAAAAGTGCACTTCTCAGCCTTCACATAAAGACAGTTCTCCAAAAGGCGCTGGAGGACGCGTCGCACGTGCTGAACATGAATCGGGAGAGACGGTGAAAAAAATCAGGATATCGTCCATGTAAACGAAAACAAAAATGTTCAGCATGTCTCTCAGGACGTCGTTAACTAGTGCCTGAAAGACAGCTGGAGCGTTAACGAGGCCGAAAGGAAGAACCCGGTATTCAAAGTGCCCTAACGGAGTGTTAAACGCCGTCTTCCACTCGTCCCCTCCCTGATGCGCACGAGATGGTAGGCGTTACGAAGGTCCAATTTGGTGAAAAACCTGGCTCCCTGCAGGATCTCGAAGGCTGAAGACATAAGAGGAAGCGGATAACGATTCTTAACTGTTATGTCATTCAGCCCTCGATAATCCACGCATGGGCGCAGGGACCCGTCCTTCTTCTGAACAAAAAAAAACCCCGCTCCGGCGGGAGAGGAGGAGGAGACTATGGTACCGGCGTCGAGCGATACAGACAAATAATCCTCGAGAGCCTTACGTTCGGGAGCCGACAGAGAGTATAATCTACCCCGGGGGGGAGTAGTTCCCGGAAGGAGATCAATACTACAGTCATACGACCGGTGTGGAGGGAGAGAAGTGGCCTTGGAACGACTGAACACCGTGCGCAGATCATGATACTCCTCCGGCACCCCTGTCAAATCACCAGGCTCCTCCTGTGAAGAAGAGACAGAGGAAACAGGAGGGATAGCAGACATTAAACAGGTCACATGACAAGAAACATTCCAGGATAGGATAGTATTACTAGACCAATTAATAGAAGGGTTATGGCGCACTAGCCAGGGATGACCCAAAACAACAGGTGTAAAAGGTGAACGAAAAATTAAAAAAGAAATGGTTTCGCTATGATTACCAGAGACAGTGAGGGTTAAAGGCAGCGTCTCACGCTGAATCTTGGGGAGAGAACTACCATCTAAAGCGAACAAGGCCGTGGGATCCCTTAACTGTCTGAGAGGAATGTCATGTTCCCGAGCCCAGATCTCGTCCATAAAACAGCCCTCCGCCCCAGAGTCTATCAAGGCACTGCAGGAAGCAGATGAACCGGTCCAGCAGAGATGGACCGGAAAGGTAGTGCAGGATCTTGAAGGAGAGACCTGAGTAGTTGCGCTCACCAGTAGCCCTCCTCTTACTGATGAGCTCTGGCTTTTACTGGGCATGAGGTGACAAAATGACCAGCGGAGCCGCAATAGAGACAGAGGCGGTTGGTGATTCTCCGTTCCTTCTCCTTGGCCGAGATGCGGATACCCCCCCAGCTGCATAGGCTCAGCATCCGAGCCGGCGGAGGAGGGTGGCAGTGATGCGGCAGGTGGCAGTGATGCGGAGAGGGGGGCAACGGAGAACGCGAACTCCTTTCCACGAGCTCGGCGACGAAGATCAAACCGTCGCTCTATGCGAATAGCGAGAGCTATTAAGGAGTCCAGACTGGAAGGAACCTCCCGGGAGAGAATCTCATCCTTAACCTCGGCGAGGAGACCCTCCAGAAAACGAGCGAGCAAAGCCGGCTCGTTCCAGTCACTAGAGGCAGCGAGAGTGCGAAACTCAATAGAATAATCCGTTATGGATCGATTCCCCTGACATAGGGAAGACAGGGCCCTGGAAGCCTCCTCCCCAAAAACAGAACGGTCAAAAACCCGTATCATCTCCTCCTTAAAGTCCTGATACTGGTTAATACACTCAGCCCTCGCCTCCCAGATTGCCGTGCCCCACTCACGCGCCCGTCCGGTAAGGAGAGAAATGACGTAGGCGATGCGGGCTGTGCTCCTGGAGTAAGTGTTGGGCTGGAGAGAGAACACCACATCACACTGAGTGAGGAATGAGCGGCACTCAGTGGGCTCCCCAGAGTAACACGGCGGGTTATTGATCCTGGGCTCCGGAGACTCGGAAACCCTGGAAGTGGGCGGTGGATCGAGGTGGAGTTGGTGAACCTGTCTTGTGAGGTCGGAGACTTGGACGGCCAGGGTCTCAACGGCATGTCGAGCAGCAGACAATTCCTCCTCGTGTCTGCCTAGCATCGCTCCCTGGATCTCGACGGCGGAGTGAAAAGGGTCCGGAGCCGCTGGGTCCATTCCTGGTCAGATTCTTCTGTTATGTACTTGAGTGAAGACCCAAAAGCGGTTTTAACAGAAACAGAGTTCTTTTAATGAAAAAACAGGAATGGCATAGATCCTCTTCCGACGTTGTCAATGGCACAATAGAATACCCGCAGAGAGGGTGACAAATGAAACATAAAGTCCCTCTGATGAATAGCTGGGTAGCGGCGACAGGCTGCAGGTCGCTCTGGGTCGGTGCGGGTCACAGAGGAACGGTGGTAGCTGATCACACGTAGCATATGATGAACTGGACACGGTGCAAACAAAAGATAGTTAGTAGAGTGCAGGATGCACCTGCCAGGCAGACTCCGACAGGATAGGACTAGGTGGAAGCAAACGAGACGATAGCTTGCTTCTGGCATGAGAAACACAAACGAGAATCTGACACCGAAAGAAACAGGAACAGAGAGAGAAATAGAGACCTAATCAGAGGGAAAAAAGGGAACAGGTGGGGAAAGGGTGAATGAGCTAGTTAGGGGAGATGAGGAACAGCTGGAGAAGGAGAGAAAGAGAAGGTAACCTAATAAGACCAGCAGAGAGAGACAGAGTGAAGAGAAAGGACAGGAACAGACATAATAAGACATGACAGTGTCGACTACAGAGGGCTTGGTGTGGTTGCTAGGTGATGTGTGACACACCTGCAAGCCCTCTATACTATTTAGAATGTGATCAATTGCTCTGAATGTGTTGTCTTGTCTTTCTGAGTTCTGTATATACAGATCAAAGTTCTATTATCTCGTTCAATTAGAACCCATTCCATTTAATACCCATGACCATCACTCCTCATCAGCTGTATCAAATTAATTCTGAAGGTTCCAGTGTTCTAGACTAGAGCTCCACCTACTGGTATCTCAACATTACTGCACCATCCTAATAATAATGTCCTCAATAATGTTGGGTTAATAACAACATAACACACAGGAAATACATTAGATGAACTAGTGAAAAACTAAACTGTTTACTTGAAAAAGTCACAGTTAAGCAAACATACACTGTTGTATTACAATAAAGGACCTTGTGTACAATAAAGGAGGCTGGTTGGCAGAGATATAGGAGGAGAGGCTAATTGCAATTACTGGAATATAATTAATGGATACCGTTCCATTTATTCCACTCCAGCCAGTACAATGAGCATGTCTTTCTATATATCTGCCCACCAGCCTCCTCTGCTGGACAGTACAGGTAGTAGCAGAGGTATCAATATCCTCACCATCATCATCACCATAGTGATGCTGTGTTGACTGTATAGGCTAATGTACTCTGTTGTGCATATAGGCTAATGCAGACTCTTATCCATATATAGTCTAATGTAGCCTGTTATCCATACAGAGTCGAATGTTGCCTTTTATCCATATATAGTCTAATGTAGCATATTATCTATATATAATCTAATGTAGCCTGTTATCCATATTGTCTAATGTAGCCTGTTAATACTACTCCTAAACACAACCCACCATCACCGTGTCTCATGTTAATACTACTCCTAAACACAACCCACCATCACCGTGTCTCATGTTTATACTACTCCTAAACACAACCCACCATCACTGTGTCTCATGTTAATACTACTCCTAAACACAACCCACCATCACTGTGTCTCATGTACTACTCCTAAACACAACCCACCATCACTGTGTCTCATGTTAAAACTACTCCTAAACACAACCCACCATCACTGTGTCTCATGTTAATACTACTCCTAAACACAGCCCACCATCACTGTGTCTCATGTTAATACTACTCCTAAACACAACCCACCATCACTGTGTCTCATGTTAATACTACTCCTAAACACAACCCACCGTCACTGTCACGCCCTGACCATAGAGAGCCTTTTTTATTCTCTATGTTGGTTAGGTCAGGGTGAGAGTGGGGTGGGTAATCTAGTTTTTCTTTCTATGTTGGTCTGGTATGGTTCCCAATCAGAGGCGGTTGTTTATCGTTGTCTCTGATTGGGGATCATATTTAGGCAGGCATTTCCCCACTATGTTTTGTGGGATCTTGTTTTTGTGTTGTTGTCTGTGAGCACTCCTGAACGTCACGTTTCGGTTATTCTTTACTGTTTTTGTGCGTTTCATTAAATAAATGTGGAACCAGATGACGCTGAGCTTTGGTCCGAGTATGCTTCCAAATTCATAAAAAATCCAACAATGTGATTTTCTGGATTTTTTTTTTCATTTTGCCTGTCATAGTTGAAGTGTACCTATGATGAAAATTACAGGCCTCTCTTATCTTTTTAAGTGGGAGAACTTGCACAATTGGTGGCTGACAATACTTTTTTTGCCCCACTGTATCTGGACGGTACGTGGTGTTCAGGCTTGTAAGGGTTGTCAGAGTTTCCTGTCTCTTCCTCTCTGGTCAGGCTTGCCATGGTGGACAGGGTTGACATGGTTTCCTGTCTCTTCCTCTCTGGTCAGGCTTGTGTTTGAAGCGACACTTGTCACCATAGAAACAGTCGGTGGTCCTCCAGAAGAAACACTCGTCACCATTGATGGGAGCCATCCTCCTGGTCCTGGGAGAGAGAGAGACAAACAGTATGAAAACACAAACACCTGCACCTGCTTCCTCCTGCTTCCACCTGCTTCCTCCTTCCATCACTTTGTACATTTCAAAAGTTTATATGAGTTGATTGGTAACACTTTAGAATAACTCATAATGATGTGTTGAATGACAGACAGATGTCTTTACCCTGTGGAGGCGTACTGGGAGGCTGAGGAGGTGTTGAGGCCTATAAGGTTGGTCCTCTGAGGAGAGGGAGGGGTTCTCTGCATCTAGCTGTCTGGGTACCTGATCACCAGCCTGGTGCTCTCCAGCTCCACCACCTGGACAGGAGGACAAACAGCAGGCACAGTCCAAATACATGAAATGGGACCAATAGCATAGTCCCACAAGTACAATGGAACCAATAACAAAGCTTGTTTTTCCTTTGCTGCCAGAAATGAGTTGAATCGTTGTACTTTTCTCTCTTTGAGGAACGTTGGTGATACTATTTAAAGCTCTAAACTGAAGCTCTAAACTGAAGCCTCTTGACTCCGTGTATCGTGCAGGGACGTCTAACTCACCATTGTGGTCTCGACAGTGCTGTCAGGTGGACATCAGTAGCAACATGCAGCCTCAAACCCTGGTCCATTCCTAGTCAGAAGGCCATTTAAGGAAAACTGAGGGGAGGTGGAGGATATGAAGTGAGAGAGTGAAGGGAGGAAAGGATGGGGAGATAGAAGGAGTGGGGAGAGGGAGAAGACAGACCGACACACACACACACACACACACACACACACACACACACACACACACACACACATACACAATCAGCAATTTCCATCTTCACAGTAGAAAGCTCAGACACTGACCTTCAACCCCATCAGTGCACTCCCCTTGAATAAGTATCCCTTTGGCCAATCAGGAGTGAGCTGGATGGACTTCTGAGCGTCTGATAGGGCAGAGGGGGAGAGCTCCAGACACCAGTAGCAGTATGAAACCCCTTCCCAAAGAACCATAGAAAATGAAGAAATGAGATCAATGTAGAAATAGTCCATCCAGACCTTTACCACTTAGGAAATCTGTTGGACCACTTACATTAGAGTACTCCTGCAGTAGTCTAGGGAGCAGCATACCCATACCACACAAACACACACACACAGACACACACACAAGCAAACACACAAAAACACACCCACGTATAAACACACACACGCACACACCCATACAACGTCTGAACTACCGGGAAAGACTCTGGCCAGTTCCAGACTCAGTGTGTGTTTACGTGTGTTTACGTGTGTGTGTTCATGCATGTTCGTGTGTGTGTTTGTTGATGAACAGTGCTGATTGTTGATCTATTACAGTTTATCTCCTGACAGTAATGGAGTATCCCTGGCTGGCCTATAGGCTTGCCACTCATGTATTATGTTGCTCAATGGCTCCATCATGTGTACAATAGACAGAAATACAACAAACAGAATTGATTTATTTGTTGTCTATTTATTGTCTTAAACTGAGCTTATTTACAACATGATACTTGTACTGTATTCAATGTAAAAAAATACTGCAAAATGTAATGTATCTAAAATAGGTAATAATTCATAATTTGATAATAAAACAAGCAATATTGACACTGAACGATATGGTATAACATAATATAAAATATAAAATGCCCAATAATATCTGACACCAATACAAAGTAAAACGTATTAAAACAAAACAGGAGAAACTCCAGAGCTAAAATTATTTAAAAGCTCTCATCAATGTTATTCCTTTTGTGTCACTAAAACAAACCAATACTTCATCTATTATAAAACATCTGGAATTGGCTAAATCCCATAGAAAAATATCAAAAACAGATAAGCACAAGAAAAGTAGGCTATTTATTAAGCGGAGCAAGTTCAGAAAGGAAACCCGAGGGCCCGCCTCAACTGAGAATGGAACCAATTAGAGGCCAGTATCATTCACGACTTCCTTATTGACCTGGTCTGCTCTTACATCCTTCTGCCGCTTGCTGCTACTAAGCGCTGGCTTCTTGTCCTCCATTGATTCTGCTGCTGTAACTAGCTGTTTCTCGCTATGCTGCTGATTTCTGATATAATGTTGTCTTTGTGAATGCTCGCTGGCTGTGTTTGAACCTCACCCGCATCGTTCAATATGCTCATGTTGCAATGTTTGGCTGCTGCGGTGATGTGATTGATTGAGAGGATCAACCATGTTGCTGCTCTGTTTTCAGTTAATAGCCGGCGACATGTAGAATTAGCTTAGTAGAATTAGCCTCAGGAGTAGTCAATCATATAGCCTACTTGTTTGTTCCTAATACCAGCTTTCGAGCTGAGTCGGTGCGCTCCGTGAACCATCATGGAGAATAGTCCCTCATCCATACAAGGAGGAAGAAGCCTGTGCTAGACTAGCATACAGGCTATGTGTTGCTATACAGTCTGGACTAGTGCATTTGTATAGTTACATTTTCGCTGCACTTCTACTCTGATTTGCTCAGAGCGTCTGCTAGCTCGTTGGTGCAGGGGTTTTTCCAGCCTGGGACCCGAATGCAACATTCTGTGTTTTCCTGGGACCCAAACTTATATGAATACATTTCATTGCCCTTATGCCTAAAACAAATGCAATATAGACAAAAACAAATAACAATGTCATTAAATATATATTAATGTTTATTTTCCCCCATTGAAAACAGATATCTGTCTAGGTTGGAACTGTTGCTGTTAAAATACAATAAATCATTTTAATTCTGAATTGGAATAAAAGGATTGATCACATCACACAGATGAATAACAGAACACACACACACTGTATATATTACTGTAGAAATTAAAATGATCAGGCCTACTGTACTGAAATTATTGTTGAAAGTCTAGGTTGGAACTGTTGCTGTTAAAATACAATACATATGTTTTTATTCTGACCTGGAATAAAGTGGTTGATCACATCTGTAGACCAGAAAACCCCCACACAGTCCTAATGAGAGCATGTCTATTCTGGGCTCTGTTTATGACAGTGTAACACTGAGGTCAAGCTCAGCCTTGAAACTGTTTCTGTACATGTTTTTTAAGTGTCAGAGTTGAGAACCCTGACTCACATAGGTATGTTGTGCCAAACTGGACCAGAACATCTACTGCTTTCTCAGTCAGGCAGGAGACCGCTTCCTATTGTAGATGAGCAACCCAGAACTGTGAGTGAGTTTTCCTCAAAAAGTATCTTGCTTCAATCAATTTATTCCAGCTAAGAATAACAATTATAATTGTATTTTAACAGCAACAGTCCCAACCTAGACTAGTTTTCAACAATAATGTATACAGTAAGTTGTAAAGTAGGCCTGATCATTTTTTATTTTCATCTGTACTGTTACTAGGGTTGCACTATCAGTAGCTAGCTTGTTTTTGGCGAATGTTAGCTATTAGCTGTGTACAAGGCCAGGGGATTGAAAGAGAAACTCACATCTACTACTATGAGAGTTAGTTAATACTCCCTTATTACTGCTTATCGTCACCTGTTATAAAATACCAACAATCTGAACGACAGCGCTGCATCTGTGTAGCCGAGTGATCTGCAAGAAAACAGCAGAAAAAGAGATCAAGTACACAACTCCGATGCACACAGGCATCTCCCTCTCACACTGGTGCAGCTGCCAAACTGAGCAGAGACCGAGCAGAACGCGCACCGAACAGAGAGCGCAGATGCACACAGGCATCCCCCTCTCACACTGGTGCAGCTGCCAAACTGAGCAGAGACCGAGCAGAACGCGCACCGAACAGAGAGCGCAGATGCACACAGGCATCCCCTCTCACACTGGTGCAGCTGCCAAACTGAGCAGAGACCGAGCAGAACGCGCACCGAACAGAGAGCGCAGATGCACACAGGCATCCCCCTCTCACACTGGTGCAGCTGCCAAACTGAGCAGAGACCGAGCAGAACGCGCACCGAACAGAGAGCGCAGATGCACACAGGCATCCCCCTCTCACACTGGTGCAGCTGCCAAACTGAGCAGAGACCGAGCAGAACGCGCACCGAACAGAGAGCGCAGATGCACTTGGCCAAATCAATTACAGTAGATCATGAAATAGTGATGTATTTAAACTGACATGTCGCAACCCACCATTAACAGGTCCGTGACCCAACTTTAAGAAAGGCTGCATTAGTGCATACTGACTGACTGGGTGCATCACTGACTGTTAAGGCAACTGCTCGGCCTCCGACCAAAAGGCGCGTATGGCCCAGTACATCACTGGGGCCAAGCTTCCTGACATCCAGGACCTCTAACCTGACGTGTCAGAGGAAGGCCATAAAAATTGTCAGACTCCAGCCACCCCAGTCATAGGCTGTTCTCTTTGCTACCAAATGGCAAGAGGTTCCAGACCGCCAAGTCTAGGTCCAAAAGGCTTCTGAACAGCTTCTACCCCCAAGCCAAGACTCATGACCAGCTAATCAAAGGGCGACCAAGACGCTGCTGCAACACTCTGTTTATTATCTATGCATAGTCACTTTAGCCCTACCTACATGTACATTTTACCTCAACTACCCGGTGCCCCCAAATTGACTCTGTACGATAACCCCTGTAGAGGGGTTGGGTTAAATGCAGAAGGCACATTTCAGTTGAATGCATTCAGTTGTACAACTGACTAGGAATCCCCCTTTCCCTTTATATAGCCTCTATAATGTTATTTTACTGCTGCTGTTTAATTATTTGCTACTATAATTTTCTATTTTTTACTTAACACTTAATTTTTCGTAACTTATTTTAACTTATTTTTTCGTAACTTCTGAAAGCATAGTTGGTTAAGGGGCTTGTAAGTAAGCATTTCCATGTAAGATTTACACCTGTTGTATTCCGATACTGTTGCATGAGTCACATTATTAGTTTCCATTTTATGGTATAATTTGTGTCACTCTAATATTTACTTCATCCTTATCTACAACAGTAAGTTTAGGCTCTGATGTATTAGCCATATTCTAAGCCTGTTATGTATTTTACATAGTTAGTCCTCCCTGTCGGTCCATCTTTACATAGTTAGTCCTCCCTGTCGGTCCATCTTTACATAGTTAGTCCTCCCTGTCGGTCCATCTTTACATAGTTAGTCCTCCCTGTCGGTCCATCTTTACATAGTTAGTCCTCCCTGTCGGTCCATCTTTACATAGTTAGTCCTCTCTGTCCGTCCATCTTTACATAGTTAGTCCTCTCTGTCGGTCCATCTTTACATTATATGCTACTGTAGCAATCACTTCATTCTAGTCATCATGTATTAGCTACTGTTGTTCATTCTTATTAATCTCCTGCTAGTAATACATTTACGCATGTTATCATGTATGCTTGTACATAGTGAGTATGCAGGCATCTTATACCCTGATGAGACTCACTCTGCTACAGTAGTTTTAGTGAGAGTGGGTCATATCTACCACCATCGTGCTGGCCCAAATGCTGTTGGCCGCTATATGCGCTGTTCAGCAGTCGAGCATTACTGGATCTTTTTATCATTAAATGCATGTATTCATAGATGTACAGCATCATTTAAAATGTCATACTACTTCTTAAACCTGACTTTCTTCCTCAGATTCCAAGTTATCACATTGGACCTTAGTGGGGAAGCTGACGCTGTGATTACTAATCAAGGCTAGCTATAATTTCAGCTGTGTTGGATGGGCTGTTAATATTAGCATTATCTGGCATGTGGTGGTCTTACTATAGTTTCAGCTGTGTTGGATGGGATGTTGATACTAGCATTACCTAGCATGCGGTGGGCTTACTATAGTTTCAGCTGTGTTGGATGGGATGTTGATACTAGCATTACCTAGCATGCGGTGGTCTTACTATAGTTTCAGCTGTGTTGGATGGGATGTTGATACTAGCATTACCTAGCATGTGGTGGTCTTACTGTAGTTTCAGCTGTGTTGGATTGGATGTTGATACTACCATTACCTAGCATGTGGTGGTCTTACTGTAGTTTCAGCTGTGTTGATGGCATGTTGATACTAGCATTACCTAGCATGCGGTGGGCTTACTATAGTTTCAGCTGTGTTGATGGCATGTTGATACTAGCATTACCTAGCATGTGGTGGTCTTACTATAGTTTCAGCTGTGTTGATGGCATGTTGATACTAGCATTACCTAGCATGCGGTGGGCTTACTAAACACCTGAAGGAGCAGAGCTAATGAATAGTTCAACATATTTCTACATGAAATGTAATCAAATCTGGAAATGGCAAAATCTTATAGAAAAATAGCAGAAGCATAATCTATCCCATTTATCATCTATATACAAACTGTATTTATCATCTATATACATACTGTATTTATCATTAGGATAACAATCTAAATTCCAGCATTCACTCAAAAGTTAAAGGTCATTGTCTGGAAAACCTAATAGATAAGAAAGCATAATGATAGTAAGAGAATAGCATTGTGAGGCCTAGCTTTGGTTTGATGCTGTTGCTCTTCAGTCCAGGTTCTGTGGTGGTTCTCTTCAGTTCAGTTTCTACGGTGGTTCTCTTCAGTCATGTTCTGTGGTGGTTCTCTTCAGTCCAGGTTCTGTTGCGGTTCTCTTCAGTCCAGGTTCTGTGGTGGGTCTCTTCAGTCAGGTTCTGTGGTGGTTCTCTTCAGTCTGGTTCTGCGGTGGTTTCTTTTCAGTCCAGGTTCTGTGGTGGTACTCTTCAGTCCAGGTACTGTGGTGGTTCTCTTCAATCCAGGTTCTGTGGTGGTTCTCTTCAGTCCATGTTCTGTCGTGGTTCTCTTCAGTCCAGGTTCTGTGGTGGTTCTCTCCAGTTCTCATAATCGGAGGGCTCAGCATCTATCTGAGGGTCTGTGTCACTTTCCAGGATCTTTGGTGGTTCGCTCCAGTTCTCATAATCGGAGGGCTCAGCATCTATCTGAGGGTCTGTGTCACTTTCCAGGATCTTTGGTGGTTCGCTCCAGTTCTCATAATCGGAGGGCTCAACATCTATCTGAGGGGCTGTGTCACAGGGGAGTCCCTTAATCTGAAAGAAGACACTCTGAATTAGCACTTTACGAACCACTCCCTCTACATTTTTAGGTAAATTCATTTTCTTACTGTCTATGTTATTAGGATTAAAATAACTTTGGTTGTTGACATTATTACCAGTGTGTCTGCTGTGGCATCACTTCCTCCTGTGGATCTCCTGTAAAGAGGAACAGAGTGAGTTCTGCTCTCTACTGACCTCTAGTGGAAGTTGATGTGTTACTAATACAGTACATCTCAATGAGAGACTCACCTCTTCATATAGCAGTAGATGGTGACAAGAAGAGCTCCAGCAGTCAGGACAGCCCCCACACCCACCACAGGAACCCAGGAAAACACAGCTGCAGGGTCATGAGTTTATAAATGCATGATGTCAGAATGAAATCTGTAAAATTACAGAGCACAAAAATAGACAGAATGTGTCATACTTACATATAACATTAATATGGACAGGGACAGTCTCTCTCCCTATAATGTTCAGAGCCTCACAGTAGTATCCCTCTCTGTCCTCCGAGATGATGTTAGTGACGCTGTAACTCTGTCCTGATGCTTTTGGCAAGATAACATTCTTCTTGTACCAGGTGTATTTGTCCGCAGGTGGGTTGGCATCACTGCTGCAGGTTAGAGTCACTGAACTGCCCTCCACTATTTTAACAGAGGGACTGACTGACACTGTGGTCTTTGATTTGTCAGATGTAAAAGGATTGTCAACATAATATTAGCAATTAGGAAAATAAATATATTTTGATCTACAATGATGATTGGTAAGTAAGACCTGTCTCTTTTGCTTGAATGTAGAATACTGTAGAATACTGAAAGTGTACAGTTGTAATCGGAAATCGGAATATTAATAATTAATAATATCAGTCAGTTAATATCAGTAAAATCATTTAGTTAATATGAGTAATATCAGTCAGTTAATATCAGTCAGTTAATATCAGTCAGTTAATATCAGTCAGTTATTAATATCAGTCAGATAATATCAGTCAGTTATTAATATCAGTCAGTTAATATCAGTCAGTTAATATCAGTCAGTTAAGATCAGTCAGTTAATATCAGTCAGATAATATCAGTCAGTTAATATCAGTCAGTTAAGATCAGTCAGTTAATATCAGTCAGATAATATCAGTCAGTCAATATCAGTCAGTTATTAATATCAGTCAGTTAATATCAGTCAGTTATTAATATCAGTCAGTTAATATCAGTCAGATAATATCAGTCAGTTAATATCAGTCAGTTATTAATATCAGTCAGTTATTAATATCAGTCAGTTATTAATATCAGTCAGTTAATATCAGTCAGTTATTAATAACAGTCAGTTAATATCAGTCAGTTATTAATTTCAGTCAGTTATTAATATCAGTCAGTTAATATCAGTCAGTTATTAATATCAGTCAGTTATTAATATCAGTCAGTTAATATCAGTCAGTTATTAATTTCAGTCAGTTATTAATATCAGTCAGTTAATATCAGTCAGTTATTAATATCAGTCAGTTAATATCAGTCAGTTAATATCAGTCAGTTAATATCAGTCAGTTATTAATATCAGTCAGATAATATCAGTCAGTTAATATCAGTCAGATAATATCAGTCAGTTAATATCAGTCAGTTAATATCAGTCAGTTAATATCAGTCAGATAATATCAGTCAGTTAATATCAGTCAGTTAATATCAGTCAGTTAATATCAGTCAGTTATTAATATCAGTCAGTTAATATCAGTCAGATAATATCAGTCAGTTAATATCAGTCAGTTAATATCAGTCAGTTAATATCAGTCAGTTAATAATATCAGTCAGTTAATATCAGTCAGTTAATATCAGTCAGTTATTAATATCAGTCAGTTAATATCAGTCAGTTATTAATATCAGTCAGTTAATATCAGTCAGATAATATCAGTCAGTTAATATCAGTCAGTTATTAATATCAGTCCGTTAATATCAGTCAGTTAATATCAGTCAGTTGTTAATATCAGTCAGTTATTAATATCAGTCAGATAATATCAGTCAGTTAATATCAGTCAGATAATATCAGTCAGTTAATATCAGTCAGTTAAGATCAGTCAGTTAATATCAGTCAGATAATATCAGTCAGTTAATATCAGTCAGATAATATCAGTCAGTTAATATCAGTCAGTTAAGATCAGTCAGTTAATATCAGTCAGATAATATCAGTCAGTTAATATCAGTCAGATAATATCAGTCAGTTAATATCAGTCAGTTATTAATATCAGTCAGATAATATCAGTCAGTTAATATCAGTCAGATAATATCAGTCAGTTAATATCAGTCAGTTAAGATCAGTCAGTTAATATCAGTCAAATAATATCAGTCAGTTATTAATATCAGTCAGTTAATATCAGTCAGTTAATATCAGTCAGTTAATATCAGTCAGTTATTAATATCAGTCAGTTATTAATATCAGTCAGATAATATCAGTCAGTTAATATCAGTCAGATAATATCAGTCAGTTATTAATATCAGTCAGTTATTAATATCAGTCAGATAATATCAGTCAGTTAATATCAGTCAGATAATATCAGTCAGTTAATATCAGTCAGATAATATCAGTCAGTTAATATCAGTCAGATAATATCAGTCAGTTAATATCAGTCAGATAATATCAGTCAGTTAATATCAGTCAGATAATATCAGTCAGTTAATATCAGTCAGTTATTAATATCAGTCAGTTAATATCAGTCAGTTAATATCAGTCATTTAATAATATCAGTCAGTTAATATCAGTCAGTTAATATCAGTCAGTTAAGATCAGTCAGTTAATATCAGTCAGATAATATCAGTCAGTTATTAATATCAGTCAGTTATTAATATCAGTCAGTTAATATCAGTCAGATAATATCAGTCAGTTTATATCAGTCAGTTAATATCAGTCAGTTAATATCAGTCAGTTAATATCAGTCAGTTAATATCAGTCAGTTAAAATCAGTCAGTTATTAATATCAGTCAGTTATTAATATCAGTCAGTTAATATCAGTCAGTTAATATCAGTCAGTTATTAATATCAGTCAGTTAATATCAGTCAGTTAATATCAGTCAGTTATTAATATCAGTCAGTTATTAATATCAGTCAGTTATTAATATCAGTCAGTTAATATCAGTCAGATAATATCAGTCAGTTAATATCAGTCAGTTATTAATATCAGTCAGATAATATCAGTCAGTTATTAATATCAGTCAGATAATATCAGTCAGTTATTAATATCAGTCAGTTATTAATATCAGTCAGATAATATCAGTCAGTTATTAATATCAGTCAAATAATATCAGTCAGTTATTTATATCAGTCAGTTATTAATATCAGTCAGATAATATCAGTCAGATAATATCAGTCAGTTAATATCAGTCAGTTAATATCAGTCAGTTAATATCAGTCAGTTATTAATATCAGTCAGTTAATATCAGTCAGATAATATCAGTCAGTTAATATCAGTCAGTTAATATCAGTCAGTTAATATCAGTCAGTTAATATCAGTCAGTTAATAATATCAGTCAGTTAATATCAGTCAGTTAATATCAGTCAGTTATTAATATCAGTCAGTTAATATCAGTCAGTTATTAATATCAGTCAGTTAATATCAGTCAGATAATATCAGTCAGTTAATATCAGTCAGTTATTAATATCAGTCAGTTAATATCAGTCAGTTATTAATATCAGTCAGTTATTAATATCAGTCAGATAATATCAGTCAGTTAATATCAGTCAGATAATATCAGTCAGTTAATATCAGTCAGTTAATATCAGTCAGTTAATATCAGTCAGATAATATCAGTCAGTTAATATCAGTCAGATAATATCAGTCAGTTAATATCAGTCAGTTAAGATCAGTCAGTTAATATCAGTCAGATAATATCAGTCAGTTAATATCAGTCAGATAATATCAGTCAGTTAATATCAGTCAGTTATTAATATCAGTCAGATAATATCAGTCAGTTAATATCAGTCAGATAATATCAGTCAGTTAATATCAGTCAGTTAATATCAGTCAGTTAATATCAGTCAGATAATATCAGTCAGTTATTAATATCAGTCAGTTAATATCAGTCAGTTAATATCAGTCAGTTATTAATATCAGTCAGATAATATCAGTCAGTTAATATCAGTCAGATAATATCAGTCAGTTATTAATATCAGTCAGTTATTAATATCAGTCAGATAATATCAGTCAGTTAATATCAGTCAGATAATATCAGTCAGTTAATATCAGTCAGATAATATCAGTCAGTTAATATCAGTCAGATAATATCAGTCAGTTAATATCAGTCAGATAATATCAGTCAGTTAATATCAGTCAGATAATATCAGTCAGTTAATATCAGTCAGTTATTAATATCAGTCAGTTAATATCAGTCAGTTAATATCAGTCAGTTAATAATATCAGTCAGTTAATATCAGTCAGTTAATAATATCAGTCAGTTAATATCAGTCAGTTAATATCAGTCAGTTAAGATCAGTCAGTTAATATCAGTCAGATAATATCAGTCAGTTATTAATATCAGTCAGTTATTAATATCAGTCAGTTAATATCAGTCAGATAATATCAGTCAGTTAATATCAGTCAGTTAATATCAGTCAGTTAATATCAGTCAGTTAATATCAGTCAGTTAATATCAGTCAGTTAAAATCAGTCAGTTATTAATATCAGTCAGTTATTAATATCAGTCAGTTAATATCAGTCAGTTAATAATATCAGTCAGTTAATATCAGTCAGTTAATATCAGTCAGTTATTAATATCAGTCAGTTAATATCAGTCAGATAATATCAGTCAGTTATTAATATCAGTCAGTTATTAATATCAGTCAGTTATTCAGTCAGTATCAGTCAGTTAATTAGTCAGTTAGTCATATCAGTCAGTTATTAATATCAGTCAGATAATATCAGTCAGTTATTAATATCAGTCAGATAATATCAGTCAGTTATTAATATCAGTCAGTTATTAATATCAGTCAGTTATTAATATCAGTCAGATAATATCAGTCAGTTATTAATATCAGTCAGATAATATCAGTCAGTTATTAATATCAGTCAGTTATTAATATCAGTCAGTTATTAATATCAGTCAGTTATTAATATCAGTCAGTTATTAATATCAGTCAGTTAATATCAGTCAGATAATATCAGTCAGTTATATAATCAGTCAGTTATTAATATCAGTCAGTTATTAATATCAGTCAGTTAATATCAGTCAGATAATATCAGTCAGTTAATATCAGTCAGTTATTAATATCAGTCAGTTATTAATATCAGTCAGATAATATCAGTCAGTTAATATCAGTCAGTTATTAATATCAGTCAGTTAATATCAGTCAGTTATCAGTCAGTTATATCAGTCAGTATCAGTCAGTTATTAATATCAGTCAGTTATTAATATCAGTCAGTTAATATCAGTCAGTTAATATCAGTCAGTTATTAATATCAGTCAGATAATATCAGTCAGTTATTAATATCAGTCAGATAATATCAGTCAGTTATTAATATCAGTCAGTTATTAATATCAGTCAGTTATTAATATCAGTCAGTCAGTCAGTTATTAATATCAGTCAGATAATATCAGTCAGTTATTAATATCAGTCAGTTATTAATATCAGTCAGTTATTAATATCAGTCAGTTATTAATATCAGTCAGTTATTAATATCAGTCAGTTAATATCAGTCAGATAATATCAGTCAGTTATTAATATCAGTCAGTTATTAATATCAGTCAGTTATTAATATCAGTCAGTTAATATCAGTCAGATAATATCAGTCAGTTAATATCAGTCAGTTATTAATATCAGTCAGTTATTAGTCAGTTAATATCAGTCAGTTATTAATAACAGTCAGTTAATATCAGTCAGTTATTAATTTCAGTCAGTTATTAATATCAGTCAGTTAATATCAGTCAGTTAATATCAGTCAGTTGTTAATATCAGTCAGTTAATATCAGTCAGTTATTAATATCAGTCAGATAATATCAGTCAGTTAATATCAGTCAGATAATATCAGTCAGTTAATATCAGTCAGTTAAGATCAGTCAGTTAATATCAGTAGATAATATCAGTCAGTTATTAATATCAGTCAGTTAATATCAGTCAGTTAATATCAGTCAGTTATTAATATCAGTCAGTTAATATCAGTCAGTTATAATATCAGTCAGTTTATATCAAGTAATATCAGTCAGTTAATATCAGTCAGTTAATATCAGTCAGTTAATATCAGTCAGTTATTAATATCAGTCAGTTAATATCAGTCAGTTATTAATATCAGTCAGTTAATATCAGTCAGATAATATCAGTCAGTTATTAATATCAGTCAGTTATTAATATCAGTCAGATAATATCAGTCAGTTAATATCAGTCAGATAATATCAGTCAGTTAATATCAGTCAGTTAAGATCAGTCAGTTAATATCAGTCAGATAATATCAGTCAGTTATTAATATCAGTCAGTTAATATCAGTCAGTTAATATCAGTCAGTTAATATCAGTCAGTTATTAATATCAGTCAGTTATTAATATCAGTCAGATAATATCAGTCAGTTAATATCAGTCAGATAATATCAGTCAGTTATTAATATCAGTCAGTTATTAATATCAGTCAGATAATATCAGTCAGTTAATATCAGTCAGATAATATCAGTCAGTTAATATCAGTCAGTAATATCAGTCAGGTCAGTCAGTTAATATCAGTCAGTTAATATCAGTCAGTTAATATCAGTCAGTTATTAATATCAGTCAGTTATTAATATCAGTCAGTTAATATCAGTCAGTTAATAATATCAGTCAGTTAATATCAGTCAGTTAATATCAGTCAGTTAAGATCAGTCAGTTAATATCAGTCAGATAATATCAGTCAGTTATTAATATCAGTCAGTTATTAATATCAGTCAGTTAATATCAGTCAGTTATTAATATCAGTCAGTTATTAATATCAGTCAGTTATTAATATCAGTCAGTTATTAATATCAGTCAGTTAATATCAGTCAGTTATTAATATCAGTCAGTTATTAATATCAGTCAGTTAATATCAGTCAGTTAATAATATCAGTCAGTTAATATCAGTCAGTTAATATCAGTCAGTTATTAATATCAGTCAGTTAATATCAGTCAGATAATATCAGTCAGTTATTAATATCAGTCAGTTATTAATATCAGTCAGTTATTAATATCAGTCAGTTAATATCAGTCAGATAATATCAGTCAGTTATTAATATCAGTCAGTTATTAATATCAGTCAGATAATATCAGTCAGTTAATATCAGTCAGTTATTAATATCAGTCAGATAATATCAGTCAGTTATTAATATCAGTCAGTTAATATCAGTCAGATAATATCAGTCAGTTAATATCAGTCAGTTATTAATATCAGTCAGATAATATCAGTCAGTTATTAATATCAGTCAGTTAATATCAGTCAGTTATTAATATCAGTCAGTTAATATCAGTCAGATAATATCAGTCAGTTATTAATATCAGTCAGTTATTAATATCAGTCAGTTATTAATATCAGTCAGATAATATCAGTCAGTTATTAATATCAGTCAGTTAATATCAGTCAGATAATATCAGTCAGTTATTAATATCAGTCAGTTATTAATATCAGTCAGTTATTAATATCAGTCAGATAATATCAGTCAGTTATTAATATCAGTCAGTTATTAATATCAGTCAGTTAATATCAGTCAGTTATTAATATCAGTCAGTTATTAATATCAGTCAGTTATTAATATCAGTCAGTTAATATCAGTCAGATAATATCAGTCAGTTATTAATATCAGTCAGTTATTAATATCAGTCAGTTAATATCAGTCAGTTAATATCAGTCAGATAATATCAGTCAGTTATTAATATCAGTCAGTTAATATCAGTCAGTTATTAATATCAGTCAGTTAATATCAGTCAGATAATATCAGTCAGTTATTAATATCAGTCAGATAATATCAGTCAGTTATTAATATCAGTCAGTTATTAATATCAGTCAGTTATTAATATCAGTCAGTTATTAATATCAGTCAGTTAATATCAGTCAGATAATATCAGTCAGTTATTAATATCAGTCAGTTATTAATATCAGTCAGTTATTAATATCAGTCAGTTAATATCAGTCAGATAATATCAGTCAGTTAATATCAGTCAGTTATTAATATCAGTCAGTTATTAATATCAGTCAGTTAATATCAGTCAGTTAATATCAGTCAGTTAATATCAGTCAGTTAATATCAGTCAGTTATTAATATCAGTCCGTTAATATCAGTCAGTTAAGATGACCTTTATGAATTAAACACATAGATGTACTTTGACCGTAGCTTAGGCCTCCATTATTTGATGCAATACATCAAATAATGGAGGCCTAAGCTACGGTCAAAGTACATCTATGTGTTTAATTCATAAAGGTCATCTTAACTGACTGATATTAATGGTGAGGTCGCTTGTCATTAAGCAGTTCAATGTATTTATATATATATATATATGACAAATAAACCAAACTTTGAACCCAAAAACACAGGCCCTGAAATAACAGCTTAAACACAGGCCCTGATTTAACAGCTCAAACACAGGCCCTGATTTAACAGCTCAAACACAGGCCCTGATTTAACAGCTCAAACACAGGCCCTGATTTAACAGCTCAAACACAGGCCCTGATTTAACAGCTCAAACACAGGCCCTGATTTAACAGCTCAAACACAGGCCCTGATTTAACAGCTCAAACACAGGCCCTGATTTAACAGCTCAAACACAGGCCCTGATTTAACAGCTCATAACACAGGCCCTGATTTAGCAGCTCAAACACAGGCCCTGATTTAACAGCTCAAACACAGGCCCTGATTTAACAGCTCATAACACAGGCCCTGATTTAGCAGCTCAAACACAGGCCCTGATTTAACAGCTCAAACACAGGCCCTGATTTAACAGCTCATAACACAGGCCCTGATTTAACAGCTAAAATCACATTCAAATAAAATAAAATGTATTTATCAAGCCTTTTTTACATCAGCAGATGTCCCAAAAGTGCTTATACAGAAACCCAGCCTAAATCCACAAACAGCAAGCAATGCAGATGTAGAAGCACGGTGGCTAGGAAAAACTCCCTAGAAAGTCCGGGAACCTAGGATGAAACCTAGAGACGAACTAGCCTCTGAGGGGTGGCCAGTCCTCTTCTGGCTGTGATGGGTGGAGATTATACGAGTACATTGCAACCTCTTAAAGAGCGTGTGAATTTTTCAGCTTTTTGTTAAAAATCACGCAAAATTTCAACGTCCTGCTACTCATGTCAGGAATGTAGTATATGCATATGATTAGTATGTGTGGATAGAAAACAATCTGAAGTTTCTAAAACTGGTTACATCATGTATGTGACTATAACAGAACGTCTGTAGCAGGCAAAACCCCAAAGAAATCTGTTCACAAAAAAAACAAAAAAATATCACTCCGCCAGTCTCTGTATTGTCTATGGCAAGAGAAAATAGATACGGCCCAGTTTACAGTTCCTACAGCTTCCGCACGATGTCGCCAGTGTTGGGAATTGGGTTGAAGTTAATCGTTGGTGAAATGAGAAATAGGCACTTCCTGTCATCGAGTACACAGGAGAAAGTTATGGAAGAGAGAAAATCGTCCATGATTTGTTGACTTGCTGCTATTGAATACAGATCGCTCCGTGATCAATTTGATCGATTATTAACGTTTACTAATACCTAAAGTTGGATTACAAAAGTAGTTTGAAGTGTTTTGTCAAAGTTTATAGACAACGTTTTTAATTTTAAAAAATGACGTTGCGTTTTGAAACAGAGTTTTTTCCTGGATCAGACGGTCTTCATGAATGGACATTTTGGGTATACATGGACCGATTTAATCGAAAAAAAGACCCAATTGTGATGTTTATGGGACATATAGGAGTGCCAACAAAGAAGCTCGTCAAAGGTAATGAATGTTTTATATTTTATTTCTGCGTTTTGTGTAGCGCCGGCTACGCAAATTATTTTGTTTACGTCCCCTTCGTGTATTTCGTGGGGTTGCATGCTATCAGATAATAGCTTCTCATGCTTTCACCGAAAAGCATTTTAAAAATCTGACATGTTGGCTAGATTCACAACGAGTGTAGATTTAATTGAGTACCCTGCATGTGTGTTTTAATGAAAGTTTGAGTTTTATCGAGTACTATTACTTGTCACTCTGAAATTTCCCCTGATGTTGATCCCTGTACAGGGACAGCAGCCAAGCCAGATCGTTATTTGTATTTGTTTTTTTAACCTTTATTTAACTAGGCAAATACATTTAGAAAAAAATCCTATTTTACAATGACAGTCTACCTTGGCAAAACCCTACCTTAACCCGGGCGACGCTGGGCCAATTGTGCACCGCCCTATTGGACTCCCGATTACGGCCGGTACTGATACAGCCCAGGATCAAACCAGGGTCTGTAGTGATGCCTCTAGCACTGAGATGCAGTGCCTTAGACTGCTGCACCACTCAGGAGCCAAAGATGTTCAAAGGTTCATAGATGACCAACAGGGTCAAATAATAATCACAGTGATTATAGAGGGTGGAACAGATCAGCACCTCAGGAGTACATTTCAGTTGGCTGTTCCAAACCGAACATTCAGAGGTCGAGAGAGAGAGAGAGAGAGAGAGAGAGAGAACCTTGAATGTGAAAGTCCTCAATGGTGCTGCCCATGCTAGAACTAGCTTTTGGGCACCAGAGTCCTCTATCCATCTATCCATCTCTATGGAGGACATATGAAAACAACTGCGTACTCATGCCTGTGCTCCTGCCTGCACAATCTGGGCTTTTGTCTGTTATTTTTCTTTTTTATTAAAAGTTATGATTTGATTCATAAAACTTGCTTATATATGTTTATTAATGATAGTTAATGTTTTGACAAAGACAGGTGTCTTTACCCCTGTGGAGACTTATTGGGGGACTGGGGAGGGGGGTTCAGAGGTTCTCTGCATCTAGCTGTCTGGGTGCTCTCCAGCACCACCCCCTGAACAGTAAGATGATCAGGAGGCACAGTCCAAATACATACAATGAAATCAATAGCAGTGTCCCAAAAGTACAATGGAACCAATAGCAAAGTCCCAAATGTACAATGGAACCAATAGCATTGTCCAAAAAGGTAGTACATTCTGTCAATACTAGGATCCCTGTGATGGGGTCTGGTCGTGCAGCTTGTCTTTACTATGCCCCCTGTGGTGGGGTCTGGTAGTACAGCCTGTTTATACTCTATCCCCTGTGGTGGGGTTTGGTAGTACAGTCTGTATATTATATGCACCCTGTGGTGGGGTCTGGTAGTGCAGCTTGTCTTTACTATGCCCCCTGTGGTGGGGTCTGGTAGTACAGCCTGTCTATACTGTTGTCACAGCTCTCTTTTTCCTTACAACTGGTCAAACTGATGTCATTTGGACATTTTTCACAGAATATCTTTCCTGTTTTTTGCGTTATTGTAGTTTCTCCCCAGTCCCTAAACTTGAGATGTCACCTAGATTAGCATTCCTTCTATTGATCAATTACATTATTCTGTTTAGGCTTTAGTCTTCTAGGGCAAAAGAGAAACTACATATATCTAGAAATTATAGACTAACAAATAGCCTACCAAAATGTCAGAAATGAAAGGCAAAAACTATAATTAAATCAGGCAAAAAAATATCAGCCACTAGCGTAAAAAACAAAACAAATAAATGTGTTCTGCCATCTTTGACTGTAGCCTAGAGTGCATATTCTATATTTTAGAGTTAGGTTTGGGTGCAGGCCTCAGAGTTTCACTTTATCACAGTCGGGCGGTTGCAGATGGGTTATTAGTTGTGTTAGTTGCGGACCACTAGCGTGCGTAAGCGAATGTAACTGGTGAGGATCAGTGCTGGGTGTTGTTCTGTTCAATGGTGACATGTGTCTAATAGGCAGAAATACAAGAAACAACAGCAGAGTGGAAATAGTTATGAATCAACGTATTAATAGTTAATGAACTAATGAATGTATTTCTTGTCTTAAACTTTGAGCTTATTTACAACTTGGTGCTTAAACTGTATTGACACCAAACCAAATTGTAAAAACTGCAAAGGTAAACGTATTTAATGTATCTATAATAATGAATATAAAATGTGCCATAATGTCTGACAGGAATACAAAGTAAATAATTAGGAGAAACCTGGTCCAAGAGCTAGAAGTAATAAAAAGCTGTTATCAATATTAGTTACTGAGAAATGTCGGCCTATTTTTGTTATAACATCTGGAAAAGGCAAATCCCATAGAAAAAGAGCAGAAACATAATATGAATCTACAGAGAGTAAACAGAAAAGCTTTATGTGTTACAGAGAATCTACAAATGGTCAAATCTCATTGAAAAAGAGCAGAAACATAATATGAATCTACAGAGAGTAAACAGAAAAGCTTTATGTGTTACAGAGAATCTACAAATGGTCAAATCCCATTGATAAAGAGCAGAAGCATAATCTATCTTATTTCTCATCAATATACACAATTATCATTACAAGGAAAGAGAATTCAACTCCAGCATTTACTCAGAAGTTAAAGCTTAGGAAACACTTCTTGACATGTCACCAATAAGCATAATTACAAAAATGTGTCGTTCTGCCCCTGAGCAAGGCAGTTAACCCATTGTTCACCGGGCACCGAAGATGAGGATGTCGATTATGGCAGCCTCCCGCATCGCTCTGATTCAGAGGGGTTGGGTTAAATGCGGAAGACACATTTCAGTTGAATGCATTCAGTTGTACAATTGACTAGGAATGGAGTGATAAGACAAGGTTGAGAGGAGAGTTTCCCTTTCCTTAACTTTACAAGAAAAAAAAATGACATGATTTTCTAAATGTTAAAGCTCATTATCTGGAAAGCCTTCTAGATATGATTGCAGGAGAATAGAGGTGTACATCCTAGCTTGGGTATGGTGCTGAAGCTCTTCATCCAGGTTCTGTGGTGAGTCTCTTCAGTCTAGGTTCTGTGGTGAGTCTCTTCAGTCTAGGTTCTGTGGTGAGTCTCTTCAGTCCAGGTTCTGTGGTAGTTCCCTTCAGTCCAGGTTCTGTGGTAGTTCCCTTCAGTCCAGGTTATGTGGTAGTTCCCTTCAGTCCAGGTTATGTGGTGAGTCTCTTCAGTCCAGGTTCTGTGGTGGTTCCCTTCAGTCCAGGTTATGTGGTAGTTCCCTTCAGTCCAGGTTATGTGGTGAGTCTCTTCAGTCCAGGTTCTGTGGTGGTTCTCTTCAGTCTAGGTTCTGTGGTGAGTCTCTTTAGTCCAGGTTCTGTGGTGAGTCTCTTCAGTCCAGGTTATGTGGTAGTTCCCTTCAGTCCAGGTTATGTGGTGAGTCTCTTCAGTCCAGGTTCTGTGGTGGTTCTCTTCAGTCCAGGTTATGTGGTGAGTCTCTTCAGTCCAGGTTCTGTGGTGGTCCTCTTCAGTCCAGGTTCTGTGGTGGTCCTCTTCAGTCCAGGTTCTGTGGTGGTCCTCTTCAGTCCAGGTTATGTGGTGGTTCTCTACAGTTCTCATAATCTGAGGGCTCAGCATCTATCTGAGGGACTGTGTCACTAGAGGAGTCCCTCACATTCTGAAAGAAAACACAATGGTCACATTACACACCACTCTATAACATTTGTATGGACACAAACACACACACAAACACAAACACACACTTACTGCCAGGGTGTCATACTCTGGTGACCTGGTCTTCATGTTCAGTGCTGTGTACGTGTCACTGTTAGGATCAGGATGGACACTCTGTGCAGAGAGAAAGAGAGAGTTGTCATGGTAACAGTGACAATAGTATGAGAGAGACTGTTGTGACATAGTAAATTCATGTCACCAGGTGTGGAGGTGGAGGCATAGCTGATATCATCACCTGTGTGTCTGCTGTGACATCACTTCCTCCCGTGGATCTCCTGTAATGAAGGACAGAGTGAGTTCTGCTCTCTACTGACCTCTAATGGAAGTTGACATGTTACAAATAAAGTTTTGCACATTAATGAATGAATGAATGAATATATTAATGCATTCATAACAAATCAGGGTGCTAAGGTGAAAACAAAATGTATGTCACCTGAACCACATGAAGCAACAGAGAAAGAGGATGAGAACCAGAATAAACACTGTGATTCCTACAGCTGCAGTCAGAACTGAGGTTTGTTTCCCTATAATACAATATGGATGATATGAGTAAATGGCATGATATAATGAGCTAAAAACAAATATAATTTGGTAAAACTTGTCTCCTCCCCTTCATCCACACTGATTGAAGAGGATTTAACAAGTGACATCAAAAGGGGATCAAAGCTTCACCTGGATTCACCTGGTCAGTCTGTCTATGTCATGGAAACAACAGGTGTTCTTAATGTTTTGTGCACCCAATGTTTAATTATAAACCAAAGTTTACAAAAAGACAAATTCAAAGTATTAACATTAGAATGAATCATGTAGTTTTGTATTGAAGTATTGAAGATGCAACTTTACCTGTTACAATGATCATCTGAGCTATTGATTTCTTAGAAGCTATTGTATTCTGGGCCTCACAGTAGTATTCTCCTCTGTCCTCAGAGATGATGTTAGTGATGCTGTAACTCTGTCCTGATGCTTTTGGTGAGGCTACTTTCTTCTTGTACCAGGTGTATTTGTCCACAGGTGGGTTGGCATCACTGCTGCAGGTCAGAGTCACTGAACTGCCCTCCACTATTTCACCAGAGGGACTGACTGACACTGAGGTGTTCTTTGGGCCGTCTGGTGGACAATATAAAGAGCTTATACATGAGGAGCATCATGGAACTTGGACTTATCATTAAAATAAATGAAATATTAATATAAATGTGTAACTTAGACATTAATGTAACAATACAGTGTTTGTGAAGTACTTGTAGTCACTGCAGTAGTGAGATGAGTACAATCATGGAACTTGGACATAGATTGAAATAATAGATAGATTTCATATCTGTTCCACTGCATATCAACACTAATCAATGATTGGATGATTTTGAAAGACTTTAAAATTATTTTAGTCACACTCACACACTGCAGGAGAATTGATGCCCTTTACAGCACAGTAGAAGCGGTCTTCAGTTTTAAAGTAGAAAGTGTATGAGGGGGAGAACTCTTGTACAATCTTACTGTTCCTGTACCAGGTGTAGGTGGGGTTACCAGTCAGAGTACAGGTGGTGCTACAGGTCAGTGTCGTTGACCACCATGTAGTGGTCACCTTCACCTGCAGGTCTGGAGTAGAAAACAACATTAAAACCATCAATGACCTGTTGTCTCGTTCAAATGAGGCAGG
Source organism: Oncorhynchus masou masou (assembly GCF_036934945.1). NCBI lineage: Eukaryota > Metazoa > Chordata > Actinopteri > Salmoniformes > Salmonidae > Oncorhynchus > Oncorhynchus masou. The sequence goes on along the minus strand of NC_088216.1, from coordinate 7,552,894 downwards.
AGGGGACGTTCTCAAATCATCAATTCAAACATTCCTATTAAACGCATACTTTCACATTTAAATTAAATCAATACAATTTTCCAGAACCAATTAAACAGATCCACACTGTCACGGCTTGGTCTTAGTATTTTGTGTTTTAGTTAATTAGTTGGTCAGGCCAAGGTGTGACATGGGTTTATTGTTTGTTGTATTCTTAGTGGGGTTTTTTGGTTATTGGGATTGTAGCTGATTAGGGGTGTGTGTTACTTAGGTTTGGCTGCATGAGGCGGTTCTCAATCAGAGTCAGGTGATTCTTGTTGTCTCTGATTGGGAACCGTATTTAGGTAGCCTGGGTTTCACTTTGTATTTCGTGGGTGATTGTTCCTGTCTCTGTGTAGTATGCAGCAGATAGGCTGTAATAGGTTTCACGTTCCATTTGTTGTTTTTGTATTTATTAGTTATTTCATGTATAGTTCCGTTATTTGTTTCATTAATAAACATGAGTAACCAACACGCTGCATTTCGGTCCGACTCTTTCGACAAACGAAGAACGCCGTTACACACACCATATATAATATCACTGTACCTGTAACAGACAGAGTGATTAAACAGATCAACACTATATATAACATCACTGTACCTGTAACAGACAGAGTGATTAAACAGATCAACACTATATATAATATCACTGTACCTGTAACAGACAGAGTGATTAAACAGATCAACACTATATATAACATCACTGTACCTGTCATGTATAGGTATAATAGGTGGCAGGGAAGTCAGGCGCAGGAGAGTCAAACTGAGTGTAAAATGGAGTCTTTTAATAAAGTCCACGGAGTTTGCTCCATAACACTAAATGTACATAAACAAACATGGGTACGAGGACCCGACGCGCACCTGTACACCATCACACTACACTGACAATAAAACAATCTCTGACAAAGACATGAGGGGAAACAGAGGGTTAAATACACAACAGGTAATGAATGGGATTGAAAACAGGTGTGTGGGAAGACAAGACAAAACCAATGGAAAATGAAAAAAGGATCAATGATGGCTAGAAGACCGGTGACGTCGAACGCCGAGCACCGCCCGAACAAGGAGAGGCAACGACTTCGGCAGAAGTCGTGACAGTACCTGTAACAGAAAGAGTGACTCCAGGATCACCAGTATATTTCTCTCCAGTCTGATCTGTTATAAATCTGAACTTGTACTCAGCTGAGTCACTCTCTCTCAGGTCTGTGATTTTCAGGGTGTGGACATTCATCCCATCTCTACGGTTCGTCACACGACTGTTGTTGTCTGGGTCGTCTCTCAGATTTACAATTTTAGTGAACCAGAAGGTTGTTGTGACCGTATAAACACTGGGATATGTGTAAGAGCAGAACAGATCCACTGTTGACCCCTTCAAGGTACAGATACTCTGAGTGGTGTATGTAACACTCCAGCCATCCTGACCCAGTACCACTGAAACACAGATAGACATCACAATGGTATCAGAATTAGAACAAGGTATTCTGGCTCACACTTTGTTTAGGGTTTGTCCACACTTTGTTGCCATATTGGAAACCACAGATAATCATCACTCAGTGAGGTGTGAAACATAACTATTTAAAGGGAAGTGGATATGCCTAACAGAACACAAGCAAATGTAATACAAATGTCTGTAGATTGACCAACATATAAGTTATGAATGAGACCATACCTGCTACAGACCAGAGAAAGACCACCAACACACTTCCTGCTGTTCTCAAGGCCATTGTTGCATCTCCCACCCTGCAGTCTTAGAAACATAAACAACAACTCACTCTATAGCTGGTGAATAACTCCACCTGATACATTGAAGTAGAAACTGTAAATGGGGTACAGGGCCTCATTACTGAAAATGAACCAGGCTCATATTGTGTTGTGTTGTATTGTGCTATATGGTTGTCTATGTGAATACTGTCTGTCTGTAAGTCTACTGCACTATGTCTGTAATGTGTGTGATGTGTTGCATGTCTGTCTACATCTGTCTACTTAAACTGACATGATGCAACAAATAAATTCCTAATATATACAGTAGTCATCATCATCATTGTAAACAACAACAACAACAACAATCACCTATTGAACAGGTCTGTATTACTGTAAACACATATTTCAACATTGATTGTTCTGACGCTGTTTTATTCTCAGAACCCCAAATACAGGAGGATAAATGTTCAATCCTCTACAGTCCATCAAGTTGTACAGCAGCCTAAAGACTGACCACCAGGTTCAATGACAACTCATATCACCAAGCTGTGAGGCTAAACAGCCAGTGACTCTCACTCTCACCCTCACTCTCTTTCTCTCTCTCTCTGTCTCTCTCTCACACACACACACACACACACACACACACACACACACACACACACACACACACACACACACACACACACACACACACACACACACACACAAATGATACATTACCCTCAAGTATTTGACTTATGAATAAAAACAAATAACCCAAAAACATATTTCAAGATATTGTCAAGTGTACTTACAGAGTGAAGTGAAGAGGAGAGGTCTTGTACAGTGAGTCAACTGTCTGGTAGTGAGTGAAAACATGAAGTGTTGAAACATTATAAAAGCAGTCAGAACACAAGTAGTGGATGCAGAACTGTCCTTCCTGTTTATTAAAGACATTAACATCCACGACAACCAGACCAACACGCCAGAAAAGTGCTGTTACGGTAATAGAACAGAAATTGTGTAAAAGACAAGTCTGGGCATATATTTATTTTATTAAACAAATGTCAATTTTCACTGTGGTCTTTTATACTACATACAGAACCATGTAAACAATGTGTTGACTAAACTATTTATAACGTTAACATTTTAATAACCTACCTTGCCCTTCTGAGTTCTGTATATTCAGGTCAAAGTTCCATGATGTTATTCAATTAGAACCCATTCCATTTACACACCCATGACCATCACTCCTCATCGGCTGTATCAAAGTGGTACTGAAGGTTCAGTGATCTAGACTAAAGCACCTATGGGTGGTCCTGGGAACCAAACCCATAACGTTGTAGGTGCCATGTTGTACCAACTGAGCTACAGAGGAACATGTTCTGTAAAGTCTAATGTGTATATACAGATTTCTGATATGACTCGGGAGGTCTGTCAGAGGACAGACAGGAAAGGAGAACAGGGAAGTGATACTGAGTGTGTGCATTTAAACCAGCAAAACCACAACCCACCGTCACTGTCTCATGTTAATACTACTCCTAAACACAACCCACCATCACTGTGTCTCATGTTAATACTACTCCTAAACACAACCCACCATCACTGTGTCTCATGTTAATACTACTCCTAAACACAACCCACCATCACTGTGTCTCATGTTAATACTACTCCTAAACACAACCCACCATCACTGTGTCTCATGTTACTACTCCTAAACACAACCCACCATCACTGTGTCTCATGTTAATACGACTCCTAAACACAACCCACCATCACTGTGTCTCATGTTAATACTACTCCTATACACAACCCACCATCACTGTGTCTCATGTTAATAATACTCCTAAACACAACCCACCATCACTGTGTCTCAGGTTAATACTACTCCTAAACACAACCCACCATCACTGTGTCTCATGTTAAAACTACTCCTAAACACAACCCACCATCACTGTGTCTCATGTTAATACTACTCCTAAACACAACCCACCATCACTGTGTCTCATGTTAATACTACTCCTAAACACAACCCACCTTCACTGTGTCTCATGTTAATACTACTCCTAAACACAACCATCACCAATCACTCACTGTGTCTCATGTTAATACTACTCCTAAACACAACCCACCATCACTGTGTCTCATGTTAATACTACTCCTAAACACAACCCACCATCACTGTGTCTCATGTTAATACTACTCCTAAACACAACCCACCATCACCTTGTCTCATGTTAATACTACTCCTAAACACAACCCACCATCACTGTGTCTCATGTTAATACTACTCCTAAACACAACCCACCATCACTGTGTCTCATGTTAATACTACTCCTAAACACAACCCACCTTCACTGTGTCTCATGTTAATACTACTCATAAACACAACCCACCATCACTGTGTCTCATGTTAATACTACTCCTAAACACAACCCACCATCACTGTGTCTCATGTTAATACTACTCCTAAACACAACCCACCATCACTGTGTCTCATGTTAATACTAAACACAACCCACCATCACTGTGTCTCAAACAAACAACCCACCATCACTGTGTCTCATGTTAATACTACTCCTAAAGCTCTTACGAAGCATACACCTAATCACCGTTGCTCTCAGTCTTACTTTAGGTCATTTTCAAACAAGTCTCCACAACAATCTATTGCTTTCAGAGTCCTTAAAATACCATGCTAAAGTATTATATGTGTAACCACATGTACAATACTGTATCAGATTAAATATGCAGAAATACATCTACAGAGTATACTATAAATAACAGAAAAACAAAACATACATTACAATAGCATCGCCATGCACATAACAGGATACAGAAGTTCATGGAAACAAACAAATGATAAAATAAACATATTTTAAGATATCATCAAGCATACTTACAGAGTGAAGGGGAGATGTGTTGCAAGTTAACTTACTGGAAGTCTATATAAATAGACACTGAGTGTGAGGTTTGAAGTCTGGTTGACACAACATTGAAGCAGTCAGGGACAATAGAGTTGAATAGAGGGTGTACTTGCTTCAAAGCCCATTTTAGCATGACTAAAGCCATTGAATACACCATTTCAGTTGGTATACCGACTGTTATTAAACTTATGGAAGTTGAAGATATTAACTACTTTAATATGGAAATAGCCCTCAATGGTGCTGCTCATTCTGCTCCAGAAGACATCATGACAAAGATGTCAAGATGTACCTTCTATCCAACTCTATGTCAGGGACCAAGAAGCTTATGCAGAGAAGGCTTCCTTCAGCAGTCACTCAGACAGTGTTCGAGAACATCAAAACTGATGTATTATGGGTAAATTGTGACTGACTGAATGATCTATAAATAATATTGAGTAGTTATTCATCGTGCAAGGTGATTTGTAGATCTCGACTTGCCTATAAAGTCAGCTACTATGTCGAACACCCACATTTACAAAAATCCCATTCAAGTCACGGGACTGATATTACGATTTCTCTCATCATGTTCAAATCATCTAGAAGTGACTTTGTTGACCTTCACAACGCATTTTTTAAACTTTTGATTGATTTTGAAATGATGTGCGAGAAATGCCTCTTAACCAGTCACATGACGAATGGGATTTGTGCCACGAATGCTAAAACGTTAGCAAGTGGAAACAGTGTCAGGGGAAACTAAACCAAAGCAGGGACTGATGTCACCATGTTCATAGACTGCTAAAAGGGAAGGGAAACCAATGTGTCATTTTGTAACTTGGGTGAACCTTCATTATATTATAACAATATATTAGCAAGAGAATAGAGTGTAATGACTAGCTTTGGTTTGGTGCCATAGCTCTTTAGTCCAGGTTCTGTGGTGGTTCTCTTCAGTCCATGTGTTGTGATGGTTCTCTTCAGTGCAGGTTCTGTGATGGTTCTCTTTAGTCCAGGTTCTGTGGTGGTTCTCTTCTCTCCAGGTTCTGTGGTGGTTCTCTTCTCTCCAGGTTCTGTGGTGGTTCTCTTCCCTCCAGGTTCAGTGGTGGACCTCTTCCCTCCAGGTTCAGTGGTGGTTCTCTTCCCTCCAGGTTCAGTGGTGGTTCTCTTCCCTCCAGGTTCTGTGGTGGTTCTACCAGTCCAGGTTCTGTGGTGGTTTTCTCCCCTGGATGGTCTGATATACGGAGTGCTGAGAGTCTCTCTGAAGAGATGTGAACGTGTCACTGTGGGGGATTTTCACACTCAGAGAGACAGCGACAAAGGAAACACAGTATGAGCACTTTACACACTGCTCTATAGCATTCTCTCTTACTTCTACTTTCTGTGTTCATCTCTCTCTGTCACCCACTCGCACACACAAACACAAATATTATATACAAAATAAACACATATATGAATATGTTATAACATACCTACTGCCAGAGTGTCTGGTCTTCATTTTCAGTGGTGTGTGTGTCACAGTTTGGGTCAGGATGGACACTCTGGAGAGAGAGCTGTGTCAAGGTACAGGGAAAATAGTAGAAAGAGACTATTGTGACACAGTAAAAAATAAAAGCAGTAACTTATCAGCAGGACGTGTGTTGATAGAATGACCATCTGTAGAGCATTTATCCAGACTATCCAAATAAAGTGACTAAAAAACTATCACTGTAAATCCCTTTATCACTTAGTATTCACTCTAATGCACAGATGGAAGAAATCCTATGTTATACAGACAAACACAAACCAAGACATTTAACTGAACTAAACGGAATTCAACAGTTTAGCTTAATTGAATGTAAACTGTGACAGACAGAATTACTCCAGGATCACCACTATATTTCCTTAGGGTCTGATCTGTTATAAAGCTGAACTTGCACATAGCTGAGTCACACTCTCTCAGATCTCTGATTGTCAGGGTGTGGCCATTCCTCTTGTTGCTACAGTACGTCACATGACCTGTGTAGTCTTGTTCATCACTCAGAGTCACATGATTCCCCTCAGCATCATTTCTAGTGAACCAGAAGGTTGTTGTGATTGTATAGCCACTGGGATATGTGTAAGAGCAGGTCAGCTCTACTGTTGACCTCTTCAAGGTACAGATACTCTGAGTGATGTACTTCACTCTCCAGCCATCCTGACCCAGTAACACTGAAACACAATCACACATGATAGCGATTATACATTACAGACCCATTTCCTCACACTAACAGCGTTTGTCCACATTTTGTTGCCGTACTTTACTTGCTGAGTGTGAATGGAAACCACAGAAAGGACCGAAGTGTTACTCAGTGAGCTGTGAAAGACAACTATTCCAGAAAAGAAGAAGCCCCTAACAGACGATGTCACTGAACACACAGAATAACATTACTAAAACATTATGAATGAGACCATACCTGCTACAGACCAGAGAAAGACCCCCAACACACTTCCTGCTGTTCTCGAGGACATTGTTGCATCTCCCACCCTGCAGTCTTAGAAACATAAACAACAACTCACTCTATAGCTGGTGAATAACTCCACCTGATCCATTAAAACAGTCCAGGTTCCATATTCACAAAGTGTCAAAAATGTAAGTAAAAGTAAAACGATACAGTACATATATATATATCTAATAATCTCGTCAACAGTACTTACAGAGTGAAGGGGGGATGTCTTGTACAGTGAGTCAATTCACTGTTGTAGCTGTGCAGAGAAACAAGAAGTGTGATTTTAGTGACTGACACATTGTGAAAGTAGCCTAGTCAGGCATTTAAGACAATCACATGCACCAACAGCACGTCAGAAAGGGATGTACTGGATGTACTGCTAAAGACTGCACAGCTATTTACATTTCTTCATTTGAGGAGTGGGCCTACATTTTTTAATGGGGAAAAATGCAGCCCATTTTCAACATAGTCTTTTCTTTAAATAAAGATCCACAACAAAGTGTTGACTATTCTATATGGTTTCTTAATGTGTTTCCTTACAAGATGTGACCCATCACTCCTCATCATCTCCATCAAAGTGCGACTGAAGGTTCCAGTGATCTAGACTAGACCTCCCCCTACTGGCATCTCAACATTACTGCAGCCTCCAGTCTCTTCATATGTCCCAATCATGTCCTCATCCACTTGGATCAATAACAAAATAAACTAACTGGTAATAAGGTGCTTGAGACTGAGGTCCCGATTCTCAACCCTTTCCCAAGTGTGCAAGTTCACTCTTCCCGTCATGGATTTAAAAGTATGAGACTGGTGTGAACATTGGAGTTTCCATATTTGTTAGCTGAATCCATATCAGTGGAACAGGTGAAGCTGAAATCTTTGCCCTATACACATTCTATGTCTTTGCCAGGGGTCAGGGAAACGGACAAGGGATTCACATTTTCTCAAAATGTATTTTCATCAATGTTTTTTTTTCTGTGATTGACACTCAACTAGTGAATTCAGACAATCCGATCTGCGATGCTCACACGGTCTACTTCGGGGAAGAAGTGGGCGGAGTCAAGTCTACTTCGGGGAAGAAGTGGGCGGAGTCAGGGGAGGATTCAAACAAAAGAACCGATAAAGATACAAATGAAAATAAACAAAATAAATTGTCAAATAACATTTAAAAATGTAAAGAAATGTAGACAGAATAAACCAACCATGTAAAGATACTGTGTTATTAAGAGTTGACGTTGGACTGGCATATGAATTCAGTGAACTAGCCATCTCAGTTGGCTTGTTAGCTACATGAAGCAGACGTTGTTCAGTGATACCGAAAGCTAGCTAGCCAGCTAGAAGTTAACTCTGTTACCTCTGACAATCAAGTGAAGTGGTTCCATAAACTGTCATTATTACAGCTGCTCTGGACAAAGTGATTGTGAACTATACGGTGCTTTGCCGCTGAATTACATCAGCCTATTTATGATTTGTTTACATTTCACACATTAGTAATGTTTTGCTAAAAATAATGAGAAACATTGTATCAAGCAGATTTATTTCCTGAATTTTGAGGCAAAATTGTGATATAAATTTGTCATAAAAACATTTAAACAAATATATATTTTTAAATCTAGCAAACTCTATATAAATTGTATAGAAACAATTTTTATTTATTTGGGTAACAGACAACCAAATTTACTAAAAAACGTTTTAAGCTGGTAGCATGATACCCAACAAAGACTCGCTGCCTATGGTGCTTCAACAAAGTACTGAGTAAAGGGTCTGTATACTTACGTAATGTGATACTTCCATTTTGTATTTTTTATCAATTTGCAAACCTTTCTAAATACCTGTTTTTGCTTCGTCATTATGGGGTATTGTGTGTAGATTGATGAGGGGAAAAAACTATTTATTCAATTTTAGAATAAGGCTGTAACATAACAAAATGTGGAAAATGTCAAGGGGTCTGAATACTTTCTGAATGCACTGTATATTACTAGATACTATTATAAACCAGGTAGTTTAGGTCCTGGATGATGATTTGCTGAATAAGCATTTCATCTCACATTCAGTATATCAGACAATAGAACACTGGTATGACACAAAAATATTTGTTTACTTTCTATTTATGTTGGTAACCAGTTTATAATAGCAATAAGGCCCTCGGGCTTGTAGTATATGGTCAATATACCACGGCTAAGGGCTGTATCAAGGCACTCTGCGTTGTGCAGAACAACAGTCATTAGCCGTGGAACAGTATGTAGGCCAATATACCACAGCTAACGGCTGTATACAGGAACTCTGCGTTGTGTCGTGCTTAAGAACAGTCCTTAGCCGTGGTACAGTATATAGGCCAATATACCACAGCTAACGGCTGTATCCAGGAACTCTGCGTTGTGTCGTGTTTAAGAACAGTCCTTAGCCGTGGTACAGTATATAGGCCAATATACCACAGCTAAGGGCTGTATCCAGGAACTCTGCGTTGTGTCGTGCTTAAGAACTGTCATTAGCAGTAGTATAGTATATAGGCCAATATACTATAGCTAACGGCTGTATCCAGGAACTCTGTGTTGTGTCGCGCTTAAGAACAGTCCTTAGCCGTGGTACAGTATATAGGCCAATATACCACAGCTAACGGCTGTATCCAGGAACTCTGCGTTGTGTCGTGCTTAAGAACAGTCCTTAGCCGTGGTACAGTATATAGGCCAATATACCACACCCCCTCTGACCTTATTGCTTAATTATACCACTTAGTTATAATATATGGGTCCAGATATACAAGGTCTTCTTGGTTCTGGGTTTGTTGTTTTCAGTTCTTGGTTCTGGGTTTGTTGTTTTCAGTTCCTGGTTCTGGGTTTGTCAGGTCTTCTTGGTTCTGGGTTTGTTGTGTTCAGTTATTGGTTCTGGATTTGTCAGGTCTTCTTGGTTCAGGGTTTGTTGACTGTACTGTATAGAACAGAGGAGTCCTCCTCAGCTGCTTGTGCTGCTGAGGGTCTGAAGAGAGAAACAAAAATGAAACAAAGACTGCGTCCAAAACGATGGCACCATGTAGGGCTCTGTCTAAAGTAGTGCACTAAATAGGGAATAGGGTGCCATTTGGAACAATAGAACAGTTCCTCAAAACCATCATCACATCTCTCCCTCGTTATAGACATGTCATAGTAACTGTCCTGAGATGTCCATTGTTGGGTTCATAGTTTGGCTTCATAGTGTTCACTAAGGGTCAACTGTTTTGCTTGTTGATGACATCTCCTACAATAAACAGCAGAATATAAATGACCTTAATGCAGAATATGCTCACCGGGTGGCAGCACAGGGGAGGTTGAAATTCAGAGCAGCGTACTGGACATCCTCATCCTCTTTCTGGGGTTGAGGCACTTGAACGGTGGAGTACAGAGGCACTTCCTGGTTTTTGGAGCCAGAGAAGTGGACGCTGGCGTAGTGAACATCATCCTGGTCATCTGTGGCTGCTGTCTGTGCTGCAGTAGAGTTCATTGCCATGCCTGAGATGTTGTCATACACTGGACTAGAGTCTCCCTGATGGAGAGAGAGGACAGACAACATGAGGAGTGGAAATGTTCCACAAAGAATACAGTCATCACAGTCTCCTTCTGATTCCAACAGACTCACCTGTCCATCGTCTGCTGTGTCTCTTGTGACAGAGGGAGAATTGGAGGCCCTCTTCCTGTTTTATAAATGAATTAATCTATTAATTCATTAATTCATCTTCTAAAGTGAAATAAAAACAACAACAAAATACTCACCTGAACCACATGAAGCCGGAGAAACAGAGGATGAGAACCAGAACAACCACTATGATTCCTACAGCTGTAGTCAGAACTGAGGTGTTCTTTGGGCCATCTGGTGGACAATATGTAACACATTGTTCATACATAGAGCTTTACATGAGGAGCATCATGGAACTTACACTTGTGATTGAAATAAGTTAAATATTACTTTAAATATGTGTGATTATCTGATCAAAAGAAGACAAGGTTAAGTGTATT
>NC_088216.1:7148875-7218263 GCF_036934945.1 Oncorhynchus masou masou | reverse complement strand
AAGATGCTTAACATTCACTGAGGATAGATGATGATGCTTAACATTCACTGAGGATAGATGATGATACTTAACATTCACTGAGGATAGATGATGATGGTTAACATTCACTGAGGATAGATGAAGATACTTAACATTCACTGAGGATAGCTGATGATGCTTAACATTCACTGAGGATAGATGATGATGCTTAACATTCACTGAGGATAGCTGATGATGCTTAACATTCACTGAGGATAGCTGAAGATGCTTAACATTCACTGAGGATAGCTGATGATGGTTAACATTCACTGAGGATAGCTGATGATGCTTAACATTCACTGAGGATAGCTGAATTTAACATTCACTGAGGATAGCTGAAGATGCTTAACATTCACTGAGGATAGCTGATGATGCTTAACATTCACTGAGGATAGCTGATGATGCTTAACATTCACTGAGGATAGCTGATGATACTTAACATTCACTGAGGATAGCTGAAGATGGTTAACATTCACTGAGGATAGCTGAAGATGCTTAACATTCACTGAGGATAGCTGATGATGCTTAACATTCACTGAGGATAGCTGATGATGCTTAACATTCACTGAGGATAGCTGATGATGGTTAACATTCACTGAGGATAGCTGATGATGGTTAACATTCACTGAGGATAGCTGATGATACTTAACATTCACTGAGGATAGCTGATGATGGTTAACATTCACTGAGGATAGCTGATGATGGTTAACATTCACTGAGGATAGCTGATGATGCTTAACATTCACTGAGGATAGCTGATGATGGTTAACATTCACTGAGGATAGCTGATGATGGTTAACATTCACTGAGGATAGCTGATGATGGTTAACATTCACTGAGGATAGCTGATGATGGTTAACATTCACTGAGGATAGCTGATGATGGTTAACATTCACTGAGGATAGCTGATGATGGTTAACATTCACTGAGGATAGCTGATGATGGTTAACATTCACTGAGGATAGCTGAAGATGCTTAACATTCACTGAGGATAGCTGATGATGGTTAACATTCACTGAGGATAGCTGATGATGGTTAACATTCACTGAGGATAGCTGATGATGGTTAACATTCACTGAGGATAGCTGAAGATGCCGAACATTATTAACTGAGGTCTTTGTCTTAAATGGTGCAGATGGGTCTTCAAACCAAACTAGCTAACTTTGTTAACATGTTAATTCTCTCTTTCCTCCCTCCCTCTCTGCATCTTGATGTTATACAGTGGTGATTTTAGCATGTTAATCTTGGGGGCAAACCCAGATAAATGTGGGATGCATGTCAGCAAGCCACTACACAACACAAAACAATACATGAATTGCACTGTAATGGTGAGAAACGGTCGCCACAAACTGTTAGGGCATAAAGCTGTCCCAACAGCAGTCCAAACGCCTTACCACTGCTACACCTGCTACAAACTGTTAGTGCCTACATAAAGCTGTCCCAACAGCAGTCCAAACACCTTACCACTGCTACACCTGCTACAAACTGTTAGGGCCTACATAAAGCTGTCCCAACAGCAGTCCAAACACCTTACCACTGCTACACCTGCTACAAACTGTTAGTGCCTACATAAAGCTGTCCCAACAGCAGTCCAAACACCTTACCACTGCTACACCTGCTACAAACTGTTAGGGCCTACATAAAGCTGTCCCAACAGCAGTCCAAACACCTTACCACTGCTACACCTGCTACAAACTGTTAGTGCCTACATAAAGCTGTCCCAACAGCAGTCCAAACACCTTACCACTGCTACACCTGCTACAAACTGTTAGTGCCTACATAAAGCTGTCCCAACAGCAGTCCAAACACCTTACCACTGCTACACCTGCTACAAACTGTTAGTGCCTACATAAAGCTGTCCCAACAGCAGTCCAAACACCTTACCACTGCTACACCTGCTACAAACTGTTAGTGCCTACATAAAGCTGTCCCAACAGCAGTCCAAACACCTTACCACTGCTACACCTGCCACAAACTGTTAGTGCCTACATAAAGCTGTCCCAACAGCAGTCCAAACACCTTACCACTGCTACAAACTGTTAGGGCATGAAGCTGTCCCAACAGCAGTCCAAACACCTTACCACTGCTACACCTGCTACAAACTGTTAGGGCCTACATAAAGCTGTCCCAACAGCAGTCCAAACACCTTACCACTGCTACAAAAACTGTTAGGGCACATAAAGCTGTCCCAACAGCAGTCCAAACACCTTACCACTGTTACCAAACTGTTAGGGCCTACATGAAGCTGTCCCCACTGCCAAACACCTGCTACAAACTGTTAGGGCCTACATAAAGCTGTCCCAACAGCAGTCCAAACACCTTACCACTGTTACACCTGCTACAAACTGTTAGTGCCTACATAAAGCTGTCCCAACAGCAGTCCAAACGCCTTACCACTGCTACAAACTGTTAGGGCCTACATAAAGCTGTCCCAACAGCAGTCCCAACACCTTACCACTGCTACACCTGCTACAAACTGTTAGGGCCTACATAAAGCTGTCCCAACAGCAGTCCAAACACCTTACCACTGCTACACCTGGCTTTCAGCTGAGCCTTGTCTGGCAGCGAAACAGTTTATTTAGCCTCATTTACTGCTTTTAAAAAACATAGCTGATATGGCTGTCTTGCTTAAACAAAATTGGTTTCTACTGACAATTGAGACGTACAAACTATGGCATAAGGGGACGACAAGCGGATAAGAGGCAATACGTAATTTTGATTAAGCCGTTAATGAGCGAGCGGCGATGGACGTGGTTAATATAACTATTTGTTCAGCAATTTTGAAATGTACAGTGATAGAACTCAGAACATGGGCCGTTCTTGCAGTGTTCTCCCTATACAACAAGTCAGAACCATAGGATAAATAAAGGGGGCATATAGACAATGAAAGCTCTTACAATATTCAATGATTACATTTCTCTAAAACAGGTTATAGGCTACATGTGCACCACCAAGTTAGAACAGTAGGCAAAATAAAGAGGTGAAAATAGATCAAATTACTAGGGTGAGGCACATTGAACGCCGTTTGGGTCTTTGATGTCAAAAAAGATACACTTCAAATAACAATATTCTATTATAGAATGTTGTGTGTGCTGAATTTGCATGTATGCCAAGTGCCACCGCTACTATCAGTGGCATTGTCAAAACTATACACAAAAAGTTATGAAATAAGCACACCGGCCACAAACGATGTGTTTACAATCCTGCGTTGTTACAAATCGGCCAAATTATTATGGTGAGGCACATGGGCAAATAACAACTTACTACACAACAATACACTTAGTACTACCTTCTTAGCTACAGTATACATCTCTCACTTGCATATTACATCATTTATACAGCAGCATACCAGACATTTTTGGACTCATCTTATGAAGGTGGCAGGACTTTATTTTGTGAGCCAATTTTATCATCAAACTTTGTCATCAAAGTCTGGCATTCTCTGGATTTATGGTGGGAACCCTAAAAAAAACACACACACACAGCCACTCCATTGAAATCAAGCTAAAGATTGCTTTGCATTGCTTGCAGTTAGCCACTGATTCCTTACAAACCACTTACTGTTGGGTTAAGATGACGCCGGAGAAGAAGACAAACGTGTGTTTTTGTGTTTGTTTATTTACATTGAATGACCTGTATTCCACCACAAGCAAACAAGAAAACGCTCACCCAGAGTTGATGCTCCTAGTACCTGGGGACTTTAAAGAGCAATAACCATAAGCAAACCCAGAGTTGATGTTCCTAGTACCTGGGGACTTTAAAGAGCAATAACCATAAGCAAACCCAGAGTTGATGTTCCTAGTACCTGGGGACTTTAATGCAGGGAAACTTAAATCCATTTTAACAAATTTCTATCAGCATGTTAAATGTGCAACCAGAGTGAAAAAAACTCTGGACCACCTATACTCCACACACAGAGACACATACAAAGCTCCCCCTCGCCCTCCATTTGGCAAATCTGACCATCATTCTATCCTCCTGATTCCTGCTGAGAAGCAACAATTAACGCAGGAAGCACCAGTGACGAGATCAATAATAAAGTGGTCATATGAAGCAGATGCTAAGCTTCAGGACTGTTTTGCTAACACAGACTGGAATATGTCCCTGGATTACTCCGATGGCAATGAGGAGTACACCACATCAGTCATTGGCTTCATCAATAAGTGCGTCGATGACGTCATCCCCACAGTGAGCGTACGTACATTCCCCAACCAGAAGCCATGGATTACAGACAACATCCGCACTGAGCTAAAGGCTAGAGCTACCGCTTTCAAGGAGCGGGACTCTAACCCGGAAGCTTATAAAAAATCCTGCTATGCCCTCCGATGAACCATCAAACAGGCAAAGCATCAATACAGGACTAGCATGAAAGCCAAACCGGCTGCGCGAGTGGTTTTCTGTCCTCCCAAACCAAACGCGATCGACATGCAGGTTAAATATCAAAACAAACTCTGAACCAATTACATTAATTTGGGGACAGGGCAAAAATCATTAAACATTTATGACAATTTAGCTAGCTAGCTTGCACTTGCTAGCTAATTTGTCCTATTTAGCTAGTTTGCTGTTGCCAGCTAATTTGTCCTGTGATATAAACATTGAGTTGTTATTTTACCTGAAATGCACAAGGTCCTCTACTCCGACAATTAATCCACACATAAAACAGTCAACCGAATCATTTCTAGTCATCTCTCCTCCTTTTAGGCATTTTCTTCTCTTGACTTTATATTGCAATTGGCAATATTTCATAGATTAGGTGCATTACTGCCACTGACCTCGTTCATCTTTCAGTCACCCACGTGGGGATAACCAATGAGGAGATGATACACGGGTACATGCTTCTATAAACCAATGAGGAAAGCGCAATGAGGAAAGCGCGATATGCGTCACAAATAGAACTGACTTCTATTTTAGCCTTTGGCAATGCAAATGCTCGTTGGCACGCGCGAACAGTGTGGGTGCAATAATTTCTACATTTATTTTGCAACTCTTGCGCACGCTACGCGAGCAGTGTTGTCAGCCTGTAAGATCGAATCGTACTACACCGACTCTGACACTCATGGGATGTGACAGGCCTTGCAAACCATTACAGACTACAAAGGGAAGCACAGCCGAGAGCTGACCCAGTGACACGAGCCTACCAGACAAGCTAAACCACCTCTATGCTCGCTTCGAGGCAAATAACACTGAAACATGCATGAGAGCACCAGCTGTGCTGGAAGACTGGTGCCCTCGCACATTGACTCTGTATCGGTACCCACCTGTATATAGTGTCACTATTGCTATTTTACTACTGCTTTTTAATTACTTGTACAACTTAATTACTTGTGCTACTTAATTACTGGTTATCTTTGTCTCTTATTCTTATCCATATTTTTCTGAAACTGCATTGTTGGTTAGGGGCTCGTAATTAAGCATTTCACTACAAGGTCTGTTGTATTCGGCGCATGTGACTAATAAAATTTGATTTGATTTGTTGAATTTGCGATTTTCCCACTTGTTGTGTAATCTTTATGTCCAATGGCCGATGAGCACCGATACGTTTTATCTACAATTTCTCTTCATTATTTCCCTTCATATGACAAGGATTAACAATGTCTACTTGATTCATGATGATGACTGCTAGCTAAGATTTTGAAAGTAAGATGTTGACATGATCAGTCCAATCAAAGCCATTGTACATATAATGTGATTTGACGTCATTTTATCTGTGGCCAATGATCTTGAGCATTCTTGAAAGGGGACTTGTAATTTAACTCTATGGCAGGACCCAAAGGGCTGCAATTTTGGATGTCTACCCTTACTAAGGACTTAAACTTGGCGATGATGTAGTGTCCCCATGAGTGACAGAATACTGAGCCAATCACGGCGCAATGCTCCTATTTTCTGCTGTCTCACCACACCACCACATAAAGCACTGAGCTGAAACACCTGCGTTCCGGAGCTGCATCACAGATATATTATATGTTTTTTTTTATATATATATATTTTTTTAAATAGTGAAATGTGAAATGTGACACGTATTAATGGCAAAATAAAAACAGATGAATGATGGGTCAAAACTGATGTTAAATATTATGTAAACTCTCTCTCTCTCTCTCTCTCTACCTCTGTCTCTCCCTCTCTCCCTCTGTCTCTCTCTCTCTCTCTCTCTCTCCCTCTCTCTCTCTACCTCTGTCTCTCCCTCTCTCCCTCTGTCTCCCTCTCTCTCTCTACCTCTGTCTCTCCCTCTCCCTCTCTCTCTACCTCTGTCTCTCCCTCTCTCCCTCTGTCTCTCTCTCTCTCTCTCCCTCTGTCTCTCCCTCTCTCTCTCTCTCTCTCTACCCTCTCTCTCTCCCCTCTCTCACTCTCTCTCTCTCTCTCCCTCTCTCTCCTCTCTCTCACCCTCTCTCTCTCTCTCTCTCTCTCTCTCTCTCTCTCTCTCTCTCTCTCTCTCTCTCTCTCTCTCTCTCTCTCTCTCTCTCTCTCTCTCTCTCTCTCTCTCTCTCTCTACCTCTGTCTCTCCCTCTCTCTCTCTCTCTCTCTCTACCTCTGTCTCTCCCTCTCTCTCTCTCTACCTCTGTCTCTCCCTCTCCCTCTCTCTCTACCTCTGTCTCTCCCTCTCTCCCTCTGTCTCTCTCTCTCTCTCTCTACCTCTGTCTCTTCCTCTCTCACTCTCTCTCTCTCTCTCTCTCTCTCTCTCTCTCTCTCACCCTCTCTCTCCCTCTCTCACCCTCTCTCTCTCCCTCTCTCACCCTCTCTCTCTCTCTCCCTCTCTCTCTCTCTCTCTACCTCTGTCTCTCCCTCTCTCTCTCTACCTCTGTCTCTCCCTCCCTCTCTCTCTCTCTCTCTCTCTCTCCTCTCTCTCTCTCTCTCTCTCCCTCTCTCCTCCCTCTCTCTCCCTCTCTCTCTCTCTACCTCTGTCTCTCTCTCTCTCTACCCCTCTCTCTCTCTCCCTCTGTCTCTCTCTCTCTCTCTCTCTCTCCCCTCTCTCTCTCTCTCTCTCTCTCTCCCTCTGTCCCTCTCTCTCCCTCTCCCTCCCTCTCTCTCTCTCTGTCTCTCTCCCTCTCTCTCTCTCTACCTCTGTCTCTCTCCCTCTGTCTCTCTCTCCCTCTCTCACCCTCTCTCTCTCTCCCTCTCTCTCTCTCTACCTCTGTCTCTCTCCCTCTCACCCTCTCTCACCCTCTCTCTCTCTCCCTCTCTCTCTCCCTCTCTCCCTCTCTCCCTCTCCCTCTCCCTCTCTCTCTCTCCCTCTCTCCAGGATACCTTTGAGCTGCGTCTGTTGACGTGGCTGGGTCTGTCGGTGTCTGTGGTGTGTCTGTTGCTGTGCATCCTGACCTTCTGGCTGTGTCGGTCCATCCAGGGGACACGCACCACCATCCACCTCCACCTCTGTGTCTGCCTCTTCATCGCTGACCTCGTCTTCCTCAGCGGTATCTCTCACACACAGAGCAAGGTGGGGATAAACGTGTGTGTGTGTGTGTGTGTGTCAATCTAACGATGAAGGTATATTTATCTTTATAATATTTCACTTTGAAGATTTGCTGTTCTAAAAATACAAATAACTTTTACATACAGTCAGATCTGAATTTGAGTTTGAATTAAAGTTTTTGAAGGTTAATAAATTGGACTTTTATCCCTCTCCACTCCACTCCTCTTCTCTCATCCTCCCTCCCTCCTCTCCTCCCTCTCCTCTCCTCTCCTCTCATCCTCCCTGTCCCCCCTCTCCTCTCCTCTCCTCCCCTCCCCTCTCCTCTCCTCTCATCCTCCCTGTCCCCCCTCTCCTCTCCTCTCCTCTCCCCTCCTCTTCTCTCATCCTCCCTGTCCCCCCTCTCCTCTCCTCTCCCCTCCTCTTCTCTCATCCTCCCTGTCCCCCCTCTCCTCTCCTCTCCTCTCCTCTCCACTCCCCTCCTCATTCTCTCATCCTCCCTGTCCCCCCTCTCCTCTCCTCTCCACTCCCCTCCTCTTCTCTCATCCTCCCTGTCCCCCCTCTCCTCTCCTCTCCACTCCTCTTCTCTCATCCTCCCTCTCCTCTCCTCTCCTCCTCTTCTCTCCTCTCCTCTCCTCTCCTCTCATCCTCCCTGTCCCCCCTCCTCTCCTCTCCTCTCCACTCCCCTCCTCATCTCTCATCCTCCCTGTCCCCCCTCTCCTCTCCTCTCCTCTCCACTCCCCTCCTCTTCTCTCATCCTCCCTGTCCCCCCTCTCCTCTCCTCTCCCCTCCACTCCCCTCCTCTTCTCTCATCCTCCCTGTCCCCCCTCTCCTCTCCTCTCCCCTCCTCTTCTCTCATCCTCCCTGTCCCCCTCTCCTCTCCTCTCCTCTCCTCCTCCCTGTCCCCCATCTCCTCTCCTTTCCTCTCCTCTCCTCCTCCCTGTCCCCCCTCTCCTCTCCTCTCCTCTCCTCTCCTCTCCTCTCCTCTCCTCTCCTCTCCTCTCCTCTCCTCTCCTCTCCTCTCCTCTCCTCTCTCAGGGAGGATGTGGGTTTGTAGCAGGTCTCCTCCACCTGTTCTTCCTAGGATCCTTCAGTTGGATGTTGTTAGAGGGGGTTCAGCTCTATCGCATGGTGGTCCTGGTCTTCAACACTACCATAAGGTATTGGCTATATTTACTCTATGGTTATAAATGATTAGTATATATTTAGAGTATATATTTGTATTTATTTGTTTTATACATTTATGTTTAATTCATTTAGATACGGAATGTCGGTATTTATATTATTTCCTAATCTACTATATATTTTCATTATACAATACTGTTCAAAAGTTTGGGGTCACTTAAAAATGTCCGTGCTTTTGAAAGAAAAGCAACATTTTTGTCCATTAAAATAACATCAAATTGATCAGAAATACAGTGTAGACATTGTTAATGTTGTACATTACTATTGTAGCTGGAAACTACTGATTTTGTAATAGAATATCTTCATAGGCGTTCAGAGACCCATTATCAGCAGCCATCACTCCTGTGTTCCAATGGCACGTTGTGTTAGCTAATCCAAGTTTATAATTTTAAATGGCTAATTGATCATTAGAAAACCATTTTGCAATTATGTTAGCACAGCTGAAAACTGTTGTTCTGATAAAAGAAGCAATTAAACTGTCCTTCTTTAGACTAGTTGAGTATCTGGAGCATCAGCATTTGTGGGTTCGATTACAGGCTCAAAATGGCCAGAAACAAATAACTTTCTTCTGAATTTCGTCAGTCTATTCCTGCTCTGAGAAATGAAGGCTATTCCATTTGAGAAATTGCCAAGAAACTGAAGATCTCGTACAACACTGCGTACTAGTCGCTTCACAGAACCGCGCACATGGTCTCTAACCAGAATAGAAAGGGGAGTGGGAGGCCCCGGTGCACAACTGAGCTAGACACATTAGAGTGTCTAGTTTGAGAAACAGACACAGAACAGACGCAGAAACAGAAATCCTCAACTGGCAGCTTCATTAAAGAGTACCTACAAAACACCAGTCTCAACGTCAACAGTGAAGAGGCGACTCTGGGATGCAGGCCTTCTAGGAAAAGTTCCTCTGTCCAGTGTCTGTGTTCTATTGCCCATCTTAATCTTTTCTTTTTAATGGCCAGTCTGAGATATTGATTTTCTTTGAAACTCTGCCTGGAAGGCCAGCATCCTGGAGTCGCGTCTTCACTGTTGACGTTGAGACTGGACAGAGGAACTCTGCCTGGAAGGCAGCATCCTGGAGTCGCCTCTTCACTGTTGACGTTGAGACTGGACAGAGGAACTCTGCCTAGAAGGCCTGCATCCCAGAGTCGCCTCTTCACTGTTGACATTGAGACTGGACAGAGGAACTCTGCCTGGAAGGCCTGCATCCCAGAGTCGCCTCTTCACTGTTGACGTTGAGACTGGACAGAGGAACTCTGCCTAGAAGGCAGCATCCCAGAGTCGCCTCTTCACTGTTGACATTGAGACTGGACAGAGGAACTCTGCCTGGAAGGCAGCATCCTGGAGTTGCCTCTTCACTGTTGACGTTGAGACTGGACAGAGGAACTCTGCCTAGAAGGCCTGCATCCCAGAGTCGCCTCTTCACTGTTGACATTGAGACTGGACAGAGGAACTCTGCCTAGAAGGCCTGCATCCCAGAGTCGCCTCTTCACTGTTGACGTTGAGACTGGACAGAGGAACTCTGCCTGAAGGCAGCATCCCCTACTTTATTTGATCTTGCTCTTATCTTTTTCTTTTTAAAATAAATGTTACCCCCTGTCACGGGTTTCTTCCTGGGAAGGAGAGGCGGATCAAAATGCAGTGTGGTTGTGGTTGAACATCTTTAATAAAGATGATAACGTGAACAATATACATATACAAATCAAGAAAACGTGGAAAAACCTTAAACAGTCCTAACTGGTGCAAAACACAGAGACAGGAAACAATCACCCACGAAATACCCACAGAATATGGCTGATAAACACCTGCCTCTGATTGAGAACCACTCTAGGCAACCATAGACTTACCTAGAATACTATACTAAACACAACCCCATTAATCTACAAAACCCCAAGACAAACACATAATCACCCATGTCACAACCTGGCCTAACCACAATCATTTTCTCCCCAATTTCGTGGTATCCAAATTGTTAGTAGCTACTATCTTGTCTCATCGCTACAACTCCCGTACGGCTCGGGAGAGACAAAGGTCGAAAGCCATGCGTCCTCCAAACACAACCCAACCAAGCCACACTGCTTCTTAAAACACAGCACCATCCACCCCAGAAGCCAGCCGCACCAATGTGTCAGAGGAAACACCATGCACCTGGCTACCTTGGTTAGTGTGCACTGCAACCGGCCGCCACAGGAGTCGCTGGTGTGCGATGAGACAAGGATATCCCTACCGGCCAAACCCTCCCTAACCCACAAATGTGCGACGCCCCACGGACCTCCCAGTCGCGGCCGGCTGCGACAGAGCCTGGGCGAGAACCCAGAACCTCGGGTGGCACAGCTAGCGCTGCGATGCAGTGCCCTAGACCACTGATAGGAGCAAGAGCTTATCTAGCTCTTATCTACCTTGGTGTGTTACCTTTTCTTCTAACTGTTATTTTATGAATCTCTGGGATTCTTCTTGTTACTGTAAACCTCTGTACCTGTATTTTATGAAGCTCTCTGATTCTTCTTCTTACTGTAAACCTCTGTACCTGTATTTTATGAAGCTCTGTGATTCTTCTTCTTACTGTAAACCTCTGTACCTGTATTTTATGAAGCTCTGTGATTCTTCGTCTTACTGTAAACCTCTGTACCTGTATTTTATGAAGCTCTGTGATTCTTCTTCTTACTGTAAACCTCTGTACCTGTATTTTATGAAGCTCTTTGATTCTTCGTCTGACTGTAGACCTCTGTACCTGTATTTAATGAAGCTCTTTGATTCTTCGTCTGACTGTAGACCTCTGTACCTGTATTTTATGAAGCTCTTTGATTCTTTGTCTGACTGTAGACCTCTGTACCTGTATGCTGTGGGATATGGACTGCCACTGGCTATAGTCATCATCTCTGCTATCACCTACCCAGATGGATACGGTACCACACAACAGTGAGTCTGACTCTGTGTCTCTACCCCTCTCTCTCTCTGTGTGTGTGTGTGTGTGTGTGTGTGTGTGTGTGTGTGTGTGTGTGTGTGTGTGTGTGTGTGTGTGTGTGTGTGTGTGTGAGAGAGAGAGAGAGAGAGAGAGAGAGAGTGTAGCGAATCTGTCCCATATAAATAACCTGTCAGCTGCTGGTTGTCTCTGAACAGAGGTTTTCTTAAACATAATTATAACATGTAAATAAAACCAGATAACATTCCAACTTTAATATAACCTTATTCTAACTATATCCACTTGGTGTGTAATCTGTTAGTTGTCTCCGGAGAAAGATCCTGGATTGAACCTAACTTAAAATGAACAGAAATATAACATGTTTTTAACCTAAATCTAATGTTATCCTCTCTGTGTGTCTCTGTCAGCTGTTGGTTGTCTCTGGAGAGAGGATTCATCTGGAGTTTCTTCGGCCCAGTGTGCACCATCATCTTCCTCAACGCTTTCATCTTCATCATCACTGTCTGGAGGCTGGCCCAGAAGTTCTCTAGTCTCAACCCTGACCTCTCCAACCTACGCAAGATCAAGTAAGGGGTGTGTGTGTGTGTGTGTGTGTGTGTGTGTGTGTGTGTGTGTGTGTGCGTGTGCGTGTGTGTGTGTGTGCGTGTGTTTGTCCCAAAATAAAATGTAACAATTGACATTTTCTTTTCTGCTGTATTGAAACCCCAAAAATAAAAACAGTTTTATTGAAAGTCTCCCCTACGACTGTAAACAGAGACTCGTATTTCACAGAGAGGCTTTGTTCACTCACACTCCATAAAACAGTGAAAAGTTGTTTCTCTTACAAAAAGCACATCCATCTCCAACATCTTAATAAATGACAGATTCGAAATCATTAACTGCACTGATACCATGTTATACATGTCATATAACCAAGTTAATCTTTAAACCGATGTATAACACTTGTATTTTTTCTGAATTTTTATAATGAGTATTTCTGTTTTTGAATTTGGAGCTCTGCAATGTCACTGGATGTTGGCTAGCGTCCTACGTACCCTAGTGAGGTTAAAATCTCAACTTCTTGTTAATCCAGCCACTTTGTCAGATTTCAAAAAGGCTCTATGGCAAAAGCATACCATGCGATTATCTGAGGACAATTTTTTCCCATTGTCTCCTCATCCCCTAGATACACTCCAAGATACTTAAAACCTCTCTAGTACCATTCCCATTGTGTCCTCATCCCCTAGATACACTCCAAGATACTTAAAACCTCTCTAGTACCATTCCCATTGTCTCCTCATCCCCTAGATACACTCCAAGATACTTAAAACCTCTCTTGCACCATTCCCATTGTGTCCTCATCCCCTAGATACACTCCTAGATACTTAAAACCTCTCTAATACCATTCCCATTGTCTCCTCATCCCCTAGATACACTCCAAGATACTTAAAACCTCTCTTGCACCATTCCCATTGTGTCCTCATCCCCTAGATACACTCCAAGATACTTAAAACCTCTCTAATACCATTCCCATTGTCTCCTCAACCCCTAGATACCCTCCAAGATACTTAAAACCTCTCTTGCACCATTCCAACCCCCATGGCAAAGCCATGATCCCTCCAGACCATTTCCCATTCTGTAAAGCACAACTTTTTTCCCAATTTACCTTTCCAGAGGATACTCCCTTAATTAAACCGATCAACCATGAGACTCAAACTATCCACCTCCGCTTGATTTTTCACCAAAATAACTCCATCATCATCATCATGCTGAGAGAGGAACAGGATGAACATCCTCTGAAAGGTTCACCACTTCAATGCGACGTCTAATGCCATTTAGTAGTGGCTCTATAGCGATGGCATACAGCATTCTGGACAACAAACACCGTTGCCTAATTCCTCTACACACTTTAAAAGGAGCACTGAAGCCACCGTTAACTTTCAATACTCTTTCATTGTCACCATATGTCACCCTGATCATGGCAATAAAACCAGAACTGAAGCTTATAGCCTCAAAAGTGTTCCACAGGTATTTATGTTCAACTCGGTCAAATGCCTTTTCCTGATCAATTGAAATTAGACCAGAGTCCAGCCCGATAGCACTAGAGACGTCCCAAACATGCACATTCAAGGAAATGTTATGTTAGGATAGCGCCGAGCCACAGAAAACCATACAGACATTTTCCAGCCAAGGAGACGGCTCACAAAAGTCAGAAATAGCGATTAAATTCATCACTAACCTTAGACGATGTTCATCTGGTGGACTCCATGTTGCACAATAAATGTATGTTTTGTTCAATAAAGTCACTCTTTATGTCCAAAAACCTTTAAATTGACGCGTTATTTGAGACAATGCATTACTGAACATAACATCCGATGAAATTGCAGAAAGCCACATCAAATTACAGAAATACTCATCATAAACATTGATAAAAGATACAAGTGTTATACATAGGATTGAAGATAAACTTCTAGTTAATCCAGCCGCTGTGTCAGATTTCAGAAAAACTTTACGGCGAAAGCAAACCATGCTATTATCTGAGGACAGCACCCCATCAAACAAACACAGACAATCATAATTCAACCCGTCAGGCGCAACACTTAACTCAGGAATAAAGATATAAATCATGCCTTACCTTTGACGAGCTTCTTCTGTTGGCACTCCAATATGTCCCATAAACATCACAAATGGTCCTTTTGTTCAATTAATTCCATCATTATATATCCAAAATGTCAATTTATTTGGCGTGTTTGATCCAGAAAAAAAACAGTTACCACTTGAGCAACTTGACTACAAAATATCTCCTAAATTGCCTGTAATCTTTGTCCAAACATTTCAAACAACTTTCCTAATACAACTTTAAGTATTTTTTTAACGTAAATAATCGGTCAAATTTAAGACGGGATAAACAACGTTCAATACCGGAGGAAAACAAAGTGTAACGAGCATTTCTGGTCACGCGCCTCTATTAAACAGTGCATTTCACTCGACCCTCGTTCTGAACATCCGTACTTCTTCATTCCTCAAAGGAAAAACATCAACCAATTTCTAAAGACTGTCGACATCCAGTGGAAGCGATAGGAACTGCAAGCAACTGCCTTAGAATTCTAGATTCCCAATGAAACCTCATTGAAAAGAGAATGAACTCAAAAAAACAAATCCTGGATGTTTTGTCCTCGGGGTTTTGCCTGCTACATACGTTCTATTTTACTCACAGACATCATTCAAACCGTTTTAGAAACTTCAGAGTGTTTTCTATCCAAATCTACCAATGATATGCATATCCTAGCTTCTGGGCCTGAGTAGCAGTCAGTTTACTTTGGGCACGCTTCTCATCCAGATGTCGCAATACTGCCCCCAAGCCATAAGAAGGTATTACAAAGCCATCACCTACAGAGAGATGAACCTGGAGAAGAGTCCCCTAAGCAAGATAGTCCTTGGGCTCTGTTCACAAACACACCCCACAGAGCCCCACGACAGCAACACAATTAGACCCAACCAAATCATGAGAAAACGAAAAGATAATTTATTGACACATTGGAAAGAATTAACAAAAAGACTGAGCAAACTATGATGCTATTTGGCCCTCAACAGAGAGTACACAGTGGCAGAATACCTGATCACTGTGACTGACCCAAACTTAAGGAAAGCTTTGAATATGTACAGACCTCAGTGAGCATAGCCTTGCTATTGAGAAAGGCCGCCGTAGGCAGACCTGGCTCTCAAGAGAAGACAGGCTATGTTCACACTGCCCACAAAATGAGGTTTAAACTGAGCTGCACTTCCTAACCTCCTGCCCAATGTATGACCATATTAGAGACACATATTTCCCTCAGATTACACAGATCCACAAAGAATTTGAAAACAAACCCGATTTTGATAAACTCGCACAGTGTACCATCACAGTGTGCCATCACAGCAGCAAGATTTGTGACCTATATTTATGTTTATTTATTTTCCCTTTTATACTTTAACTATTTGCACATAGTTAAAACACTGTATATAGACATGATATGACATTTAGAATGTCTTTATTCTTTGGGAACTTCTGTGATTGTAATGTTTACTGTTCATTTTTATTGTTCATTTCACTTTCGTATATTATCTACTTCACTTGCTTTGGCAATGTGAACATGTGTTTCCCATGCCAATAAAGCAACTTGAATTTAATTGAATTGACAGAGAAAGGAATGGAGAGATAGACAGAGAGACAGAGACACAGAGAGACAGACAGACAGACAGACAGAGACAGACAGACAGACACAGACAGACAGAGACACAGACAGACAGACAGACAGACAGACAGACAGACAGACAGACAGACAGACAGACAGACAGACAGACAGACAGACAGAGGTGAATGGAGAAATAAAGTTGAATGTTAGGACAGCCCAAAATCTTTGGTGTGTGAATGAATGAATTAATGCAATTCAGATTTTATTTGTGAAGTAAAACTTGTAAAACTGTCTTGCTCCCCCCTCCTCCCCTCCCATCCACCCTCCTTCCCTGCTCCTCCCCTCACCCCCTCCCTCCTCCTTCCCATCCTTCCTCCCCCTTCTTCCCCTCACCCCCTCCCCCTCCTCCTTCCCATCCTTCCTCCCCCCTTCTTCCTCCTCTCTCCTTCCTTCCCCCTCCTCCTCCCTCCTACTCCCCCCTCCTCCAGGGTGTTCACAGTGACAGCAGTGGCCCAGCTGTGTGTGTTGGGTACTATGTGGATATTTGGAGTGTTCCAGTTCCAAGAGGAGGGGACAGTGGTCATGACATATCTCTTCACTATCCTCAACTCTCTACAGGGAGCACTGCTGTTCATCATGCACTGCCTACTGAACAAAACGGTATGGTGTGTGTGTGTGTGTGTGTGTGTGTGTGTGTGTGTGTGTGTGTGTAGTGTGTGTGTGTGTGTAACACTGTGCTCTGCTGCCCTCATCAGGTTAGAGAGGAGTATTGCAAGCTGCTGTCCTGTATCTGCACACCACAGAAGAAGAGATACTCAGATTTCAGCACCAACAACCCTTCCTCCAGCCAATCCCAGGTACATATACATATATATATATATATATATATATAGAGAGAGAGACCACTTTCATTATGTTAACCTTTTTGTATCATTGTGTGTCCTAGGGGTCAAGGCGTACCCAGAACACAGGGGAGTTGCAGACATGATGACATCACCAATCCCCCATAATGCACGTCTTTACTCCCCCTCCCTTTTCAGGCCTGGTCAGTAGAAAATGTGCCCTACGAGCCCGGCTGATTAGTAAAAATGTGCCCTATCTAGAACCTTAACGGGTTCTTCGGCTGTCCCGGTAGGAGAACTCTTTCAATAATCCTTTTTGGTTCCATGTAGAAACCTCTTTTGGATTCCAGTTGCCTTTCCTCAGAGGGTTCTTCGGCTGTCCCGGTAGGAGAACTCTTCCATGTAGAAACCTCTTTTGGATTCCAGTTGCCTTTCCTCAGAGGGTTCTTCCTTCAACCAAAAAAAGTTCTACCTGAAACCAAAAAGGTGCTTCTATGCGGACAGCAGAAAACGCCCTTTAGGAACCCCCTTGTCTAAGCGTGGACTTAGCCCGGCTGGTCAGCAGAAAACCCCCTTTAGGAACCCCCTTGTCTAAGCGTGGACTTAGCCTGGCTGGTCAGCAGAAAACCCCCTTTAGGAACCCCCTTGTCTAAGCGTGGACTTAACCCGGCTGGTCAGCAGAAAAAACGTTTTGGAACCCCCTTGTCTAAGCGTGGACTTAGCCCGGCTGGTCAGCAGAAAAAACGTTTTGGAACCCCCTTGTCTAAGCGGTCCCGGCTGGTCAGAAAAAACCCCCTTTAGGAACCCCCTTGTCTAAGCGTGGACTTAACCCGGCTGGTCAGCAGAAAAAACGTTTTGGAACCCCCTTGTCTAAGCGTGGACTTAGCCCGGCTGGTCAGCAGAAAACCCCCTTTAGGAACCCCCTTGTCTAAGCGTGTACTTAACCCGGCTGGTCAGCAGAAAAAACGTTTTGGAACCCCCTTGTCTAAGCGTGGACTTAACCCGGCTGGTCAGCAGAAAAAACGTTTTGGAACCCCCTTGTCTAAGTGTGGACTTAGCCCGGCTGGTCAGCAGAAAACCCCCTTTAGGAACCCCCTTGTCTAAGCGTGTACTTAGCCCGGCTGGTCAGCAGAAAACCCCCTTTAGGAACCCCCTTGTCTAAGCGTGGACTTAGCCCGGCTGGTCAGCAGAAAACCCCCATTAGGAACCCCCTTGTCTAAGTGTGGACTTAGCCCGGCTGGTCAGCAGAAAACCCCTTTAGGAACCCCCTTGTCTAAGCGTGGACTTAGCCCGGCTGGTCAGCAGAAAACCCCCTTTAAACCCCCTTGTCTACCCCGGCTGGTCAGAAAAAACGTTTTGGAACCCCCTTGTCTAAGCGTGTACTTAGCCCGGCTGGTCAGCAGAAAAAACGTTTTGGAACCCCCTTGTCTAAGTGTGGACTTAGCCCGGCTGGTCAGCAGAAAACCCCCATTAGGAACCCCCTTGTCTAAGCGTGTACTTAGCCCGGCTGGTCAGCAGAAAACCCCTTTAGGAACCCCCTTGTCTAAGCGTGGACTTAGCCCGGCTGGTCAGCAGAAAACCCCCATTAGGAACCCCCTTGTCTAAGTGTGGACTTAGCCCGGCTGGTCAGCAGAAAACGCCCTTTAGGAACCCCCTTGTCTAAGCGTGGACTTAGCCCGGCTGGTCAGCAGAAAACCCCCTTTAGGAACCCCCTTGTCTAAGCGTGGACTTAGCCCGGCTGGTCAGCAGAAAACCCCCTTTAGGAACCCCCTTGTCTAAGCGTGGACTTAGCCTGGCTGGTCAGCAGAAAACCCCCATTAGGAACCCCCTTGTCTAAGCGTGTACTTAGCCCGGCTGGTCAGCAGAAAACCCCTTTAGGAACCCCCTTGTCTAAGCGTGGACTTAGCCCGGCTGGTCAGCAGAAAACCCCCTTTAGGAACCCCCTTGTCTAAGCGTGGACTTAGCCCGGCTGGTCAGCAGAAAACCCTTTTAGGAACCCCCTTGTCTAAGCGTGGACTTAGCCCGGCTGGTCAGCAGAAAACCCCCTTTAGGAACCCCCTTGTCTAAGCGTGGACTTAGCCTGGCTGGTCAGCAGAAAACCCCCTTTAGGAACCCCCTTGTCTAAGCGTGTACTTAGCCCGGCTGGTCAGCAGAAAACCCCCTTTAGGAACCCCCTTGTCTAAGCGTGTACTTAGCCCGTCTGGTCAGCAGAAAATATGTCTTAGCCCCAGTGAACAGTGCTCGGAATCCTTCAATTCCTCCCCTGATTAGACACTTTATATCAAACTTGATGTTTACCACTGTCTTATCAAGTGTTACGTTATCCAAACAGAAGTTAAATGATCTTCATGCCATCCGATAGGAATCCATATGATCTTTGTCATCCAATAGGACTCCATATTCTCTTTATGTCATCCAATAGGATGAGGGGGAGTAGGAAGTGACAATGATGTCACAGTAGTTTCAGTTTCACCGACGTAACATTGACATTCCAGTCATTAAGCAGATGTTCATATGCAGAGCATCTTACAGACAGAAAAGAAAGAAGGACCATATGGTGTTTATGTCATCCAATCAGAATATATATCATCTTCCTGTCATCCAATAGGAATCCATTTGATCTTATGTCATCCAATCAGAATATATATGATCTTCCTGTCATCCAATAGGAATCCATATGATCTTAATGTCATCCAATAGGAATCCATATGATCTTAATGTCATCCAATAGGAATCCATTTGATCTTATGTCATCCAATCAGAAGTTATATCCTCTTTATGTCATTTTTACAGCCACAAAAGATCAGTACTATTTTACTGATCTTTTATAAACGCTACAAACATATATTTTTTTATAGTTCATAAATTGTTTGTTATAATGCTTATTCGTTATAGTTATTATGAAGTGTTACCATAGCAACCTCTATCAGGGCCTTCATGCACCCCAACAATCTGAAGGGACACAGAGTATGAGAGGTTGGCTGGTGGTCCAGAAGGGGATGAGAGGTTGGCTGGTGGTGGTCCAGAAGGGGATGAGAGGATGGCTGGTGGTCCAGAAGGGGATGAGAGGATGGCTGGTGGTCCAGAAGGGGATGAGAGGATGGCTGGTGGTCCAGAAGGGGATGAGAGGATGGCTGGTGGTCCAGAAGGGGATGAGAGGATGGCTGGTGGTCCAGAAGGGGATGAGAGGATGGCTGGTGGTCCAGAAGGGGATGAGAGGTTGGCTGGTGGGTGTTCCAGAAGGGGATGAGAGGTTGGCTGGTGGGTGTTCCAGAAGGGGATGAGAGGATGGCTGGTGGTCCAAAAGGGGATGAGAGGATGGCTGGTGGTCCAGAAGGGGATGAGAGGATGGCTGGTGGTCCAGAAGGGGATGAGAGGATGGCTGGTGGTCCAGAAGGGGACTAGTTGAATCATTTCAAATTTTTCAAACACCTCAAAAAGCTTTTTCCTGCAATCTAGAGCCAAAACCATCATGCTTAATTCTATGTAAAATATATATATATATATTTATTTCTGCATGTCTAAGTTTATCTCTTGAGATGTCTGTACCCTCCTGACTGGTGGATATTTTTTTTAAGAAAAAAAACAATTCTGCATCTCTTTTTAAAATCTGGCTAAAATATTCAATGAAATGAGTCTGATTCAATACATTTAGTTATTACTTCCTTTTCCAAAGTCTGCCAACTTTGCCAGCAGGCATGTCAGCTACGATAGTTAACAAACTGGATAAGCCCCTGTGTCCCCTATGGGCATGATGCCTCTGACCTCTGACCTCTATGCATATAATGAGATAATATAAGAGTATTTGAGTAGAACATTGCTTCATCAATCACACTGCTTTTGTCCAAAAACAGCGTTTATCGACAGCTTTTTTCAGAAAACCCAGTTGAAAGATTCCCGGAATCAGGAGGAAATAAGCAGGAAATCCGGAATTCTCCAATCGGGATTTTGGGGAAAACCTGGTCATTTGTTTGAAAGGTTAAAGACAATGTGATGCCCTACGGACACAGGAAGGTTTGTTTACTTCTGACCAACAGAACCCGGGTCCAGCGACTGTGAACCCAACACCTTAGTTGTTACGCCAAGAGATCCCAACCTCCTGACCAGGTTGTTAGGTGTTGGGTGAAGGTCGCTAGGTGTCGGGTGAAGGTCGCTAGGTGTCGGGTGAAGGTCGCTAGGTGTCGGGTGGGTGAAGGGTCGCTAGGTGTTGGGTGAAGGTCGCTAGGTGTTGGGTGAAGGTCGCTAGGTGTTGGGTGAAGGTCGCTAGGTGTTGGGTGAAGGTCGCTAGGTGTTGGGTGAAGGTCGCTAGGTGTTGGGTGAAGGTCTCTAGGTGTCGGGTGTAGGTGTTGTCGGGTGAAGGTCGCTAGGTGTTGGGTGAAGGTCGCTGGGTGGGTGGGTGAAGGTCGCTAGGTGTTGGGTGAAGGTCGCTGGGTGTTGGGTGAAGGTCGCTAGGTGTTGGGTGAAGGTCGCTAGGTGTTGGGTGAAGGTCGCTAGGTGTTGGGTGAAGGTCGCTAGGTGTTGGGTGAAGGCCGCTAGGTGTTGGGTGAAGGTTGCTAGGTGTTGGATGAAGGTCGCTGGGTGTTGGGTGAAGGTTGCTACAATAGATAATATTATAATATAATGAATAAAGTGGTAGAGGTCCTTAGCCACAGATCTAAGGTCCATCAAATTATTTATTTTTTAAACTTTTAAATTAGTGATTTATATTTATTTATAGCTATTTATTCTTGAAGATTATGACTTATAACTGCCTAATAAGTTAAGTTGAACTGTTCAAGTTCAACATCAGAACCCAAAATATAAGCTTGTGTTACTGCATTGTTTATAAACAATGTCACATGGTTAAAAAAAACATCATCATTTTGAGCTCACGGATGTTCTTGAATCCACAGCTCAGTCTATTGTTTGTAAGTGGTCGCATCCCTCAGCTGATAACCAAAACAAGTGGTGGGTGGGGGGACCCCTTTAAGGTTCCACCCTCAACGTGGTCTAAGCACATCATCCAGATACTCAGCAGTCTTCAAGAAATTGTCAAAACAATGTCTGCAATCAATATTTATTTTTAATTATATTATTTTGCACACTCACTTCAACAATCGGTTTGTTTTAGTTTATTTAAAACAAATGAATGTGTATTATATGAAAAATTATTCAAAGCGATTGTGTATTTTTTTTTTTTTTGACCCTGATTGTAACCCTATAACCCAGAATGTTTTCCTAATTATTCTATGAGCTGAGTTCTGAATGTAAGCACTTATTGTTGTACTTGACTGCAGGAGTCTGTATGGCTGGGTGGGGTTCTGTGTGGGTGGGGTCTGTGGGGTCTGTGTCGATGGGTGGGGTGTGTTTTCCTTGGGGGTATATCTGTCATTTTAGCTACAATTAAATCGTTGTTACAAAGAACCTACTGTAGATGTCTTCTTACCACACACACACACACACACACTTGTTTTACTATCCTTGTGGGGACCAAACAACTGATCCCCATTCAAAATTATAACCCGAACAAATGACCCCACCCGAACCAGTCAAATTTCCTTGTGGGGTCTGTAAATGTTCCTTGTGGGGTCTGTGCCCCACCCGTCAGAATGTTCCCAAATTCTGACCCTCTGATTGTAACCCCACCCGTATAACCCCCACCCGTCAAATGTTCCTTGTGGGGTCTGTTGAAAA
Organism: Oncorhynchus masou masou; assembly: GCF_036934945.1. Lineage (NCBI taxonomy): Eukaryota > Metazoa > Chordata > Actinopteri > Salmoniformes > Salmonidae > Oncorhynchus > Oncorhynchus masou. The sequence continues at coordinate 7,196,066 of NC_088216.1, read as the reverse complement.
CCCCACCCGTCAGAATGTTCCTTTTTTCCTAGTGTGGGGTCTGTTGAAATGACCCCACCCGTCAGAATGTTCCTTGTGGGGTCTGTTGAAATGACCCCACCCGTCAGAATGTTCCTTGTGGGGTCTGTTGAAATGACCCCACCCGTTGAAATGACCCCACCCGTCAGAATGTTCCTTGTGGGGTCTGTTGAAATGACCCCACCCGTCAGAAAGCTTGATGTGAGAGTTCAGTTACCAAGCTTGATGTGAGAAGTATCTTTGGTCAACTCTGTTCAGTTCAACAGGGGAATCTTTGGTCAACTGACCAAGCTTGATGTGAGGAGTTAGCGAGGTATCTTTGGTCAACTCTGAGTTCAACAGGGGAATCCTACCAAGCTTGATGTGAGGAGTTAGCCTTTGGTCAACTCTGAGTTCAACAGGGAATCCTACAAAGCTTGATGTGAGGAGTTAGCGAGGTATCTTTGGTCAACTCTGAGTTCAACTTGATGTGAGGAGTTAGCTGGTCATAACCCTACCAAGGTCATATCTTTGGTCAACTCTGTTCAACAGGGAATCTTTGAAACCAGGTACATTTCTACACCTTTAAACCAGGTACATTTCTACGGCAACGAATCCTTCAGAAATGACCTGTTTCGAGGCACGGTAACTCATGGCTAACAACACTTACCCTGAATGAAATGACTGAGCCTTGAGTTGATGACCAGTGAAATCAATCAACCCTCCCTCTTGCATTATCATCCCCTTCAAGACAGCTGATATTTTGTATTGTTATTATTCAAATGTTTTAAAAAAATGGTAAAATATTAAAATACCTATCACATTATCTCGTAATAACACAATGCATTTGCAACTTTACGAACTGTAAAACATTTGCATGACTTAATACAATTATTTTATCGATAGGAGTGGGAAAAAAGTTGCTCCTCCACCTCTCCTCCACCCTTTCTCTCCCTTCCCCTACCTCTCCTCCACCCTCTCTCTCTCCTCTCTCTCCCTTCCCCTACCTCTCCTCCACCCTCTCTCTCTCCTCTCTCTCCCTTCCCCCTACCTCCTCCTCCACACCACCCTCTCTCTCTCTCCTCTCCCCCTTCCCCTACCTCTCCTCCACCCTTTCTCTCTCCCCTCCTCCTCTCTCTCCTTCCCCTACCTCTCCTCCACCCTCTCTCTCCCTCTCTCCCTTCCCCTACCTCTCCTCCACCCTCTTCTCTCCTCTCTCCCCTTCCCCCCTACCTCTCCTCCACCCTCTCTCTCTCTCTCTCTCTCCCCTTCCCCCCTACCTCTCCTCCACCCTCTCTCTCCACCTCTCCCACCCTCTCTCTCCTCTCTCCCCTTCCCCTACCTCTCTCCACCCTCTCTCTCTCTCTCTCTCCCTTCCCCTACCTCTCCTCCACCCTCTCTCTCTTCTCTCTCTCTCCCTCTCTCTCCACCACCCTCTCTCTCTCCCTCTCTCCTTCCCTACCTCTCCTCCACCCTCTCTCTCTCTCCTCCTCCACCCTCTCTCTCTTCCTCTCCTCCCTCCACCCTCTCTCTCTCCTCTCCCTCCCCTACCTACTCTCCTCCACCCTCTCTCTCTCCCCCCCCCTACCTCTCCCTCCACCCTCTCTCTCTCTCTCTCTCTCTCCCTTCCCCTCCATACCTCTCCACCACCCTCTCTCTCTCTCTCTCTCTCCTTCCGCCCCCTCTCCTCTCCCTCCACCCTCCTCTCCACTCTCTCTCTCTCTCTCTCCCTACCTCTCTCCTCCTCTCCTCCACACACTCTCTCTCTTCCTCCCCCTACCTCTCCACCACCCTCTCTCTCTCTCTCCTCCCCCTACCTCCCACCACCTCTCCACCACCCTCTCTCTCTCTTCTCTCTCTTCCTCCCCCTACCTCTCCTCCACCCTCTCTCCTCTCTTTCCCTCCCTCTACCTCTCACCCACCCCCTCTCTCTCTCTCGCTCTCTCTCGCCCTCTCTCTCTCCCCCTACCTCTCCTCCACTCTCTCTCTTTCTCTTCTCTCTCTCTCCCCCTACCTCTCCTCCACCCTCTCTCTCTCTTCTCTCTCTCCCCAACCTCTCCCCCACACTCTCTCTCTTTCTACTCCCTCCCCCTACCTCTCCTCTACACTCTTTCTCTCTCTTCTCTCTCTCCCTCCACCTCTCCTCCATCCTCTCTCTCTCTTCACTCTCTCTTCTCTCTCTCTCCCTCCCCCTACCTCTCCTCCACCTTCTCTCTCTTCTCTCTCTCTCCACCCCCCTACCTCTTCTCCTCTCTCTGTCTTACTCTCTCTCTCTCTCTCCCCTCTCCATCCCCCACCTCTCCCCCACCCTTTCTCTTTCTCTGTCCGATTGCTCTCTCTTCCCTTCTCTCTCTTTCCCTTCACCACCCTCTCTCTCTCTGTCTGACTGTATCTCTCCTTCTCTCTCCATAACCCATTATTGTAAATATAGCCGGAGGGAAATACAAATGTTGAAGGTGCTGTAGCACCACCTGGTGGTGAGATGTTAAAATGGCAACCATTTGTGTTACAATAAAAATGATTAAACTATTTTATTTTTGTATTATTAATGAATTAATTATTTTAAAAAGTAGTAGGTAGTTGAAAAGTTGCTAATTAGCTAAAATGCTAAAATTTTCCATGATGAGATTCAAACTCGCAACCTTGGGGTTTATACCCACCCTCCCTATGAATTACGTATTCATCTGTCTTATGTAACCGTACCAAATGTAACATATCATACTCATTTCAGTGTCCCGGATTTACATGTACTATGTTACGTCTAGTCTATGAGACCAGGCTACATTGGCAGCTGAAGAAATGAGTATATGGAACTAAGAGATCGCCGAGGCCAATGTAGCAGTAGGCTTAAAAGCTTACATCGTCAACTAAGTTAAAATACATAAACCGGATAATATTCAGATGAATATGCAGGTTCTTTCAATCTCATCCATCTCTTATTTATTTTATTTAAAAAAATAGATTTCACCTTTTATTTAACCAGGTAAGTTAGTTGAGACCAAGTTCTCATTTACAACTGTGACCTGGCCAAGATAAAGCAAAGCAGTACGACAGAAACAACAACACAGAGTTACACATGGAATAAACAAACATACAGTCAATAACGCAATAGAACAAGATAAAGTATATTTACAGTGTGCAAATGGCGAGAGGAGGTAAGGCAATAAATAGGCAATAGTAGCGAAGTAATTGTAATTGATCAGATTAACACTGGAGTGATAGACGAGCAGATGATGGTGTGTAAGTAGAGATACTGGTGTGCAAAAGAGCAGAAAAGTAAATAAAAACAATATGGGGATGAGGTAGGTAGATTGGGTGGGCTATTTACAGATGGACTATGTACAGCTACAGCGATTGGTTAGCTGCTCAGATAGCTGATGTTTAAAGTTAGTGAGGGAAATGTAAGTCTCCAGCTTCAGTGATTTTTGCAATTTGTTCCAATCACTGGCAGCAGAGAACTGGCAGGAGAGGCGGCCAAGGAAAGTGTTGGTTTTGGGGATTACCAGTGAGATATATCTGCTGGAGCGCATGCTACGGGTGGGTGTTGTTATCGTGACCAGTGAGCTGAGATAAGGCGGAGCTTTACCTAGCATAGACTTATAGATGACCTGGAGCCAGTGGGTCTGGCGACGAATATGTAGTGAGGGCCAGCCGACTAGAACATACAGGTCGCAGTGGTGGGTGGTATAAGGTGCTTTGGTAACAAAACGGATGGCACTGTGATAGACTGCATCCAGTTTGCTGAGTAGAGTATTGGAAGCTATTCTGTAGATGACATCGCCGAAGTGGAGGATCGGTAGGATAGTCAGTTTTACTGGGTAAGTTTGGCGGCGTGAGTGAAGGAGGCTTTGTTGCGGAATAGAAAGCCGATTCAAGATTTGATTTTGGATTGGATATGTTTTAATATGAGTCTGGAAGGAGAGTTTACAGTCTAACCAGACACCTAGGTATTTGCACTTGTCCACGTATTCTAGGTCAGAACCGTCCAGAGTAGTGATGCTAGTCGGGCGGGCGGGTGTGGGCAGCGAACGGTTTAAGAGCATTCATTTGGTTTTACTGGCATTTAAGAGTAGTTGGAGGCCACAGAAGGAGTGTTGAATGGCATTGAAGCTTGTTTGGAAGTTACTCCGCCTGTCTGCCTGCTTCGCTTTCTGTATTGACTTGAACTCGTGAAGTGCAACATTGTATCAAATCAATCACCCGGCAATGGCCCAATATGAATGTCCAGCAGAAGTTGTCGCTAACGACCTTGCAACATTGTATCAACTAGCCTATTATTGGCCCTCAGAGTTTCCTGCCTCTATAAGCCCTCAGAGTTTCCTGCCCTTATAGACCCTCAGAGTTTCCTGCCTCTATAAGCCCTCAGAGTTTCCTGCCCCTATAGACCCTCAGAGTTTCCTACCTCTATAAGCCCTCAGAGTTTCCTGCCCTTATAGACCCTCAGAGTTTCCTGCCTCTATAAGCCCTCAGAGTTTCCTGCCCCTATAGACCCTCAGAGTTTCCTGCCCCTATAGACCCTCAGAGTTTCCTGCCCCTATAGACCCTCAGAGTTTCCTGCCTCTATAAGCCCTCAGAGTTTCCTGCCTCTATAAGCCCTCAGAGTTTCCTGCCCCTATAGACCCTCAGAGTTTCCTGCCTCTATAAGCCCTCAGCGTTTCCTGCCCCTATAGACCCTCAGAGTTTCCTGCCCCTATAGACCCTCAGAGTTTCCTGCCTCTATAAGCCCTCAGAGTTTCCTGCCCCTATAGACCCTCAGAGTTTCCTACCTCTATAAGCCCTCAGAGTTTCCTGCCCCTATAGGCCCTCAGAGTTTCCTGCCTCTATAAGCCCTCAGAGTTTCCTGCCTCTATAGGCTCTCAGAGTTTCCTGCCCCTATAGGCCATCAGAGGTTCCTGCCTCTACAGGCCCTCAGAATGAAATTCTACACATTTCACCATGGGGCAGAGAGAAGATATTCTAACTCATTTCCTGAAATTCTACACATTTACCATGGGGCAGAGAGAAGGTCTCTCACAGTTGAAGTGTACCTATGATAAAAAAGTACAGACCTCTACATGCTTTGTAAGTAGGAAAACCTGCAAAATCGTCAGTGTATCAAATACTTGTTCTCCCCACTGTAATTGTTCAATTTTGAGAGCAGCTTCTGTCCGTCGAGTCTACTTTGGATACTGTTGACCAATGTCCTTCTCTTCCCCCTCCATCTAGCCCTCCCTCTCTTCCCCCTCCATCTAGCCCTCCCTCTCTCCTCTCTCAATCCTCTCTCCCCTCCTCCCTCTCTCCTCTCTCAATCCTCGCTCCCCTCCTCCCTCCCTCCATCTAGCCCTCCCTCTCTCCTCTGAATCCTCTCTCCCCTCCTTGCTCCCCTCCTCACTCCCTCCCTCCCTCCCTTCCTCTCTCCAACCTGTTTTCATTTTGTCATTCTGAGGTATTATGTGTAGATTGTGCCATTACAGATTTTAGACCAGAGCCCTATTCCCTACATACAGTAGTGCACTACTTTAGACCAGAGCCCTATTCCCCACATACAGTAGTGCACTACTTTAGACCAGAGCCCTATTCCCTACATACAGTAGTGCACTACTTTAGACCAGAGCCCTATTCCCCACATACAGTAGTGCACTACTTTAGACCAGAGCCCTATTCCCCACATACAGTAGTGCACTACTTTAGACCAGAGCCCTATTCCCTACATACAGTAGTGCACTACTTTAGACCAGAGCCCTATTCCCTACATACAGTAGTGCACTACTTTAGACCAGAGCCCTATTCCCTACATACAGTAGTGCACTACTTTAGACCAGAGCCCTATTCCCTACATACAGTAGTGCACTACTTTAGACCAGAGACCTATTCCCTACATACAGTAGTGCACTACTTTAGACCAGAGCCCTAATCCCCACATACAGTAGTGCACTACTTGAGACCAGAGCCCTAATCCCTACATACTGTAGTGCACTACTTTAGACCAGAGCCCTAATCCCCACATACAGTAGTGCACTACTTGAGACCAGAGCCCTAATCCCTACGTGTTGTAGTGCACTACTTTAGACCAGAGCCCTAATCCCCACATACAGTAGTGCACTACTTTAGACCAGAGCCCTATTTCCCACATACAGTAGTGCACTACTTTAGACCAGAGCCCTAATCCCCACATGCAGTAGTGCACTACTTGAGACCAGAGCCCTATTCCCCACATACAGTAGTGCACTACTTGAGACCAGAGCCCTAATCCCCACATACTGTAGTGCACTACTTTAGACCAGAGCCCTAATCCCCACATACAGTAGTGCACTACTTGAGACCAGAGCCCTAATCCCCACATACAGTAGTGCACTACTTTAGACCAGAGCCCTAATCCCCACATACAGTAGTGCACTACTTTAGACCAGAGCCCTATTTCCCACATACAGTAGTACACTACTTTAGACCAGAGCCCTATTCCCTACATACAGTAGTGCACTACTTTAGACCAGAGCCCTATTCCCTATGTACAAATAGTGCACTACTTGAGACCAGAGCCCTATTCCCTACATACAGTAGTGCACTACTTTAGACCAGAGCCCTATTCCCCACATACAGTAGTGCACTACTTTAGACCAGAGCCCTATTCCCTATGTACAAATAGTGCACTACTTGAGACCAGAGCCCTATTCCCTATGTACAGTAGTGCACTACTTTAGACCAGAGCCCTATTCCCTACGTACAAATAGTGCACTACTTGAGACCAGAGCCCTATTCCCTATGTACAGTAGTGCACTACTTTAGACCAGAGCCCTATTCCCTACATACAGTAGTGCACTACTTTAGACCAGAGCCCTATTCCCTACATACAGTAGTGCACTACTTTAGACCAGAGACCTATTCCCTACATACAGTAGTGCACTACTTTAGACCAGAGCCCTAGTCCCTACGTACAGTAGTGCACTACTTTAGACCAGAGCCCTATTCCCTATGTACAGTAGTGCACTACTTTAGACCAGAGCCCTATTCCCTACATACAGTAGTGCACGACTTTAGACCAGAGCCCTATTCCCTACATACAGTAGTGCACTACTTTAGACCAGCACCCTATTCCCTACATACAGTAGTGCACTACTTTAGACCAGAGCCCTATTCCCTACATACAGTAGTGCACTACTTTAGACAAGAGCCCTAATCACTACATGCAGTAGTGCACTACTTCAGACCAGAGCCCTATTCCCTACATACAGTAGTGCACTACATTAGACCAGAGCCCTATTCCTTCCATGCAGAAGTACACTACTTCCCATAGGGAATAGGGTATAATTTGGACAGACCATATATTCTGTGTTAGCTGTGAATGTGAGACACTGCACTTTACTGTAGCGTCTAGTAGTCTGTTATCTATTGTCTTCAGGTTTGGGGGGAGAATTATGAATTTGATGTGAGTAAATGTTTGATTAAAAAAAGTGACTATTTATTAGGATGTATTCATTTGGCTGTGAATATGTTAAGCATAGTGTTTGTACGTGTGGCAGGTAGCCTAGTGGTCAGAGCGTTAGGCCAGTAACCAAAAGGTTGCATGATCAAGTCCCCAAACTGACAAAGTATCTGTTGTTGTGCCCTTGACCAAGGCAGGTAAGTCACTGTTCCCCACTAGGCCGTGATTTAGGCCAGTAACCAAAAGGTTGCATGATCAAGTCCCCGAACTGACAAAGTATCTGTTGTTGTGCCCTTGACCAAGGCAGGTAAGTCACTGTTCCCCACTCAGCCGTCATTGTAAATAATCATTTGTTCCTAACTGACTTGCCTAGTTAAAACATGTTTGTTTTAAATCACTCAAACAGTATCATTCTTTATTTGTTCTTTATTCAGAACACATTACACTGGAAGAACAGATGCTTCATTACCTCCACTATGATACACTGTGTATTACAACATTACCTCCACTATGATACACTGTGTATTACAACATTACCTCCACTATAATACACTGTGTGGTACAACATTACCTCCACTATGATACACTGTGTATTACAACATTACCTCCACTATGATACACTGTGTATTACAACATTACCTCCACTATGATACACTGTGTGGTACAACATTACCTCCACTATGATACACTGTGTATTACAACATTACCTCCACTATGATACACTGTGTATTACAACATTACCTCCACTATAATACACTGTGTATTACAACACTACCTCCACTATGATACACTGTGTATTACAACATTACCTCCACTATGATACACTGTGTATTACAACATTACCTCCACTATGATACACTGTGTATTACAACATTACCTCCACTATAATACACTGTGTGGTACACCATTACCTCCACTATGATACACTGTGTATTACACCATTACCTCCACTATGATACACTGTGTATTACAACATTACCTCCACTGTGATACACTGTGTATTACAACATTACCTCCACTATGATACACTGTGTATTACAACATTACCTCCACTATAATACACTGTGTAATACAACATTACCTCCACTATAATACACTGTGTGGTACACCATTACCTCCACTATGATACACTGTGTATTACAACATTACCTCCACTGTGATACACTGTGTATTACAGCATTACCTCCACTATGATACACTGTGTATTACAACATTACCTCCACTATGATACACTGTGTATTACAACATTACCTCCACTATGATACACTGTGTGGTACAACATTACCTCCACTATGATACACTGTGTGGTACAACATTACCTCCACTATGATACACTGTGTATTACACCATTACCTCCACTATAATACACTGTGTGGTACAACATTACCTCCACTATGATACACTGTGTATTACAACATTACCTCCACTATGATACACTGTGTATTACAACATTACCTCCACTATGATACACTGTGTATTACAACATTACACAGAAATGCTTGTAAGAGATCTCAAATATAGTGTGTTTGGTGATCTAGTCAATGACAGCATCTATGAGATCTAGTCTGTGGAGGTAGGCGATATAATCTATGGAGGTAGGAGATCTAGTCTGTGGAGGTAGGAGATCTAGTCTGTGGAGGTAGGGAATCTAGTCTGTGGAGGTAGGGGATCTAGTCTGTGGAGGTAGGAGATCTAGTCTATGGAGGTAGGGGATCTAGTCTGTGGAGGTAGGGGATCTAGTCTGTGGAGGTAGGGGATCTAGTCTGTGGAGGTAGGGGATCTAGTCTGTAGAGGAAAGAGATCTAGTCTATGGAGGTAGGGGATCTAGTCTATGGAGGTAGGGGATCTAGTCTATGGAGGTAGGGAATCTAGTCTGTGGAGGTAGAAGATCTAGTCTGTGGAGGTAGGAGATCTAGTCTATGGAGGTAGGTGATCTAGTCTGTGGAGGTAGAATATCTAGTCAATGGAGGTTGGGGGATCTAGTCTGTGTTGGATGATCTGGGCTGAGCTGCAGGGCAACTTGATCTCTGTGTTGTTGCTTGTGGATCTCTCAGTGGATCACTCAGTGGATCACTCAGTGGATCCTATCCTCCTGACCTGGATTAGCGGCCTATCCTTCGTGATGTGGTAGCTTCCATTGGATCTCGTGTTTTTGATCTGCTTCTGAACAGCGGATCCAGTCTGTGGGATCTTTCCCTTTCCCTTACCGGTGGATTTAGTCTTTGGGATCCAGGCCATCCTTTGAGCGGATCCAGTGTTTGACGTTTTGTCAGGGGATCTTGTCTCTTGGTTCTGGTCAGTGGTTGAGATCTTGGGAGATCCGGTCATTGGGATCTGGGCTCCGACAGGGGATCCGGTTTCTGTCAGCTTGCTGTCGTCAGTGGATCTAGTCTCGGTATCCTCTCCCTCATTGGATGATCCGTCGTGTGGGATCTGGTCTCCATCGTCATCCTCAGGGATAGGATCTAGCTCTACCTCCACACACACTCTCTGGGGTAACACCACTAGCCAGCACTTAGAACAGCTGCTCTCGAAGTACGGATACAGCGTCTCTGTGAAGCGGTGCGTGAAGGTGAACAGGAGTTTGTCCCTCATCGCATCCCAGAATTCCACCTGACCCTCCTCCCAGTCCAGAAACACCTAAAGATGACATACAACTTCATTCTATGAGGATGGTTTATCTATAAGAAATTATAAATGAAGAAAAAGGAAGGAAATCTGTTGTTGGCACTCTGTCTTACAGGGTAAAACTACAGAAACAGAAGACTAAGTTAGACACACAGGGTCAACAGTTAATTAACTGAATCTATTTGATTCTATTCTAATACTTGTGGGTGTGCCTCCCCCTCTCTCAAGTACACCCTCTTATCTAACTATTGCCCCACCTTGATCCTGTGAAAGGGGCGGGACCAGTCCAGAGGGAGGGTGGTACAGGGTGTGGTCATGGCACGGTACGTCCCATTCCGTAGGCTGAGGGTCCATAGCCCCTCCTCCGGGCACGCCTCAAACTCCTCCCTCCTACGCACCGATTGGCTGGCCACACCAACTGTCCAGTTGCTGCTCTCTCCAACCTTGAAGCAGGATATATTTGTTATCATTATACTCTTGTATACTTAAAATTATATTTTGAATTGTACCGACAAAGTAACATTCCTGAAAGACAAATATATATATAATATTCCTCCAATACCATCAATAAAGATCTGTGTGTGTGTGTGTGTGTGTATGGGCCCTGGTCAAAAACACCAAGAACCTCCATCAGTGTGTGTGTATGGGCCCTGGTCAAAAACACCAAGAACCTCCATCAGTGTGTGTTTATGGGCCCTGGTGAAAAACACCAAGAACCTCCATCAGTGTGTGTTTATGGGCCCTGGTCAAAAACACCAAGAACCTCCATCAGTGTGTGTGTGTATGGGCCCTGGTCAAAAACACCAAGAACCTCCATCAGTGTGTGTTTATGGGCCCTGGTCAAAAACACCAAGAACCTCCATCAGTGTGTGTTTATGGGCCCTGGTCAAAAACACCAAGAACCTCCATCAGTGTGTGTGTATGGGCCCTGGTGAAAAACACCAAGAACCTCCATCAGTGTGTGTGTGTATGGGCCCTGGTGAAAAACACCAAGAACCTCCATCAGTGTGTGTGTGTATGGGCCCTGGTCAACAACACCAAGAACCTCCATCAGTGTGTGTGTATGGGCCCTGGTCAAAAACACCAAGAACCTCCATCAGTGTGTGTGTATGGGCCCTGGTCAAAAACACCAAGAACCTCCATCAGTGTGTGTGTATGGGCCCTGGTGAAAAACACCAAGAACCTCCATCAGTGTGTGTGTATGGGCCCTGGTCAAAAACACCAAGAACCTCCATCAGTGTGTGTGTATGGGCCCTGGTCAAAACCACCAAGAACCTCCATCAGTGTGTGTGTATGGGCCCTGGTCAAAAACACCAAGAACCTCCATCAGTGTGTGTGTATGGGCCCTGGTCAAAAACACCAAGAACCTCCATCAGTGTGTGTGTATGGGCCCTGGTCAAAAACACCAAGAACCTCCATCAGTGTGTGTGTATGGGCCCTGGTGAAAAGCAAGAACCTCCATCAGTGAACGTGTGTATGGGCCCTGGTCAACAACCCAAGAACCTCCATCAGTCAGTGAGTGCCCTGGTCAAAAACACCACGGTCCATCAGTGGGTGTGTATGGGCCCTGGTCAAAGACACCAAGAACCTCCATCAGTCTGTGTGTATGGGCCCTGGTGAAAAGCACCAAATAGTGAACGGTGTGCCATTTGAAGCCCACCCTCAGTCAGTGAGTGCCTCACCTCCACGGTCCAGCAGTGGGTGCCGGAGCTGAATCCTTCCCAGCCCAGAGCACAGTCGATCGGGTCAAATCTCTCTGGGTTAGCAGGCTGGATCTGGATCCTCTCGTTTCCCAGCTGGACAGAGGTTAGCCCAGGGGAGAGGACCAGAGATGGGCAGGATGTGGTCGGGTCCAGGGTTACTGGAGCTGAAAGGGAGGGGTTGGGGGAAGAGGGGGACAGGGGGAGGGAAAGTGAGAGGGGGAGATAGGGGACACACCACTCTGTCCCTCCCCCAGACTCACTGTAAGGGGTTATGCTGAAAGGGAGGGGTTGGGGGAAGAGGGGGACAGGGGGAGGGAAAGTGAGAGGGGGAGATAGGGGACACACCACTCCGTCCCTCCCCCCAGACTCACTGTAAGGGGTTATGCTGACAGGGAGGGGTTGGGGGGAGAGGGGGAGGGAAAGTGAGAGGGGGAGATAGGGGACACACCACTCCGTCCCTCCCCCAGACTCACTGTAAGGGGTTATGCTGAAAGGGAGGGGTTGGGGGAAGAGGGGGAGGGAAAGTGAGAGGGGGAGATAGGGGACACACCACTCCGTCCCTCCCCCAGACTCACTGTAAGGGGTTATGCTGACAGGGAGGGGTTGGGGGACTAGGGGGGCAGGGGGAGGGAAAGTGAGAGGGGGAGATAGGGGACACACCACTCCGTCCCTCCCCCAGACTCACTGTAAGGGGTTATGCTGAAAGGGAGGGGTTGGGGGAAGAGGGGGAGGGGGAGGGAAAGGAGAGGGGGGAGATAGGGACACACCACTCCGGAGAGGGGGATAGGGGACACACCACTCCGTCCCTCCCCCAGACTCACTGTAAGGGGTTATGCTGTCAGGGAGGGGTTGGGGGAAGAGGGGGAGAGGGGGAGGGAAAGTGAGAGGGGGAGATAGGGGACACACCACTCCGTCCCTCCCCCAGACTCACTGTAAGGGGTTATGCTGACAGGGAGGGGTTGGGGGAAGAGGGGGGCAGGGGGAGGGAAAGATAGGGGACACACCACTCCATCCCTCCCCCCAGACTCACTGTAAGGGGTTATGCTGACAGGGAGGGGTTGGGGGAAGAGGGGGGCAGGGGGAGGGAAAGTGAGAGGGGGAGATAGGGGACACACCACTCCGTCCCTCCCCCCAGACTCACTGTAAGGGGTTATGCTGAAAGGGAGGGGTTGGGGGAAGAGGGGGGCAGGGGGAGGGAAAGTGAGAGGGGGAGATAGGGGACACACCACTCCGTCCCTCCCCCCAGACTCACTGCAAGGGGTTATGCTGACAGGGAGGGGTTGGGGGAAGAGGGGGAGATAGGGGACACACCACTCCGTCCCTCCCCCAGACTCACTGTAAGGGGTTATGTGCAGCATGTCGTTCCAGACGGAGTAACGGAGGTTGGTCAGGTGTTTGGACACGTCTATCAGAGGACCACACACCTCCTCTGGCTCCCCATGACTCTGCCACGTCCTACAAACACACATACTCTATTCTGTTACAGGGCTCTGTGTGTGATTTGTGCCAAAAAGAGAAGCACAGAGTGAGAGAGAGAGAAACAGAGAGAGAGAAACAGGGAGAGAGAGAGAGAGAGGGGGAGAGAGAGAGGGGGGGAGAGAGACAGAGGGGGAGAGAGACAGAGGGAGAGAGAGACAGAGAGAGAGGGAGAGAGAGACAGAGAGAGAGGGAGAGAGAGACAGAGGGACTGTTCACAAACACACCCTACAGAGCCCCATGACAGCAGCACAATTAGACCCAACCAAATCATGAGAAAACAAAAAGATAATTACTTGACACATTGGAAAGAATTAACAAAAAAACTGAGAAAACTAGAATTCTATTTGTCCCTACACAGAGAGTACACAGCGGCAGAATACCTGACCACTGTGACTGACCCAAAATTAAGGAAAGCTTTGACTATGTACAGACTCAGCGAGCATAGCCTTGCTATTGAGAAAGGCCGCCGTAGGCAGACATGGCTCTCAAGAGAAGACAGGCTATGTGCTCACTGCCCACAAAATGAGGTGGAAACTGAGCTGCACTTCCTAACCTCCTGCCCAATGTATGACCATATTAGAGAGACATATTTCCCTCAGATTACACAGATCCACAAAGAATTCGAAAACAAATCCAATTTTGAAAAACTCCCATATCTACTGGGTGAAATTCCACAGTGTGCCATCAGAGCAGCAAGATTTGTGACCTGTTGCCACGAGAAAAGGGCAAACAGTGAAGAACACGCACCATTGTAAATACAACCCATATCTATGCTTATTTATTTTATCTTGTGTCCTTTACCATTATGCTGACAGGGAGGGTTGGGGGATGTACATTGTAAAAACACTGTATATATATAATATGACATTTGTAATGTCTTTATTGTTTTGAAACTTCTGTATGTGTGATGTCTACTGTTAATTTTTATTGTTTATTTCACTTTATATATTATCTACCTTACTTGCTTTGGCAATGTTAACACATGTTACCCATGCCAATAAAGCCCCTTGAATTGAATTGACAGAGACAGAGACAGAGGGAGAGAGAGACAGAGAGAGAGAGAGAGAGACAGTGGGAGAGAGACAGAGGGAGAGAGAGAGGGAGAGAGAGACAGAGAGAGGGAGAGAGAGACAGAGAGGGAGAAAGAGACAGAGAGAGAGAGAGAGAGAGGGAGAAAGAGACAGAGAGAGAGACAGAGGGAGAGAGATGGAGAGAGACAGAGGGAGAGAGAGACAGAGGGAGAGAGAGCCAGAGAGAGAGAGACAGAGAGAGAGAGACAGACAGGGGAGAGAGACAGAGAGAGACAGAGGGAGAGAGAGACAGAGGGAGAGAGACAGAGAGAGACAGAGGGAGAGAGAGACAGAGGGAGAGAGAGCCAGAGAGAGAGAGACAGAGAGAGAGAGAGAGACAGGGGAGAGAGACAGAGAGAGACAGAGGGAGAGAGAGACAGAGAGGGCGAGAGAGACAGAGAGAGAGAGAGGGAGAGAGACAGAGAGGAGAGAGAGAGAGAGAGAGAGAGAGAGACAGAGAGAGAGAGATACAGAGAGAGAGAGAGAGAGAGAGAGAGACAGGGGGAAAGAGACAGAGAGAGAGAGAGACAGAGAGAGAGACTGAGAGAGAGACAGAGACAGGGGAGAGAGACAGAGAGAGAGAGAGACTGAGAGAGAGACAGAGAGAGAGAGACTGAGAGAGAGACAGAGAGAGAGAGACAGAGAGAGAGACAGAGAGAGTGCATACCTCTTTACTGTTTCCTGGTAATTCTGGAAAACAAAGCAATGTCTTATCACATTTATGCCAATGCACAGTATGCCATCACGCACAGAGACACACACACACACACACACACACACACACACACACACACACACACACACACACACACACACACACACACACACACACACACACACACACACACACACACACACACACACCTGCAGAAAGGCGATGTCATCCCTGTCTTCCTTCATCTCTTCCTCGATCTCTCGGATGGTTTTAGCCAGCAGCTTCATCTCTTTTCCCACTCTCTCTCTCTTCTCCTTCATCACTCTATTCCTCTCCTCCTCTTCCTCCCTCAGCCTGGCTAGCCTGGCCTCCTCCTCCTCTCTCAGGAACTGGTGCAGCTTCTCAAACTCCTCCTTTATCTGTCTCTCTGTCTGCTGGGCATGGCTCTGGGGGAGGGAGGGAGGAACGGAGTGGGGAGGCAGGGAGGGAGGGTGCACAGATGTGATAACTTTGTGACAGCTGATTTGTGACAGCTCATGTAAAAGGCGCTTTATAATTGATTATTTAATTGTGATTGATTCATTGACAGACCGACAATGCAAGTCGTACCTGGTTGTGTTGGGAGGCGTGTTCAAAGATCCGCGTAACCTTCTCAAACCTCCTGCTCTTCCCGAGCAGCTTCCCCAGTGAAGAGTTCAGCTCCCCCTGGTGGGCAGTAGGAAGAATGACAACCAGCGTATCACAATACAATAGATGTATACTTTATTTTTCATATACTTTTTTTTCATTCTTTATTTCTGTTTCCATAAAAGCCCATAGGGACTGGTGTTGAACGTTTGCTAGCAATACTTCAGTGCAATGCATCGGACGATTGTTGTTCAATGTGTCAATGTGTTCGTCCCTATCCAAGTAAACAAAATTTAAAAAAAATACAACAGTGATTGACTATGATAAACACTTTATCTACCTCCCCAATGCAAAATAGTTAAAAAAAACATCAACATATATTTTGTGGAAAAGAGATGTTTGTATGTTTCTTAAACGACGCAGCATACTCAGGGGAAAACGATCCCCTCTCATTGAAGCCACGGAAAGTCAAGGCCGACAGCGGTACTGCAGGCGTTGTTAGCAGACCCCCCCCATTTTGTTTTTTAAATTGAATACAATCATTGTACCAATAATTGATTCTAATACACCAGATGTATGTCTGACTTTTGTAAAAAAAATTGTACTGGCAACCTGCAGTACCCCGGTCGGCCTTCAACTTCAGTTACTCAGAGGGGGCAGCACTGAGCTAGCCTGCAAAGTCATTTCCTGGAGTAGCTCAAACTGAGCATGTCATGTGCTATTGACTCGTCCTATAGGAATGAATGGAGTCAGGTGATCTATGGTTTTGGCCAGTCTTTATACAGCCATTGATCCATGCTGGATTGCTGACAAAATGACAGAGCAGCGCAGATGACTGTTCCATTTGATCATGGGGCGCCTCCCTCACCGATTTCACCCGGTCACTTGACGGGCCATAGCCAATATTGGCAGTACAGTACAGCGTTTCTCAACCATTTCTGTATCAGTGACTGGCGAGACATGGTCCTTGTCTTTTTTAACCAGCTCATGTTTAAAACTAATACAAAAACACCACTGGAGATCAGTGGAGGCTGTCATGGGACTTGTCTGAAGGTAACTGATTTAAATAATGTTTGTGGCCAACAACTAAAGGGGTTAAATATTTGTCTCCAACTTATTTTGGTCTTCTGAGCTTCTATATCCTAGATTCAGCGCATTCGGTAAGTATTCAGACTCCTCGACTTTTTCCACATTTTGTTACATTACAGCCTTATTCTAAAATTGATTAAATCTTTTTTCCCCCTCATCAATCTATACACAATACCCCATGTAGACAAAGCAGAAATAGGTTTTTAGAAATGTTTACTAATTTATTAAAAATCAAGAAACTGAAATATCACATTTACATAAGTATTGAGACCCTTTACTCAGTACTTTGTTGAAGCACCTTTGGCAGCGATTACAACCTTGAGTCTTCTTGGGTATGACGTTACAAGCTTGGCACACCTGTATTTGGGAAGATGCTTCCATTTTTCTCTGCAGATCCTCTCAAGCTCCGTCAGGTTGGATGGGGAGCGTTGCTGCACAGCTATCATCAGGTCTCTCCAGAGATGTTCGATCTGGTTCAAATCTGGGCTCTGGCTGGGCCATTCAAGGACATTCAGACTTGTCCTGAAGCCACTCCTGCATTGCCTTTAGCTGTGTGCCTAGTGTTGTTGTCCTGTTGGAAGGTGAACCTTTGCCACAGTCTGAGGCCCTGAGTGCTCTGGAGCAGGTTTTCATCAAGAATCTCTCTATACTTTGCTCTGTCACCTTTTCCTAAAAATCCTGACGAGTCCCAGTCCCTGCCGCTGGAAAAATATCCCCACAGCATGATGTTGTAACCACCATGCTTCACCGTAGGGATGGTGCCAGGTTTCCTCCAGACGTGATGCTGCCACCTCCATGCTTCACCGTAGGGGTGGTGTCAGGTTTCCTCCAGACGTGATGCTGCCACCACCATGCTTCACCGTAGGGGTTGTGTCAGGTTTCCTCCAGACGTGACGCTTGACATTCAGGCCAAAGAGTTCAATCTTGGTTTGGTCAGACCAGAGAATATTGTGTCTCATGGTCTGAGTCTTTAGGTGCCTCAATTTCCAGTCTCAATACTTATGGAAATAAGGTATCTTTTTTTATACAGTTGCAAACATTTCTAAAAACCTGTTTTCGCTTTTTCATTATGGGGCATTGTGTGTTGATTGCTGAGAATTTGTATTTATTTAATACATTTTAGAAGAAGGCTGTAACGTAACAAAATGTGTAAAAAGTCAAGGGGTCTGAATGCGCTCCGAATGACAGACACGTCAAAACCTTATGACTTTTTATTTTACAGTGTTTTTTCCATTTATGAATGTGTTATTCAATGTGTTTCTATATAGTAGTAAAGGACATACTCAATATTCTATCAAAATAAAAATGTAAATATATATTTTTATATAACTAAAGGGGTCCTAAAACTCTAAATCAAATAGCTAAATGATCCATGGAATGACCATCTTAACACCATTCCATTTGTTAGTTTAGTAGAACCCCAGGGCCCCGGTGGGTGAAGATTTCCCTTAAGGACCAATGGAATGTTCTAAAATGTACAAACTCCACCCATCCAGGGCACCGGACCATGCAAAACGAACTCGCCACTGTCAAGCTCTGCTTTCCGGCTATGGAGTGGCTGCCCAGAGGTGGAACTGGAGAATTTAAATAAATGTGCCGTCCATCAAATGGTGTGGTACTTCACTTGCATGATCATTGAGAAGCAAAATAACAGTTGTTGCCTAGGTTACGCAGATTGTTTTTACCCAAATGCAAAACTCATGTGGGGAGTTACATGCAGCCAGAGCCGCAACTTCCACTAGGGACACGGGGGGACGGGGGAAGGGGGCATGTCCCCCTCACATTCAAAAATTGCATTTTTGTCCCCCGTGTTTTATCATTGGAATGTGATACAAAAGAAGTTGACAGTGTGCTTTGGGACCATGCGGACACCTCCAAGCGGTCGGGAGGGCTGTTTGGAGAGTTTATATGACAAAAGAGCAAACCAAAGAAAGGTATGTCAACTACACTTCTACAACCAAGGAAAGGTATGTCAATTACACTTCTACAACCAAGGAAAGGTATGTCAATTACACTTCTACAACCAAGGAAAGGTATGTCAATTACACTTCTACAACCAAGGAAAGGTATGTCAATTACACTTCTACAACCAAGGAAAGGTATGTCAACTACACTTCTACAACCAAGGAAAGGTATGTCAATTACACTTCTACAACCAAGGAAAGGTATGTCAACTACACTTCTACAACCAAGGAAAGGTATGTCAATTACACTTCTACAACCAAGGAAAGGTATGTCAACTACACTTCTACAACCAAGGAAAGGTATGTCAACTACACTTCTACAACCAAGGAAAGGTATGTCAATTACACTTCTACAACCAAGGAAAGGTATGTCAACTACACTTCTACAACCAAGGAAAGGTATGTCAACTACACTTCTACAACCAAGGAAAGGTATTTCAACTACACTTCTACAACCAAGGAAAGGTATTTCATCTACACTTCTACAACCAAGGAAAGGTATTTCAACTACACTTCTACAACCAAGGAAAGGTATGTCAATTACACTTCTACAACCAAGGAAAGGTATTTCAATTACACTTCTACAACCAAGGAAAGGTATGTCAATTACACTTCTACAACCAAGGAAAGGTATTCCAATTACACTTCTACAACCAAGGAAAGGTATGTCAACTACACTTCTACAACCAAGGAAAGGTATGTCAACTACACTTCTATAACCAAGGAAAGGTATGTCAATTACACTTCTACAACCAAAGGTGTGCTCTTGCATACAGCGATCTCAGCAGCAGTTTTCATACAAGCAAGACACAGACAGGCAGTCTAAATAGTCATTTAATGTTCTGTTATCAGCATCATTACAAGCAGTCAAAATAGTAGTGTTCTTTTTCAGCATCTCAGGCTAAAATATGGCAGCATAACTATAAAGATTACATCATCACAAATGTAAACGTGTGGTTAAAACGCAAATCATTTTGCCCCAATAATATCCTTACAGTCAGAGAAGGTTGTAGCCTTCTGCTACTGAAATATCCTTAGTTACAACAGTCAGAGAAGGTTGTAGCCTTCTGCTACTGAAATATCCTTAGTTACAACAGTCAGAGAAAGTTGTAGCCTTCTGCTACTGAAATATCCTTAGTTACAACAGTCAGAGAAGGTTGTAGCCTTCTATATTGGCTGTCTTACTGATGACTGCCTATATTGGCTGTCTTACAGATGACTGCCTATATTGGCTGTCTTACAGATGACTGCCTATATTGGCTGTCTTACTGATGACTGCCTATATTGGCTGTCTTACTGATGACAGTCTATATTGGCTGTCTTACTGATGACTGCCTATATTGGCTGTCTTACTGATGACTGCCTATATTGGCTGTCTTACTGATGACTGCCTATATTGGCTGTCTTACTGATGACTGCCTATATTGGCTGTCTTACTGATGACTGCCTATATTGGCTGTCTTACTGATGACTGCCTATATTGGCTGTCTTACTGATGACTGCCTATATTGGCTGTCTTACTGATGACTGCCTATATTGGCTGTCTTACAGATGACTGCCTATATTGGCTGTCTTACAGATGACTGCCTATATTGGCTGTCTTACTGATGACTGCCTATATTGGCTGTCTTACTGATGACTGCCTATATTGGCTGTCTTACTGATGACTGCCTATATTGGCTGTCTTACTGATGACTTATATTGGCTGTCTTACTGATGACTGCCTATATTGGCTGTCTTACTGATGACTGCCTATATTGGCTGTCTTACTGATGACTGCCTATATTGGCTGTCTTACTGATGACTGCCTATATTGGCTGTCTTACTGATGACTGCCTATATTGGCTGTCTTACAGATGACTGCCTATATTGGCTGTCTTACAGATGACTGCCTATATTGGCTGTCTTACTGATGACTGCCTATATTGGCTGTCTTACTGATGACTGCCTATATTGGCTGTCTTACTGATGACTGCCTATATTGGCTGTCTTACTGATGACTGCCTATATTGGCTGTCTTACTGATGACTGCCTTATATTGGGCTGTCTTACTGATGACTGCCTATATTGGCTGTCTTACTGATGACTGCCTATATTGGCTGTCTTACTGATGACTGCCTATATTGGCTGTCTTACTGATGACTGCCTATATTGGCTGTCTTACTGATGACTGCCTATATTGGCTGTCTTACTGATGACTGCCTATATTGGCTGTCTTACTGATGACTGCCTATATTGGCTGTCTTACTGATGACTGCCTATATTGGCTGTCTTACTGATGACTGCCTATATTGGCTGTCTTACTGATGACTGCCTATATTGGCTGTCTTACAGATGACTGCCTATATTGGCTGTCTTACAGATGACTGCCTATATTGGCTGTCTTACAGATGACTGCCTATATTGGCTGTCTTACTGATGACTGCCTATATTGGCTGTCTTACTGATGACTGCCTATATTGGCTGTCTTACTGATGACAGTCTATATTGGCTGTCTTACAGATGACTGCCTATATTGGCTGTCTTACAGATGACTGCCTATATTGGCTGTCTTACAGATGACTGCCTATATTGGCTGTCTTACTGATGACTGCCTATATTGGCTGTCTTACTGATGACTGCCTATATTGGCTGTCTTACTGATGACAGTCTATATTGGCTGTCTTACAGATGACTGCCTATATTGGCTGTCTTACAGATGACTGCCTATATTGGCTGTCTTACAGATGACTGCCTATATTGGCTGTCTTACTGATGACTGCCTATATTGGCTGTCTTACTGATGACAGTCTATATTGGCTGTCTTACTGATGACTGTCAGAGCACGTCTCTATGCTGATGCCGCGTTTGACATTGAATGGTAAAATTGGCCAGCCCAACTTGGTAGGGGGGCCGGCCGTTGCCCAGTGAAGGTTCTACTGCACTGACCAGCCAAAGGCTCATTAGTATAACTGAGAAATTGCACAAAAATATATATTATAGGTCATTTTTGTATTTTAATATATTTAAAAAAATACGTGTGCCTGTCAATTTTGACCACCCAACTAAAAAAATGGTCCAGCCCATCTGGCATTTGCCAGAATTACCAGGTGGTGAATTCACCCCTGGTTTCTATCCTTTATGTGTTATTTCATGTTCTTTCAGGTTCCCTAACCGACTAAAAGTCTCTCCGCACTGGGAGCCTTCTCTTCCCGTGTGTGTATTGTCTCTTCCTGTGTGTGTATTGTCTCCTCCCGTGTGTGTATTGTCTCCTCCTGTGTGTGTATTGTCTCCTCCTGTGTGTGTATTGTCTCCTCCTGTGTGTGTATTGTCTCCTCCTGTGTGTGTATTGTCTCATGCTTTTTTAGGTTCCCTAACCGGGTAAATGTCTTTTCACACTGAGAGCAGTGGTAGCTCTTTTTTTCTGTGTGTGTTCTCTCGTGATATTTAAAGCCCCCTAACTGGGTAAAGGTCTTTCCACACAGGGAGCATTGGTACGGCTTTTCTCCCGTGTGTGTCCTCTCGTGTGTTTTCAGGTTCCATAACCAGGTAAAACCCTTTCCACACTGGGAGCATTGGTACGGCTTCTCTCCTGTGTGTATTCTCTCATGCTCTTTCAGATGCGATGACTGGTTAAATTTCTTTTCGCAATGGGAGCATTGGAAAGGCTTTTCTCCTGTGTGGGTCCTCTCGTGCTCTTTCAGCTTTGATAACCATTTAAAACTCTTTCCGCACCGGGAGCAGTGGTTTGTCTTCTCTCCCTGTGTGAGAATTCTGTCGTTCTTTTTCAGGTTCCCTAACTGGGGAAATGTCGTTCCATTCTGAGAGCAGTGGTAGGTATTGTTTTCTCTGTGTGTCCGCTCATGATATTGAAAGCCCCTAACTGGGTAAAAGTTTTTCCACAAATGACACATTGGTAAGGCTTTTCTCCAGTGTGTGTCCTCTCGTGCTCTTTCAGCTTTGATAACCAGGTAAAACTCTTTCCACAGTGGGAGCAGTGGTGTGGTCTCACTGGTTTGGGTGTCTCTGGGTCTGGTTCCCCTGAGGGACTCTTCCTGCTGTCAGAGGGAAAGTCTGGCCTCTCTCCTGCCAAAGACAAACAGAGTGTTTGGTTAAACAGAAATGAAACCTCCACATGATTAAACTGTCTTCCTATGAGGTTTAATCTAGACTAGATCCCAAACGGTACATTTGGATCCTGGATGCTGATTGGTTGATAGCTGTTAGTTAAATCACAATAATCCACAGGTAATGCCTGTTAAAGGGATATTTCGGGATTTTCACAATATCTACTTCCCCAGAGTCAGATGAACTCATGCATACCATGTGTATGTATGTCTATGCGTGCAGTTTGACGGCAGTGGCTAACTAGCCGTAGCGCAATTGCTAACTAGCATTAGCATAATCATTGAAAGTCTATAGTATCTGCTAGCATGCTAACTTACTTACTTGACACAGACATAAAATGGTATTCACCAGTTCATCTGCCTCTAGGGAAGTAGATAAAGGGCCTCGTTGCATCTCTTTAATAGTTCCATTTGAATCATCCCTATGCATCCACTGTCCCACAGCCCAGCCTGGCACTTCCGAAACTAGTCTCCATTTTTATCCCATGCTTCTTGCCTAACATTTGGTTTGTAACAGAGGGGAATTGTATAAACCTCGCCACCTGTAAGACCCAATCAAATCACAGATGTGCAGAACGGAATCACGGATTCCAGACATTAAAACAGAATTCAGTGTTCTAGAAGTGTTATGTATAGAAAATGTATTGATCATCGTAGGAAATCAACTAAATGTATTGAACTAATTAAAAATGTATTGATTTGCTCAAGGTTATGATAAGAGATGAACATAGTTGGTCCGTACTTCGATCAAAACGCATCAGTGAATGATATTTTCCTTCATTATACTGCTCAATGTCCCACTACTATTTTTTAATTATTTTTACCTTTATTTAACTAGGCAAGTCAGTTAAGAACCAATTTTTATTTTCAATGACGGCCTAGTGGGTTAACTGCCTTGTTCAGAGGCAGAACAACAGATTTGTACCTTGTCAGCTTGGGGATTTGAACTTGCAACCTTCTGGCTTCAAGTCCAACCCTCTAACCACTAGGCTAAGCTGCCGTGCAGTAGACTAACCTAGTCTACTACACAATTTCCCCACAATATTAGAATGCAGGAGCAGAAAATAACCCCGAAGCTACTGTAACATCTGGTGGTGGATATTAGAATGCAGGAGCAGAAAATAACCCCGAAGCTACTGTAACATCTGGTGGTGGATATTAGAATGCAGGAGCAGAAAATAACCCCGAAGCTACTGTAACATCTGGTGGTGGATATTAGAATGCAGGAGCAGAAAATAACCCCGAAGCTACTGTAACATATGGTGGTGGATATTAGAATGCAGGAGCAGAAAATAACCCAGAAGCTACTGTAACATCTGGTGGTGGATATTAGAATGCAGGAGCAGAAAATAACCCCGAAGCTACTGTAACATCTGGTGGTGGATATTAGAATGCAGGAGCAGAAAATAACCCCAAAGCTACTGTAACATATGGTGGTGGATATTAGAATGCAGGAGCAGAAAATAACCCCGAAGCTACTGTAATATCTGGTGGTGGATATTGGAATGCAGGAGCAGAAAATAACCCCGAAGCTACTGTAATATCTGGTGTTGGATATTAGAATGCAGGAGCAGAAAATAACCCCGAAGCTACTGTAACATCTGGTGGTGGATATTAGAATGCAGGAGCAGAAAATAACCCCGAAGCTACTGTAACATCTGGTGGTGGATATTAGAATGCAGGAGCAGAAAATAACCCCAAAGCTACTGTAACATCTGGTGGTGGATATTAGAATGCAGGAGCAGAAAATAACCCCGAAGCTACTGTAACATCTGGTGGTGGATATTTGATGTTATGGGGCTATTTTGCTTCCACTGGTCCTGGGTCCTTTGTTAAGGTCAATGGCATCACATCCTGGTACTTCACATATTACCAGGACATTTGAGCCAAAAACCTTGTTGCCTCTGCCACTGACACTTGGCTGCAAGTGGATCTTCCAGCAAAGACAATAACCCCAAGCACACATCAAAATGTGGAAATTAATGTAGAATTGGAGTCAAAAACCTAAAACGTTTAAATTCCATCTCAATGACTTGAAACCTACTGAAAAGCTGTGGTTTGAATTGAAAAGGCAAAGCCCATAAGTGACAAAACGATTTCAAAGATCTGGAAGGAATCCGAATGGAGGAACAGTCCAAGATGTGAGGTATTGAAAGGTCATGAAAACAGAGGCGTCCATCATTTTGACCTGGAACTTTTTGCAAATAAAATGAAAATAACATGTTATTTGCCACATGCACCAAATACAACGGGTGTCGTAGACGTTACATTGAAACGCTTACTTACAAGACCTTAACAACAATGCAGTTTTAAGAAAATATCAAAACCCAAAAAAATAAAGTAAGAGATAAAGAACAAATAATTAAAGAGCAGTAGTAAATAACAATAGCCTGGCTATATACAGGGGTACCGGTACAGAGTCAATGTGGAGGCTATATACAGGGGGTACCGGTACAGAGTCAATGTGGAGGCTATATACAGGGGTACCGGTACCGAGTCAATGTGGAGGCTATATACAGGGGGTACCGGTACAGAGTCAATGTGGAGGTTATATACAGGGGGTACCGGTACAGAGTCAATGTGGAGGCTATATACAGGGGGTACCGGTACCGAGTCAATGTGGAGGCTATATACAGGGGTACCGGTACAGAGTCAATGTGGAGGCTATATACAGGTGGTGTCAGTACAGAGTCAATGTGGAGGCTATATACAGGGGGTACCGGTACAGAGTCAATGTGGAGGCTATATACAGGGGGTACCGGTACCGAGTCAATGTGGAGGCTATATACAGGGGTACCGGTACCGAGTCAATGTGGAGGCTATATACAGGGGGTACCGGTACAGAGTCAATGTGGAGGCTATATACAGGTGGTGTCAGTACAGAGTCAATGTGGAGGCTATATACAGGGGTACCGGTACAGAGTCAATGTGGAGGCTATATACAGGGGGTACCGGTACCGAGTCAATGTGGAGGCTATATACTGGGGTACCGGTACCGAGTCAATGTGGAGGCTATATACATGGGTACCGGTACCGAGTCAATGTGGAGGCTATATACAGGGGTACCGGTACCGAGTCAATGTGGAGGCTATATACAGGGGGTACCGGTACAGAGTCAATGTGGAGGCTATATACAGGGGTACCGGTACAGAGTCAATGTGGAGGCTATATACAGGGGGTACCGGTACCGAGTCAATGTGGAGGCTATATACAGGGGGTACCAGTACAGAGTCAATGTGGAGGCTATATACAGGGGGTACCGGTACAGAGTCAATGTGGAGGCTATATACAGGGGGTACCGGTACCGAGTCAATGTGGAGGCTATATACAGGGGGTACCGGTACCGAGTCAATGTGGAGGCTATATACAGGGGGTACCGGTACAGAGTCAATGTGGAGGCTATATACAGGGGGTACCGGTACCGAGTCAATGTGGAGGCTATATACAGGGGGTACCAGTACAGAGTCAATGTGGAGGCTATATACAGGGGTACCAGTACAGAGTCAATGTGGAGGCTATATACAGGGGGTGTCAGTACAGAGTCAATGCGGAGGCTATATACAGGGGGTACCGGTACAGAGTCAACCTTCCGGTTACTAGTCCAACACTCTAACCACTAGGCTACCCTGCCGCCCCGACTATAGGAGGACGGGCTCCTTGTAATGGCTGGAATGGAACCGGAGTTGAACGTGGTTTCTATATGTTAAATACCATTCCGTTTATTCCATTCCGGCCATTACAATGAGCCTGCCCTCCTATAGATCATCCCACCAGCCTCCCCTGGTGTACAGTAAGTGTATATTTAGCATTTGGTTAATTATCTTGATGTGATATGAAAGTAGAGGGATTTATGTTTCTAGAACTGTACCGCAATTGAGAACCGATTCACGTTTAGACTGAGTTTTTGGCTGTTTTGGCTGCAAGAGCCAATTCGCCTTTAAACAGAACATTAGACTCCTTTAGTTCATTATTATCACCCCACTAGTTACTTACCGGTGTTCATCAGATCTCCAGTTTTTCCCTCCTCATTTTCCAATGTGACAGTGACCTCCCCCAGCTCCTTCACTCCAAAAACGACATCCCCCTCTTCCTCTCTGAGCGCTCCTGTATCTCCTTTCAATGTGATGTCCTCCTCTTCCTCTCTGAGCGCTCCTGTATCTCCTTTCAATGTGATGTCCTCCTCTTCCTCTCTGAGCGCTCCTGCATCTCCTTTCAATGTGATGTCCTCCTCTTCCTCTCTGAGCGCTCCTGCATCTCCTTTCAATGTGATGTCCTCCTCTTCCTCCTCTTCTTTCACGACAATATTAAGCCACAGACCCTCTTTCTCCGTCCAGCAGACCTCCTGTCCTTTGGCAGTGGGGGAGTTGTTTAGTGAGCTCATGGTCGGGGATGTTAGCTAGCTAGTTAAATTAGCATAAACAACTAGCTTAGTGCTAACTTAACCAGCTAGCGAGATGACTAACAACGTAATTATAAAATTAAACGGGGTAACTAGTAGATACGTCAGACGTGTGCTTTCAACACAGCAACTTCCCATTCACCGAAACCGTCTGAAGAGCTGCAATGTTCCGGCTATATTGGCTAACAAGCTAAGAAGGTGGCTGACGGGCTTCTTCTTCTTCTTCGGGGGGTTTATCTGCAGGTGGCAGTCAAGGGGTAATGATGCATTACCGCCACCTACTGTACTGGGGCGTGGGCCAGAGTCCGGGAGAAATTAAATCCTGTCGGCCTTTAAAAAAATAAAATGAAGATTGGAGACTGTATAGAATTATGTTCTACATAGTATTATCTTTAAACAGTGGTTTAGTGACAGCTTTATTTAGTTGCCAGTGCACAAAAAAATAATAATAACTGGTGTCATCATTTCTCACACACATTGATTTTCTAAGTAGCTTTTCCTAGCCACCGTGCTTCTACAACTGCATTGCTTGCTGTTTGTGGTTTATGGCTGGGTTTCTGTACAGCACGTTGAGATATCAGCTGATGTAAGAAGGGCTATATAAATACATTTGATTTGATTGACTTGAAGAAATGTTTGTATTTTTATACCCTCAAACACCAAATTAGGCCTACCTACTTACAGAACACGGCGCCATCACTGTCAATCGTGAATGATATTCTCCGTGATCTGTGATTTAAAAAAGAAGAAGAAAAGTCCCCCAAACCGATGCTTCTATGTGACATCACATGGTGGGATTAAAAGAAAGAAAAACGGTGATTTTCAAAACCTGAGACGAGATGCTCCTCAGGTCACCAGGAACATCATTGTATTTGAATATCACTGTTTGGAAATTGTTTCAACTTTTGATGACGTCATCAATAGAGATGTGTTTTTTCTTCTGCAAAATGTAGAAATGTGCTGTTTTCACATGTAGACACTGGTAGTGTGCTGGAAGGAGATTTGGTTTGATTTGATTTTTTGAGGTAATGAAAATGAAGTTGTAAAGTGATCGATTTTACAAAAAAAATAACTATCTCCTGAAGATATAGAACTTTCAACATACAGAAAGTGGCACAGTGTGATGTGTTTTGCTTCACACATTTTGAAAGTTCTCGACAACTTGATTGATGACCTGCAAAACATTTTGGGACTGTTCCAACACGTCCCAAAATAGGCCCCCGCACTGGTCCATTTTAAGGGCCCCCACCCTGGCCCATTTTAAAGGGCCCCCACACTAGCACATGTTAAAGGGCCCCCACACTGGCCCATTTTAAGGGCTCCCACCCTGGCCCATTTTAAAGGGCCCCCACACTAGCACATGTTAAAGGGCTCCCACCCTGGCCCATTTTAAAGGGCCCCCACACTAGCACATGTTAAAGGGCCCCCACACTGGCCCATTTTAAAGGGCCCACACACTGGCACATGTTAAAGGGCCCCCACACTGGCCCATTTTAAGGGCTCCCACCCTGGCCCATTTTAAAGGGCCCCCACACTAGCACATGTTAAAGGGCTCCCACCCTGGCCCATTTTAAAGGGCCCCCACACTAGCACATGTTAAAGGGCCCCCACCCTGGCCCATTTTAAAGGGCCCCCACACTAGCACATGTTAAAGGGCTCCCACCCTGGCCCATTTTAAAGGGCCCCCACACTAGCACATGTTAAAGGGCTCCCACCCTGGCCCATTTTAAAGGGCCCCCACACTGGCCCATTTTTTTCCTTTTTCCTTGAATCTCCCATTATTACACAGATAATAACATTGCTAAAAAACAAGTGACACCAGCCCACTGGGCTAAAAGTGGACAAGCCCATCTGTCATTTGCCTGTAATGCCAGATGGCCAGTCCACCCCAGCTTGTGTGTGTGTGTGTGTGTGTGTGTGTGTGTGTGTGTGTGTGTGTGTGTGTGTGTGTGTGTGTGTGTGTGTGTGTGTGTGTGTGTGTGTGTGTGTGTGTGTGTGTGTGTGTGTGTGTGTGTGTGTGTGTGGCCTCATAGACTAGGTCATGTTACTCTACGCGTCAGTTAAGTGTTAAAGCACATGGAGACTGGAACCGAAATAACACTTCATGAGCCAAACACGTACAAATGGAACCAAAATAACACTTCATGAGCCAAACACGTACAAATGTAGGATCTTAATGTCATAACTCTTTTGTTGCTGAGAATTTTCCTGCACCACATTAAATACACGTGAGCTTCGTGATTTACATCAATTCACTGAAACCCTGCAGTGACTCACGGTTAACTTAACATTATCACACTTCATGTAGCCTCATATTAGACAGCTAATAGCCTAACCACCGATCAAGCAACATTACGGACTGAACGTTCAAATCCTGTTGCTGCAGTATTATTTTACTGTGACAAAACTGGTCAAATTACGATGCTACATCTGTATGTATGTGGCATGGCAACAACAACAGAGTGGATTGCAAAACAATCAGTGCAAACCACACACACTATCTTATGTAACTGCACAGATACGCCACATCAAATAAAAGTACCTGCTGAATGGCAGATACTCGATGAACAGATATTTAAATGCGAAGTAGGGGTGTAGGTAGCTTGTAGACATGTCTGTCTGTCTGTCTGTCTGTCTGTCTGTCTGTCTGTCTGTCTGTCTGTCTGTCTGTCATGTTTGTCTGTCTGTCTGTCATGTTTGTCTGTCTGTCTGTCATGTTTGTCTGTCTGTCTGTCTGTCATGTTTGTATGTATGTATGTATGTATGTATGTATGTATGTATGTATGTATGTATGTATGTATGTATGTATGTATGTATGTATGTATGTATGTATGTATATATGTATGTATGTCCATCTGTCCGTCCGTCTCTTACCTTACAGTCAGGTACAGCCTCCGTTATGGGATAGACTCTGTGCCCCTCGTGGGTCTCAGTCAGTCCACACTGACTGCACACTGGCTCCAGGTCATCCACACAGAACAAGGTAAACGTCTCTCCATGCTCCCGGCACAGCTCTGGATCTCCAGGGGGAAGGACGAAGCCGTCTGCCCCAGGGAGAAGGGCCTTGAGCGGGGTGGAACCCCCTGAGAGGGACCCTAATGCTCGAGCTTCTAGTCTGAGAGCCTCCATGGATTATTTTTCTGAGCAAGAGTGCAAGAAGGTAGAAAGAGAGGAACGAAAAGGGGAGGAGAGAAAGAGAGAGGGAGGGAGGGAAAAAGAGATATATACAGTATATATATATTAATATATATATATATATACATATATATATATAAATATATATATATATATATATGAGAGAGAGAGAGAGAGAGAGAGAGAGAGAGAGAGAGAGAGTGAAAGAGGGAGACAGCTGTGAGAGAGAGCGGGAGGGAGAGACTGAAGGAGGGAGGGAGAAAGGGCATGAGAAGAGGGAAAGAGAGCGAGAGGGGGGAGGGGAAGGGAAAGCGTAGAGAGAGCGAGAGACAGAGAGAGACAGGGGGGGGATATTGGCATTTTGTGTTCATGTGTGTGCATATGCATGTGTTTGTGTGTGCATGGGTGCGTGTGTGTGTGTGAGTGTGTTTGTATGTGTGTGTTTGTATGTGTGTGTTTGTATGTGTGTTTGAGTGTGTGTGTCTATATCAGTACCTGTGTGATAATTCCATGAGCTGAATGCTAGATGTATGTGTGATAACTCCATGAACTGAATGCTAGATGAATGTGTGATAACTCCATGAACTGAATGCTAGATGAATGTGTGATAACTCCATGAACTGAATGCTAGATGTATGTGTGATAACTCAATGAACTGAATGCTAGATATATGTGTGCCATAGAGGTTAATAACTTTAGTATCTGAACTCTTTCAAGTTCTTTGAGCTTTGACTTTAGCCAGATGGGTGGGGTTGACCTTTTTGGGACTATTCAATTGGTCCTTAGCTCCCGGTAATCACAGATAAAGTAGTATTGAATCCAGCGTTGGTCAAGTTACAACTATCTCTCTCTCTCTCTCTCTCTCTCTCTCTCTCTCTCTCTCTCTCTCTCTCTCTCTCTCTCTCTCTCTCTCTCTCTCTACATATATATATATATATATATATATATATTTCTCCTACTCTCTCACCAGACACACCAAGCCTAGGGCCCCAATCCTTACCACATCTGTGGTTGGTATCTACGGTTCAAATCCTACTTTAAGCAGGGAACATGGAAGCTGGACCTCACATGCACACATAACTGGAGACTCAGACTGCCACTAATGCTTGATTTAATGCTTCATTAAACGCTTCTTCAGGTTACGAGTGAACATACCTGGGTTCAAATAGTATCTGCTTTCTTTCAAATACTTCATCTGGGCTTGATTGAGCTCGCCTGGCAGCAATGGAACTCATAGACAAGTCTCAAAAGTTCAGAACCCCGCCCACCTGGCACTCCTGGCAGGCTAAAGCAACCGGTCAAAGTATTGGGAAGAAAAGGAAATACTATTTGAACCCTGGTGTGGTCGCTTGTAACCTGAACATTCCCTTAAATCAAGCATGAGTGTCAGTCTGAGTCTCCAGCTATGTTTGCATGTGAGGTACGGCTTCCATGTGCACTGCTTAAATTAGGGTTCAACCCACAGATACCAGCCAAGGACGTGACTTCATTGCAACAAAGAGTCTGTGTCTCAAATAGCAACCTATTCCCTACGTAGTGCACTACAGCGTATATGGATGTATCTACAGTAGGTCTCAAATAGCAACCTATTCCCTACGTAGTGCACTACAGCGTATATGGATGTATCTACAGTAGGTCTCAAATAGCAACCTATTCCCTACGTAGTGCACTACAGCGTATATGGATGTACCTACAGTAGGTCTCAAATGGCATCCTATTCCCTACGTAGTGCACTACAGCGTATATGGATGTATCTACAGTAGGTCTCAAATAGCAACCTATTCCCTACGTAGTGCACTACAGCGTATATGGATGTATGTACAGTAGGTCTCAAATGGCATCCTATTCCCTACGTAGTGCACTACAGCGTATATGGATGTATCTACAGTAGGTCTCAAATAGCAACCTATTCCCTACGTAGTTCACTACAGCGTATATGGATGTATCTACAGTAGGTCTCAAATGGCAACCTATTCCCTACGTAGTTCACTACAGCGTATATGGATGTATCTACAGTAGGTCTCAAATGGCAACCTATTCCCTACGTAGTGCACTACAGCGTATATGGATGTATCTACAGTAGGTCTCAAATGGCAATCTATTCCCTACGTAGTGCACTACAGCGTATATGGATGTATCTACAGTAGGTCTCAAATCGCAACCTATTCCCTACGTAGTGCACTACAGCGTATATGGATGTATCTACAGTAGGTCTCAAATGGCATCCTATTCCCTACGTAGTGCACTACAGCGTATATGGATGTATCTACAGTAGGTCTCAAATGGCAACCTATTCCCTACGTAGTGCACTACAGCGTATATGGATGTATCTACAGTGGGTCTCAAATAGCAACCTATTCCCTACGTAGTGCACTACAGCGTATATGGATATATCTACAGTAGGTCTCAAATAGCAACCTATTCCCTACATAGTGCACTACAGCGTATATGGATGTATCTACAGTAGGTCTCAAATAGCAACCTATTCCCTACGTAGTTCACTACAGCGTATATGGATGTATCTACAGTAGGTCTCAAATAGCAACCTATTCCCTACGTAGTGCACTACAGCGTATATGGATGTATCTACTGTAGGTCTCAAATGGCAACCTATTCCCTACGTAGTGCACTACAGCGTATATGGATGTATCTACAGTAGGTCTCAAATGGCAACCTATTCCCTGTAATAATGATGTCATGTACTTATATTGTCATATCATATTTCACATAGATCATTTTTAATGCTAGTAACAAGTTCACAGGTCACACACACATCATTTGCATGAAATATAAAAGAGAAGGAAGTTATCCATATTGATCTGACTGGCATGTTACATTTACATTGGAGTCCTTAGTAGACGCTTGTATCTAGAGTGACTTTCAGTTAATTCATTCAACTTAAAAGAAAAATCCACCCCAAAATAATATTTAGGTGTTTTTTTAACTAGTCCACTGTTGATACAGCCCCGAAATGTTTCGCATCAGAAGTCAAGTTTTCAAGATACAGGACATTTTTTAAGAAGCAAAGTGTCACTTGCCACATCATCATGATGGTACGTTTAGAGTCATGATGATACATTTAGAGTCATGATGATACGTTTAGAGTCATGATGATAGGTTTAGAGTCATGATGATACGTTTAGAGTCATGATGATACGTTTAGAGTCATGATGATACGTTTAGAGTCATGATGATACGTTTAGAGTCATGATGATACGTTTAGAGTCATGATGGTACGTTTTAGAGTCATGATGATACGTTTAGAGTCATGATGGTACGTTTAGAGTCATGATGGTACGTTTAGAGTCATGATGATACATTTAGAGTCATGATGGTACGTTTAGAGTCATGATGATACGTTTAGCGTCATGATGGTACGTTTAGAGTCATGATGGTACGTTTAGAGTCATGATGGTACGTTTAGAGTCATGATGATACATTTAGAGTCATGATGATACATTTAGCGTCATGATGGTACGTTTAGAGTCATGATGGTACGTTTAGAGTCATGATGATACATTTAGAGTCATGATGATACATTTAGAGTCATGATGGTACGTTTAGCATCATGATGGTACGTTTTAGAGTCATGATGGTACGTTTAGAGTCATGATGGTACGTTTAGAGTCATGATGATACATTTAGAGTCATGATGGTACGTTTAGAGTCATGATCATACGTTTAGAGTCATGATGGTACGTTTAGAGTCATGATGGTACGTTTAGAGTCATGATGATACGTTTAGAGTCATGATGATACGTTTAGAGTCATGATGGTACGTTTAGAGTCATGATGATACGTTTAGAGTCATGATGATACGTTTAGAGTCATGATGATACGTTTAGAGTCATGATGATACGTTTAGAGTCATGATGGTACGTTTTAGAGTCATGATGATACGTTTAGAGTCATGATGGTACGTTTAGAGTCATGATGGTACGTTTAGAGTCATGATGATACATTTAGAGTCATGATGGTACGTTTAGAGTCATGATGATACGTTTAGCGTCATGATGGTACGTTTAGAGTCATGATGGTACGTTTAGAGTCATGATGGTACGTTTAGAGTCATGATGATACATTTAGAGTCATGATGATACATTTAGCGTCATGATGGTACGTTTAGAGTCATGATGGTACGTTTAGAGTCATGATGATACATTTAGAGTCATGATGATACATTTAGAGTCATGATGGTACGTTTAGCATCATGATGGTACGTTTTAGAGTCATGATGGTACGTTTAGAGTCATGATGGTACGTTTAGAGTCATGATGATACATTTAGAGTCATGATGGTACGTTTAGAGTCATGATCATACGTTTAGAGTCATGATGGTACGTTTAGAGTCATGATGGTACGTTTAGAGTCATGATGATACGTTTAGAGTCATGATGATACGTTTAGAGTCATGATGATACGTTTAGAGTCATGATGGTACGTTTAGAGTCATGATGATACGTTTAGAGTCATGATGGTACGTTTAGAGTCATGATGGTACGTTTAGAGTCATGATGATACGTTTAGAGTCATGATGGTACGTTTAGAGTCATGATGATACGTTTAGAGTCATGATGGTGCGTTTAGAGTCATGATGGTACGTTTAGAGTCATGATGATACGTTTAGAGTCATGATGGTACGTTTAGAGTCATGATGGTACGTTTAGAGTCATGATGATACGTTTAGAGTCATGATGGTACGTTTAGAGTCATGATGATACGTTTAGAGTCATGATGGTACGTTTAGAGTCATGATGGTACGTTTAGAGTCATGATGATACGTTTAGAGTCATGATGATACGTTTAGAGTCATGATGATACGTTTAGAGTCACGATGGTACGTTTAGAGTCATGATGGTACGTTTAGAGTCATGATGGTACGTTTAGAGTCATGATGATACGTTTAGAGTCATGATGATACGTTTAGAGTCATGATGGTACGTTTAGAGTCATGATGATACGTTTAGAGTCATATGATGGTACGTTTAGAGTCATGATGATACATTTAGAGTCATGATGATACATTTAGAGTCATGATGGTACGTTTAGAGTCATGATGGTACGTTTAGAGTCATGATGATACATTTAGAGTCATGATGATACATTTAGAGTCATGATGGTACGTTTAGAGTCATGATGATACGTTTAGAGTCATGATGGTACGTTTAGAGTCATGATGATACATTTAGAGTCATGATGATACATTTAGAGTCATGATGGTACATTTAGAGTCATGATGGTACGTTTAAAGTCATGATGATCGTTTAGAGTCATGATGATACATTTAGCGTCATGATGGTACGTTTAGAGTCATGATGGTACATTTAGAGTCATGATGATACGTTTAGAGTCATGTTGATACGTTTAGAGTCATGATGGTACGTTTAGAGTCATGATGATACATTTAGAGTCATGATGGTACGTTTAGAGTCATGATGGTACGTTTAGAGTCATGATGATACGTTTAGAGTCATGATGATACGTTTAGAGTCATGATGATACATTTAGAGTCATGATGGTACGTTTAGAGTCATGATGGTACGTTTAGAGTCATGATGGTACATTTCGAGTCATGATGATACGTTTAGAGTCATGATGGTACGTTTAGAGTCATGATGATACGTTTAGAGTCATGATGGTACGTTTAGAGTCATGATGGTAAGTTTAGAGTCATGATGGTACGTTTAGAGTCATGATGATACGTTTTAGAGTCATGATGATACGTTTAGAGTCATGATGATACGTTTAGAGTCATGATGGTACGTTTAGAGTCATGATGGTACGTTTAGAGTCATGATGGTACGTTTAGAGTCATGATGGTACGTTTAGAGTCATGATGGTGCGTTTAGAGTCATGATGATACATTTAGAGTCATGATGGTACGTTTAGAGTCATGATGATCGTTTAGCGTCATGATGGTACGTTTAGAGTCATGATGGTACGTTTAGAGTCATGATGGTACGTTTAGAGTCATGATGATACATTTAGAGTCATGATGATACATTTAGCGTCATGATGGTACGTTTAGACTCATGATGGTACGTTTAGAGTCATGATGATACATTTAGAGTCATGATGATACATTTAGAGTCATGATGGTACGTTTAGCATCATGATGGTACGTTTTAGAGTCATGATGGTACGTTTAGAGTCATGATGGTACGTTTAGAGTCATGATGATACATTTAGAGTCATGATGGTACGTTTAGAGTCATGATCATACGTTTAGAGTCATGATGGTACGTTTAGAGTCATGATGGTACGTTTAGAGTCATGATGATACGTTTAGAGTCATGATGATACGTTTAGAGTCATGATGATACGTTTAGAGTCATGATGGTACGTTTAGAGTCATGATGATACGTTTAGAGTCATGATGGTACGTTTAGAGTCATGATGGTACGTTTAGAGTCATGATGATACGTTTAGAGTCATGATGGTACGTTTAGAGTCATGATGGTACGTTTAGAGTCATGATGATACGTTTAGAGTCATGATGGTACGTTTAGAGTCATGATGATACGTTTAGAGTCATGATGGTACGTTTAGAGTCATGATGGTACGTTTAGAGTCATGATGATACGTTTAGAGTCATGATGATACGTTTAGAGTCATGATGATACGTTTAGAGTCATGATGGTACGTTTAGAGTCATGATGATACATTTAGAGTCATGATGATACATTTAGAGTCATGATGGTACGTTTAGAGTCATGATGGTACGTTTAGAGTCATGATGATACATTTAGAGTCATGATGATACATTTAGAGTCATGATGGTACGTTTAGAGTCATGATGATACGTTTAGAGTCATGATGGTACGTTTAGAGTCATGATGATACATTTAGAGTCATGATGATACATTTAGAGTCATGATGGTACATTTAGAGTCATGATGGTACGTTTAAAGTCATGATGATACGTTTAGAGTCATGATGATACATTTAGCGTCATGATGGTACGTTTAGAGTCATGATGGTACATTTAGAGTCATGATGATACGTTTAGAGTCATGATGATACGTTTAGAGTCATGATGGTACGTTTAGAGTCATGATGATACATTTAGAGTCATGATGGTACGTTTAGAGTCATGATGGTACGTTTAGAGTCATGATGATCGTTTAGAGTCATGATGATCGTTTAGAGTCATGATGATACATTTAGAGTCATGATGGTACGTTTAGAGTCATGATGGTACGTTTAGAGTCATGATGGTACGTTTCGAGTCATGATGATACGTTTAGAGTCATGATGGTACGTTTAGAGTCATGATGATACGTTTAGAGTCATGATGGTACGTTTAGAGTCATGATGGTACGTTTAGAGTCATGATGGTACGTTTAGAGTCATGATGATACGTTTAGAGTCATGATGGTACGTTTAGAGTCATGATGGTACGTTTAGAGTCATGATCATACTTTTAGAGTCATGATGGTACGTTTAGAGTCATGATGGTACGTTTAGAGTCATGATGATACATTTAGAGTCATGATGGTACGTTTAGAGTCATGATGGTACGTTTAGAGTCATGATGGTACGTTTCGAGTCATGATGATACGTTTAGAGTCATGATGGTACGTTTAGAGTCATGATGATACGTTTAGAGTCATGATGGTACGTTTAGAGTCATGATGGTACGTTTAGAGTCATGATGGTACGTTTAGAGTCATGATGATACGTTTTAGAGTCATGATGATACGTTTAGAGTCATGATGGTACGTTTAGAGTCATGATGGTACGTTTAGAGTCATGATGATACGTTTAGAGTCATGATGGTACGTTTAGAGTCATGATGGTACGTTTAGAGTCATGATGATACATTTAGAGTCATGATGGTACGTTTAGAGTCATGATGATACGTTTAGAGTCATGATGGTACGTTTAGATTCATGATGGTACGTTTAGAGTCATGATGATACGTTTAGAGTCATGATGATACGTTTAGAGTCATGATGATACGTTTAGAGTCATGATGGTACGTTTAGAGTCATGATGGTACGTTTAGAGTCATGATGATACGTTTAGAGTCATGATGGTACGTTTAGAGTCATGATGGTACGTTTAGAGTCATGATGATACGTTTAGAGTCATGATGGTACGTTTAGAGTCATGATGATACGTTTAGAGTCATGATGGTACGTTTAGAGTCATGATGGTACGTTTAGAGTCATGATGATACGTTTAGAGTCATGATGATACGTTTAGAGTCACGATGGTACGTTTAGAGTCACGATGGTACGTTTAGAGTCATGATGGTACGTTTAGAGTCATGATGATACGTTTAGAGTCATGATGATACGTTTAGAGTCATGATGGTACGTTTAGAGTCATGATGATACGTTTAGAGTCATGATGGTACGTTTAGAGTCATGATGGTATGTTTAGAGTCATGATGATACGTTTAGAGTCATGATGGTACGTTTAGAGTCATGATGGTACGTTTAGAGTCATGATGGTACGTTTAGAGTCATGATGGTACGTTTTAGAGTCATGATGATACGTTTAGAGTCATGATGGTACGTTTAGAGTCATGATGGTACGTTTAGAGTCATGATGATACGTTTAGCGTCATGATGGTACGTTTAGAGTCATGATGATACGTTTAGAGTCATGATGGTACGTTTAGAGTCATGATGATACGTTTAGAGTCATGATGGTACGTTTAGAGTCATGATGATACGTTTAGAGTCATGATGGTACGTTTAGAGTCATGATGATACGTTTAGAGTCACGGTGGTACGTTTAGAGTCATGATGGTACGTTTAGAGTCATGATGGTACGTTTAGAGTCATGATGATACGTTTAGAGTCATGATGATCGTTTAGAGTCATGATGGTACGTTTAGAGTCATGATGATACGTTTAGAGTCATGATGGTACGTTTAGAGTCATGATGATACATTTAGAGTCATGATGATACATTTAGAGTCATGATGATACATTTAGAGTCATGATGGTACGTTTAGAGTCATGATGGTACGTTTAGAGTCATGATGATACATTTAGAGTCATGATGATACATTTAGAGTCATGATGATACATTTAGAGTCATGATGATACATTTAGAGTCATGATGGTACATTTAGAGTCATGATGGTACGTTTAAAGTCATGATGATACGTTTAGAGTCATGATGATACATTTGGAGTCATGATGTTACGTTTAGCCTCATGATGGTACGTTTAGAGTCATGATGATACGTTTAGAGTCATGATGGTACGTTTAGAGTCATGATGATACATTTAGAGTCATGATGGTACGTTTAGAGTCATGATGGTACGTTTAGAGTCATGATGGTACGTTTAGAGTCATGATGATACATTTAGAGTCATGATGATACATTTAGAGTCATGATGACACGTTTAGCGTCATGATGGTACGTTTAGAGTCATGATGGTACGTTTAGAGTCATGATGGTACGTTTAGAGTCATGATGGTACGTTTAGAGTCATGATGGTACGTTTAGAGTCATGGAGGTAGAGGGAACCTTGCCTGGTTCACCAATTACTTTGCAGACAGAGTTCAGTGTGTCAAATCGGAGGGCATGCTGTCCGGTCCTCTGGCAGTCTCTATGGGGGTGCCACAGGGTTCAATTCTCGGGCCGACTCTTTTCTCTGTATATATCAATGATGTTGCTCTTGCTGCGGGCGATTCCCTGATCCACCTCTACGCAGACGACACCATTCTATATACTTCCGGCCCGTCATTGGACACTGTGCTATCTAACCTCCAAACGAGCTTCAATGCCATACAACACTCCTTCCGTGGCCTCCAACTGCTCTTAAACGCTAGTAAAACCAAATGCATGCTTTTCAACCGATCGCTGCCTGCACCCGCATGCCCGACGAGCATCACCACCCTGGACGGTTCCAACCTTGAATATGTGGACACCTATAAGTACCTAGGTGTCTGGCTAGACTGTAAACTCTCCTTCCAGACTCATATCAAACATCTCCAATCGAAAATCAAATCAAGAGTCAGCTTTCTATTCCGCAACAAAGCCTCCTTCACTCACGCCGCCAAACTTACCCTAGTAAAACTGACTATCCTACCGATCCTCGACTTCGGCGATGTCATCTACAAAATTGCCTCCAACACTCTACTCAGCAAACTGGATGCAGTTTATCACAGTGCCATCCGTTTTGTCACTAAAGCACCTTATACCACCCACCACTGCGACTTGTATGCTCTAGTCGGCTGGCCCTCGCTACATATTCGTCGCCAGACCCACTGGCTCCAGGTCATCTACAAGTCCATGCTAGGTAAAGCTCCGCCTTATC
Organism: Oncorhynchus masou masou; assembly: GCF_036934945.1. Lineage (NCBI taxonomy): Eukaryota > Metazoa > Chordata > Actinopteri > Salmoniformes > Salmonidae > Oncorhynchus > Oncorhynchus masou. The sequence goes on along the minus strand of NC_088216.1, from coordinate 7,155,530 downwards.
TCAGTTCACTGGTCACGATGGCAACACCCATCCGTAGCACGCGCTCCAGCAGGTGTATCTCACTGATCATCCCTAAAGCCAACACCTCATTTGGCCGCCTTTCGTTCCAGTACTCTGCTGCCTGTGACTGGAACGAATTGCAAAAATCCCTGAAGTTGGAGACTTTTATCTCCCTCACCAACTTCAAACATGTGCTATCTGAGCAGCTAACCGATCGCTGCAGCTGTACATAGTCTATTGGTAAATAGCCCACCCATTTTCACCTACCTCATCCCCACACTGTTTTTATTTATTTACTTTTCTGCTCTTTTGCACACCAGTATCTCTACCTGTACATGACCATCTGATCATTTATCACTCCAGTGCTAATCTGCAAAATTGTAATTATTCCCCTACCTCCTCATGCCTTTTGCACACAATGTATAAAGACTCGCCTTTTTTGTACTGTGTTATTGACTTGTTAATTGTTTACTCCATGTGTAACTCTGTGTTGTCTGTTCACACTGCTAAGCTTTATCTTGGCCAGGTCGCAGTTGCAAATGAGAACTTGTTCTCAACTAGCCTACCTGGTTAAATAAAGGTGAAATACATATTTTTTTTTAAATGTACGGCAGGACCAAATCGTAAAGATAGGTAGGAGCAAGCCCATGTAAAGCTTGTTGTCAACCTTTTGGTTGGCATTCAGCTGCTCTTGTCGTGCCTGAGTGACAGCACAAGCGGGGAACACATGTGGATAACTCTGTGCCAGCTCATTGGAGAGAGAGGTCACTTTTATCCAATACTTCCAATACGGGTACTACCTTTCCTCCGGCAATATCGTTACCCATTATAAAGGTCACACCTTTCACTGGCAACATAGGACGTACCCCCACTCTGAATATTCCACTGATTAACTTAGAGTGTACTGTCACAAAGTGCAATGGCACTGGGACAAAACCCATTTCAATACCCTGCACTAACACGCTGGAACCACAGTATGTATCGTCAGATAAGGGCAACACATCAGACAATATAAATTACTACTGAAATCAGCCCTTGCCTTAACAGGAAGCCAGTGTAGGAAGTCTAGCACTGGAGTAATATGATCCAATTTTTGGTTCTAGTCAGGATTCTAGCAGCCGTATTTAGCACAAACTGAAGTTTATTTAGTGCTTTTTCCGGGTAGCCGGAAAGTAGAGCATTGCAGTAGTCTAACCAAGAAGTAACAAAAGCATGGATTCATTTTTCTGCATCAATTTTGGACAGAAAGTTTCTGATTTTTGCAATGTTACGTTGATGGAAAAAGCTGTCCTTGAAACAGTCTCGATATGTTAGTCTAAAGAGAGATCAGGGTCCAGAGTAACGCCGAGGTCTTTCACAGTTTTATTTGAGACGACTGTACAACCATTAAGATTAATTGTCAGATTCAACAGTGTAACGACGTTCTTCGTTTGTCGAAAGAGAGTCGGACCGAAATGCAGCGTGTTGGTTATTCATGTTTTTAATGGAACAAATGACAATACACGAAATAACAAAAACAACAAACGGAACGTGAAAAACCTATACAGCCTGTCTGGTGAACACTAACACAGAGACAGGAACAATCACCCACGAAATACAAAGTGAAACCCTGGCTACCTAAATACGGTTCCCAATCAGAGACAACGAGAATCACCTGACTCTGATTGAGAACCGCCTCAGGCAGCCAAGCCTATACCCCTACTCAGCCGCAATCCCAAATACTACAAAAACCCCACTATGAAATACAACAACATAAACCCATGTCACACCCTGGCCTGACCAACTAATTAATGAAAACACAAAACACTAAGACCAAGGCGTGACAAACAGAAGATCTCTTTGTTGCTTGGGACCTAGAACAAGCATCTCTGTTTTGTTCGAGTTTAATTACAATTAACTGCTGACATGTAAAATGCACTTCGAGATTGATGCACTTTGAGATTATTCTTGTATAACGAAAAGAGCTTTACAAACCTTATGATTATTATGAATCTGATTATTATTTTTTATAAAGAACGTCACTGCTTAGCCATACCTCCTATTTTTTTATTCCAATTTTTCCAGCGAGGCTGCAACCTCAGGACCCCTACTTCCCACATCTATGAAGATACCCATGGTTCACTCCAAAATATTAGGTTATGTATGCAATTCCTTATCACACCACACAGGGGCGATAGAGTTAATCTCATTTGAGTTTGTATTTCAAAAATAGTCAAGCAGTTGAAACGAGTTGCCTTCCCATGGCCTACAGGGGGCGTCTTCTTTTGAGATTTAGCATGAGCTGCACAAAGAGTGAGCCAAGGGAAAGGTGGATCTCTCTCTCTCTCTCTCTCTCTGTCTCTCCTCTATCTTTCTCTCTTCTCCCCTATCCTTCTGATATAATAAGATTAGTGTAGTTGATCCGCTAGGGTTTAGCTGACTTACCTCTCTCTGTCTCTCTGTCTCTCTCTCTCTCTTTCTTCTATATATCTCTGTCTCCCACACAGGTGATATTCTCAGTGTCTGACTCACCCTACTCTTCTGACCCAGCTAATCTCCCACTCATCTAGGGGGAGGAGAGGGGAGGCGACAGGGAGAGAAACACTGGGACAGAGAGAGAGAGAGAGAGAGAGAGAGAGATAGAAACACAGAGAGAGAGGGAGGGAAAACACTGGGAAGAGAGGCAGACAAATAAAGAATGAAGGAATAAAGCAGAAAGAAGGGAGAGAGTGAGTGAGAGAGAGAGAGAGAGAGGGAAACAACAGCGGAACAGACAAGATAAAGAGAGATGAAGAAAAAACGATAACGGGAACGGTTTTTGGACAACCTGCGTGAAAAGAAAATAAAGAAAGAGGAGGAGCTTAAGGAGACGGACAGAGAGAGGACTAGTCTGAAGGTGAACCCTCTGAGATATCTGGTAGATATCTGTTCCACCTCGAGACAGTTTTAGTCCACTTATTATGCCATCGTTGACTTGAATGAGGAGGCCTGTTCTGTAGATTATATTTCTAGGGTAGATATATAATGGGTGCTTATCAACTGTAGTTTACAGGGCTAACTAGTTAGCAACACAACAATAGTTTTAATGTTATTTCACCTTTATTTAACCAGGTAAGCCAGTTGAGACCAAGTTCTCATTTACAACGGTGACCTGGCAAATATAAAGCAAAGCAGTGCGACACGAACAACAACACAGAGTTACACATGGAATAAACAAGCACACAGTCAATAACGAAATAGAAGAAGATAAAGTCTATATAAAGTGTGTGCAAATGGCGAGAGGAGCTAAGCCATTAAATAGGCCACAGTAGCAAAATAATTACAATTGATCAGATTAACACTGGAGTGATAGACGAGCAGTTGATGGTGTGTAAGTAGAGATACTGGTGTGCAAAAGAGCAGAAAATTAAATAAAAACAATATGGGGATGAGGTAGGTAGATCGGGTGGGCTATTTACAGATGGACTATGTATAGCTACAGAGATCGGTTAGCTGCTCAGATAGCTGATGTTTAAAGTTAGTGGAAGGAAAGGCAGCCAAATAAGGTGTTGGCGTTGGGGATGACCAGTGAGATATACCTGCTGGAGCACATGCTACGGGTGGGTGTTGTTATGGTGACCAGTGAGATATACCTGCTGGAGCGCGTGCTACGGGTGGGTGTTGTTATGGTGACCAGTGAGATATACCTGCTGGAGCGCGTGCTACAGGTGGGTGTTGTTATGGTGACCAGTGAGATATACCTGCTGGAGCGCGTGCTACAGGTGGGTGTTGTTATGATGACCAGTGAGATATACCTGCTGGAGCGCGTGCTACGGGTGGGTGTTGTTATGGTGACCAGTGAGATATACCTGCTGGAGCGCGTGCTACAGGTGGGTGTTGTTATGGTGACCAGTGAGATATACCTGCTGGAGCGCGTGCTACGGGTGGGTGTTGTTATGGTGACCAGTGAGATATACCTGCTGGAGCGCGTGCTACAGGTGGGTGTTGTTATGGTGACCAGTGAGATATACCTGCTGGAGCGCGTGCTACAGGTGGGTGTTGTTATCATGACCAGTGAGATATACCTGCTGGAGCGCGTGCTACGGTGGGTGTTGTTATGGTGACCAGTGAGATATACCTGCTGGAGCGCGTGCTACGGGTGGGTGTTGTTATGGTGACCAGTGAGATATACCTGCTGGAGCGCGTGCTACAGGTGGGTGTTGTTATGGTGACCAGTGAGATATACCTGCTGGAGCGCGTGCTACGGGTGGGTGTTGTTATCATGACCAGTGAGATATACCTGCTGGAGCGCGTGCTACAGGTGGGTGTTGTTATGGTGACCAGTGAGATATACCTGCTGGAGCGCGTGCTACAGGTGGGTGTTGTTATGGTGACCAGTGAGATATACCTGCTGGAGCGCGTGCTACAGGTGGGTGTTGTTATCATGACCAGTGAGATATACCTGCTGGAGCGCGTGCTACGGGTGGGTGTTGTTATGGTGACCAGTGAGATATACCTGCTGGAGCGCGTGCTACAGGTGGGTGTTGTTATCATGAACAGTGAGATATACCTGCTGGAGCGCGTGCTACGGGTGGGTGTTGTTATCATGACCAGTGAGATGTACCTGCTGGAGCGCGTGCTACGGGTGGGTGTTGTTATCATGACCAGTGAGATATACCTGCTGGAGCGCGTGCTACAGGTGGGTGTTGTTATCATGACCAGTGAACTGAGATAAGGCGGAGCTTTACCTAGTATAGATTTATAGATGACCTGGAGCCAGTGGGTCTGGCAAGAGCAACATCGGTGATATATACAGAGAAAAGAGTCGGCCCGAGAATTGAACCCTGTGGTACCCCCATAGAGACTGCCAGAGGTCCGGACAACAGGTCCTCCGATTTGACACACTGAACTCTGTCTGCGAAGTAGTTGGTGAACGAGGCGAGGCAGTCATTTGAGAAACCAAGGCTACTGAGTCTGCCAATAAGAATACAGTGATTGACAGAGTCAAAAGCCTTGGCCAGGTCGATGAAGACGGCTGCACAGCACTGTCTTTTATCGATGGCGGTTATGATATCGTTTAGTACCTTGAGCGTGGCTGAGGTGCACCCGTGACCGGCTCGGAAACCAGATTAGACAGCGGAGAAGGTACGGTGGGATTCGAGATGGTCAGTGACCTGTTTGTTGACTTGGCTTTCGACCTTAGATAGGCAGGGCAGGATGGAAATAGGTCTCTACCAGTTTGGGTCCAGGGTGTCTCCCCCTTTGAAGAGGGGGATGACCGCGGCAGCTTTCCAATCCTTGGGGATCTCAGACGATATGAAAGAGAGGTTGAACAGGCTGGCAATAGGGGTTGTGACAATGGCAGCGGATAGTTTCAGAAATAGAGGGTCCTTATTATAACTCAGCTGATTTGTACGGGTCCAGGTTTTGCAGCTCTTTCAGAACATCTGCTATCTGGCTGAGGTACTAAAGTCCCAGGCTGGCAGGTATTATCCAGGCAGAACAGCAGGTATTATCCAGGCAGAACAGCAGGTATTATCCAGGCAGAACAGCAGGTATTATCCAGGCAGAACAGCAGGTATTATCCAGGCAGAACAGCAGGTATTATCCAGGCAGAACAGCAGGTATTATCCAGGCAGAACAGCAGGTATTATCCAGGCAGAACAGCTGGTGCCTGTGCAGAAGGTAAAGGCCGCTAGCAGTGGCTAACAATGACTAAATAGCTAGTAGCTAGTAGCTGTTTAGCCTCTGATAGCTTCTGATGGCGGTTCTGGCTATAAGGTCTAAAAACATTAGCGGATTAGTGGCACATTGAGTGAGGCAGGTTACCCGATGGTATATTGAATTTAAAAATGAAAAAGTGATTGAAAAATAAATTGAAATATATACAAAAAAGACAAAAATACAATATGTAAACAAGAGGACGACAAACCACGTCTGCACTGCTACGCTGTCTTGGATTTTTTTTTAAATAATAAAAAATAAGAAATTTAAAAATATGCTTAGCTCATCTCAGCTGAGAGAGTCCTCAAATGGCATTCCCTATCATGTGCATTACTTTACCCAGGACCCATGGCCACCTATTCCTCATCTAGTGCACTACTTTACCCAGGACCAATGGCCACCTATTCCTCATCTAGTGCACTACTTTACCCAGGACCCATGGCCACCTATTCCTCATCTAGTGCACTACTTTACCCAGGACCCATGGCCACCTATTCCTCATCTAGTGTACTACTTTACCCAGGACCCATGGCCACCTATTCCTCATCTAGTGCACTACTTTACCCAGGACCCATGGCCACCTATTCCTCATCTAGTGCACTACTTTTACCCAGGACCCATGGCCACCTATTCCTTATCTAGTGCACTACTTTACCCAGGACCCATGGCCACCTATTTCTCATCTAGTGCACTACTTTACCCAGGACCCATGGCCACCTATTCCTCATCTAGTGCACTACTTTACCCAGGACCCATGGCCACCTATTCCTCATCTAGTGCACTACTTTACCCAGGACCCATGGCCACCTATTCCTCATCTAGTGCACTACTTTACTCAGGACCCATGGCCACCAATACTCATCTAGTGCACTACTTTACCCAGGACCCATGGCCACCTATTCCTCATCTAGTGCACTACTTTACCCAGGACCCATGGCCACCTATTCCTTATCTAGTGCACTACTTTACCCAG